>NC_045455.1:10236619-10327254 GCF_002776525.5 Piliocolobus tephrosceles | reverse complement strand
TGTGTGTGTGTGTCTGCGTGTCTGTGTGATCATATATATAATCAGGAATTGGTTGAGTCTAAATCAAAAGGCAGGAGAAGATCAGTGTCCTGTCGGGAAAACAGGCAGAGAGTGAATTCACCCTTCCTCCGCTTCTTGTTCTATTCTGGCCTTCAATAGATTGAATGAGGCCCATCCACATTGGGGAGGGACATCCGCTTTACTCAGCCTGCTGATTCAGATGTTAATCTCATCAAGAAACATCCTCATAGACACAGGCAGAAATAATGTTGAACCAAATATCTGGGCATTTGGTAACCAAGTCAAGTTGACACATAAAATTAACCATCACAGATGCTCCCCTACTCCTTTGTGCTCACTGCCTTACAGTCTACTGTTCACACAGTCATACAAATTATATTTTAAAAAATTAACTCTGATTAAATCATTTCTTGACCTGAAACCCTCTAATAACTTCCCAGTGGCCCTATAATAAAACCCAACTCGTTACCATGGTGTCTAAAACCCTATATAAGAGCTACTATCATTGAAAGTCCTGCTGCTCATGGTGGTCCAGCCAGACTGACCTTCCTTCTGTCCTTTCTGGTCTTCTGTGTACTCCCCAAGTAGGCAAAGCACTTTGCTATGCTGGGGCCTCTAATCTTCTGTCTCATTTTTCAGAGTTTTACAGAACTGCTTTCTTCTCATCATTCTAGTCTCAGCCCAAATATCGCCTCTTGGGATACAGCTTCCCCATAGCCATATCTAAAGCATCATTCTGGCCTTTACCTGCTCACTCAATCATGCTACCTTGGGAGGTGAGAGAAAGGAACATTCCCACCATCTGGGAAGTCTGGAGAGCAATAAAAAGGTGTGGATACCTGAACATGTCAAATCTGACCCTAAAGTTTAACTCTGCCTCTTACCAATGTGCCTAGTTATGAAACATTTTTGAATCTCAGTCTTCTCACCTAAGTCAGGGAAATGGTTATCTCACAGCTGTAGTGAGAATCGAGTGAAAGCAAACATGAAAAACATACCACATGGCTGAGATCCTAGCATATGGTAATTGCTTACAAAATATAATTCCTTTTCCATCACCCGAATTCCTACTCCTTTTCTACTTTATTGTGCCAAATTGTTTAGAATATAATCTGTTAGATATAAAAGAGATGGTGACTTCTATCTTGAATTTGCTCCACTCTCCAGTTTTTATAATCTAAAAATTAACTAAATATACTGGAAAGTCAGCCATTCAAGTCACCAAGGAAGTTTTTTAAAAGACTCACTCGCTGAACCCATCCCAAGGTATTGTACTGATGGCCTCTGTCACCACTTGGAGAGACTGCAGCATTCATGAATCTGGAGCTATTCGAGAAAACATCAGACGAACTTCTGCAAGGATACTCTTCAGATTCCACAGAAGTCTGCTGCATTAACCCTTTGTTTTCAGTCCTGTCCCGACTTTACAATTCTATAAACACAAACCTAAGCCACATACAGACTCTGCGTTTAGACTGACTTGACCTAACTGACCACCATTTGTGTGTGTTGAATGAGACGTCATCAGACCAGAGCCTGTGGGCCAAATTTAGCTGTCAACCTGCTTGTGTCAAATTTTTTTTTTTTTTTTTTAAAGCAGGCATACTTATTTATTTACATATTGTTCAAAGCTTCTTTCACACTGAAAGGGCAGAATGGAGTTGTTGCAACAGAGACCAGATGGCCAGAATACCCCGGAATATTTACTGTTTGGTCCTTCACAGTAAAAGTTCCCGGATGCCAGTGTTATGCTGTCTAACCCTTTTTATGAGCATCTTTTTAGTGACAAAGCACATGTTGAGGACTTATTGGATGCCATTCCCTGGGTTGTACACTGAGAGTAGAGCAGGGAACCAAGGAAGCTGCTGTTCTGAGGGTGTCCACAGTCTACATCAATAACTCACAACCAACTGGTGGAGATCAACTATTCTTGCCTACTTTCTCTCATTGGTCTCTGCTCAGAGGATACTGTTAAGGAAAGTAACAATAAAAAAGAAGATGCTTCGTATACAAGACTTTTCCCCCACACCTAAAGTTTGTCGTGGTTCAAATCCCCCTGGCATGGAAGTTTCCATGGTGGAAATAAGTCTTGTGGGAAAGGAAAATCCCCTCCTCCTCTCCCCAGATTTTTGGGGACTACAGCATGACTCTGCTCTCTGAGCTACGTTACACTTTGAGATTTCTAAGACATAGCTTGCTAAAGACAGTCTACCTATCTTTTTTTTTTTTAAGTTTCCTCTTTCCATGAAATCTTTCATGTTTTATTACAACATCTCTAAGTTATATTGTTTTTCAAATGTTGCTCATAAACTCTTTGACACATGCAAAGTGTTCCCTTTTTGTTCCAATATAGTATCAGCATACCAGAGATTACAAGTAAGAAATAGTCATTGGAATATGGGTGCATAGGCAGCTGAGTTCAAACAGTTTTTTCCCTCGTTAACAAGATGTGTATGGATGTTACACATCATGCAAATGAGGCTCAAGTTGGTGAACATGCTTATTCTTTTGTTTGCACTGAAAGGCGCAGCAGAAGAGGATGTGTTGATAGATCAGCTTAACCCTCAACAAAACAAATAATTTGTGTGCTTTGAAATAATTCAGTTGGTGACACTAAAAAACAACAAATAATGACATAAGATCTTGCTGTTTTCCAACTAATTCCCAGAAATACCCACATCTTGAGTTTTATAGCAACAAATAAGAATTTTTTTTTAATTTAACTTGGTTTAAGTTATTACTCAATTTATTTGTGAATACAATTTTTAATGCAAATAGAAAAAATAATGTAATAAAGTTATATTTAAAATAAGGTACATTTTATATGTTTGTACATATGCAAATAAAAATGTGAAAAGTCTTTTCAGAAATTAAAAATATGAGGATATTATCCAATTCTGTCTTTGTAAAATCAGATGTATGCATTATCTTTTCTGCTTTGAACAAAAAAAATTAAATTTCTTCATTTTCCCTTGAAATATTTTAGTATTTTCCTTTTACAATTCAAGTTTCTAATGTATAGAACCCTAAATTAACTTTATCCCTCTCTGCTCTAATGTTCTATGGTCCAGGAAAAAAAAAATAACCTAAATTTTTCACAAATTTTTAAAAGGGGTCAGGGTGATGTCAGAGTGAAAACCACATTTCCCACCTCCTTTGAGTCTGTGTGTCTACCATCTTTGTTTTGCTGATTTTTTTTGAACTCAGGTGTTCCCCTTTCTCACTTTCCCTCTTGAGCTCTGTACTGTTGAAGCAGCCTTACCTAGTGACTTATGACTCAGTTTTTCTGACTTTGCTTGGTGAAGGGCTCTGCACTGGCTGCACGGCAACTTCTCAGGCCTTGCCTCATCACAGAGCCCCCGGGGAGCCTGGGTTTGGTGCACAGACCCTGTGAGGTGCAAAGCTCAAGGAGCACTTTTACCCTTCTCCTGGATTTATCTCCTCCACACCTTTCCACAGCTCCTTAAGTCCCACCGTCCTCACCGCAGCAATCATCTTAGAATCTGAAGATAGACAGCTTTTATCTGTGGCCCCCTTTCCATTCATATATCCAGTTTGTATTTCTTACCTTTCAGACTGCGGATTAATTGTGCTGATGCTAAAAATAAGTATGGCAACAAAGGCTATCATCTATGGAGCGTGTACTACGTCCCAGCCACTGTGACAAATCATTCATATTCAGAAAGCTCTTTTAACCTCACATCTCCCATCAAGATGAAAATTATTAGCCCAATTTAGAGTTACAGAAACCTAGGCTTAGTAAAGCATTATTCGAAACTTGACTGTGAAGCTGATTCAGAGACTACATCTATCTCAATTCAGGCTCATTTAGTTTGTACTGGGCCTTACGACTTCACATCCCTGTTTTACCCCTTTCCTTCAACACATTCCTGAACATTCTGAATTTCAAACTTGCCCTTCCAGTGCCTGATGTACATATCTATTTCCCTTTTCGAAGGAAACCTCAGTATCTCTCTCTTCATGATCTCCTTTAGTTTTCTTTAAAAATACCCCACTGAAGGCTGCATTACTTCATGTGTATTCATGATCCTTTTCCACTACTATCTTGACTGAATAATTATTGTATACCTTTTGGGTGACTAAGCTGTTTTGGGCATGGATGGAAAAAACATGAAAATATATTCATCAATTCCTGTATGGATAGACAAGGCTTTTTCATATGAAATATAAACTAAATACATGGAGAAAGATTTGCTCTAAGTTATGTGGGAATTTACTAATCCAATATAAAGGAGGTTTCTTGGTTTTCAACCTTAAATTATCTGCTTTGTTTATTTTTGTTTTTTCTTTTAGCTTCTGACTCTTTACTTCTCTGATGCCTTTTCCTCCCTTTGAATCATTCATCTTGGCTGTTTTCTCTTCTCTTTGTTCTGTTGCGATCTCCCAAAGCTTTCCTCTGGATTATTTTATTCTCCTTTTTCGTTATTTTTCTTTGCTTCCTTAAGTGGTTTACATCCATTATCCCCAATCCTCAAATACAATATTCCTTTTATAGATGAGGAGAAACTTTTACAAATTAATTAAGAAACTCAAGGAAATTCTCACAGCTGGTGTTAAAATGGGTGGGACTGAGATTCAATCTACCCTGTGATAGTTCTCCATCACCATGTTGGTTTAAAACAGTTTATTTTTTATGTAATAATTATTTTGTCTGGTTTAATGACACATTGAGAGTATTTCAAGCAAATTAAGTAGGAAGTAATTTGGTTTGGTTTGGTTTGATGATTGCATTTAGAGAGATGAAAGATGAAACTGGGGTCTGGAAGCCAATGAAGTGATTGTGAAACTGCTGGAGTGTTATTCTAAACAAACAACTTTCTTAATTTCTACAATATCTAGGGATCTGTTGCTATGATCTCCAGCAGAGCCTTTTGTTATTAACAATTAATTTTCCAATTTCGTTTTAAAGAGAATGGGTATTTCCCTTTAAGCCTCTCTTGATGCAAGCCAAATCATAAAAAAAAAAAAAGAAAAAAAAAAGAGTCTAAAGGAAAAGGAAGGATCAGGCAGATGTGCAACTCTTTTCCTTTCTACATCAGGAAAAGACCATGGTCAGTTAGAAAATTTCTTTATTTTTTTCATTCTATTCTCTTGGTCGCCTGGCAGTTAGCAACCTTGCAGGTCGGTGGGGGAGGAAAGAGCAGGAGGAAAAATGCTTTGTTCCTTCTTTCTATAAATTTAAGCCCATTTCCTCTTGTCCTTTCTCAGGGGTAAGCTTATATTTCCATTTTAAATATGAGCTCCCAAAGGGCATTAACCATGTCATTTTTACTTAACTGCATTTTATTTTTTTTCCAGTGTGATGCTGTGTCCACACAACTGATCTACAGTCATAGTTAGAAAATGATGAAAACTGCATTCCAGTGACTATAAGCTAATATTTTATAGGCCACTGTAATGAAAGTTTTGATCACGATTGTAAATCATACCTAGAATGTGCATTACTTATGATCTGTATTAACAATATCGTGACTATATCATAAAACACTGGGCATTTTGGTTTGAACTCTCCCAATTAGGGTTTTGTGATAATTAGCCAAAGCAGAATAGTATTTACTACTGCACTCTGCATGGAATGAGGACATTTATAGCTAAGAAACGGACAATGTAAACCAAGGCACAGGGGCATGTTTCACTTCTCTGTGCAGTTTTGTAGAAGTGGATTATAATGTTTTTATAGATTTTATAGAAGTGGATTACAATGTAATGGATTATAATTTTGTGAACTCATAAACCACATGTGTATTTTAAAACATGGAAAATTTCAGCTTGAATTTGAATTCTAAAGTCAAGATATTGATAATACATGAAAGTAATTAAAACATATTTCCTTATTATTTACCTGTTACAAAAAAAACTTATGCAAAACCAACTTGCTATGATTCCATGCAAATTAGTTAAAAAATTGCACATATTTCTAATTCTTTTTAAATTTTTTTCTCTTCCTTCTTTTCTTGATTCTTTTTCCCCATCTTTTCTTACACAAGGAATTACAAACAAAATATATTTTAATATATTAGGTGGTTTCCTTTTGCAGAGCTGTGAATCTAGATGGTGGGGTACATTGGGCTTACATTTTTAGGTACAAATCTTCTCTGTTTAAGGAAAAGCATTTTAACTTACTTCTTTCTCTGTGAACTTTCAAATGGAAGACAATTCATTTTAGTTTCCTGTCATAGTTCACTGGAAGATAGCTTTTGCTCTGGTTTAAGGATCTCTATTTTCCAAACCCTGGGAGGTTAAAAAGTTACCTTCACTGATTAACAAAAAAATGAGTAAATGTGTGCCTGAAGAGCTATGAGCTTGGAGAGATGGGGTGCTGAGGTTATGTACATTTTAAATGAATTCTGATTTTATTAAATTCATTTGCATAATTTGAAGAATGCACGCAGGTTGCATAAAATACTTCTTTAGGGTCGCTCATCATCATAATTTCTGCAATTTTGTGTCTATGAATGTTTAATAGATTTTCCCTGTTTTTCTCTCCTGCCCCACTCCTTTTTAATTGATAGTTCTAATTCATTTGTACTAAGTTTAGCCTCAGGAGATAAAAATAGCAGGAAATGCCCAGACACCCTCTTCTCGGAGGATTCTCAGCAGAGAGCGGTCTGCTTTTCAAGAAAATGCCTGTTTTTCTCTTTGCTTGCCATCAGTAACGACTTACTGTGCACTTTCGCAAGGAGGTCAGCCCAGCTGGCGAGCTTATTTCATTGAATAATGGGGACTGGGCAACCTAGGGCACCCCGTGGCAGAGCATTTTTGGGAGGCTGGAGTCAATTGGAAACACAGTGTATAACCCTTATTTTCCGTCTTTCTGACCAAATCTTGCATTTTCCTAATTGTGTTACATTTTGTGTACCAAGAAATTTGAGATGCTACACAGAGGATAATCCTACACAGTAGAAAACTCTAAAAGAAATTTGGCCAAATTTAGGCAACAAAGTCAACAAGGAACTGCAAAACTGGTGTTGATTGATGCTCATCAAGGAAGCTTGGGCTGAGACTTGCTCTTTACGTCAAACCACAAGGTGCTTTTCAGTTTTCCCACATCCACGCTTCCCTGAGAAACCCCCGAGTGGTCAAATAATTTTGATTGTTAATTCTCCTTGCAACGTACATTATACACCACCTGAATGTCATTGGAGTAATGCTAGACTCTGTATACTGATTAAGATTCATAGTTATTTTTAATATTTCAACAATGACAGCCTATATGATAGTCTAGCTATCTGTAGACACAGCACAGGCCTTGAAGTTGGGAAAGGGTAGCCTGACTTAATGTTCCATCGTTTACTCTCAGTGGGTGAAGGAGAGTCATTGAGTGTCCTAATTTCATTATTCATGCAGTGGAGTTGTTAATAGTAACAATAATAGGCTGGGTGCAGTGGCTCACACTTGTAATTCCAGCACTTTGGGAGGGTGAGGCAGGTGGATCACCTGAGGTGCACATGTTCGCAATCACATTCTCTGCAAGCTTTAACACTGTGCCCATGACAGTTGCATGTTCTGTTGTTCCTTCCTATCATTGTGCAAGCTCTACTCTTCTATGGCTAATTTCTGGCTTATTTGAAGATAGCAATGACTGCATGAGTTGTTGAAAAGTCTTGCATGAGTCCATTCTTCACACTGCTGATAAAGACATACCCAAGACTGGGTAATTTATAAAGAAAAGAGGTTTAATTGATTCACAGTTCATTATGACTGGGGGCTTCAGGAAACTTACAATGATGGTGGAAGGGGAAGGAAAAACATCCTTCTTTTCATGGCAGCAGCAAAGAGAAGTGCTGAGCAAAATGGGGAAAAGCTCCTTATAAAACCATCAAATCTCATGAAAACTCACTATCATCAGAACGGTATGGGGGAAACCACCCCCACGATTTAATTATCTCCACCTGGTCCCACCCTTAACATGTGGGAATTATTACAATTCAAGGTGAAATTTGGGTGGGGACACAGAGTCAAACCATATCATTCCTCACCTGGTCCCTCCCGAATCTCATGTCCTCACTTTTAAAAACACAATTGTGCCCTCCCAACAATCCCCCAAAGTCTTAACTCATTTCAGCATTAACCCAAAAGTCCACACTCCAAAGTCTCATGTGAACCAGGGCAAATCCTTTTAGCCTATGAGCCTGTAAAATTAAAGGCAAGTTGGTTACTTCATAGATACAATGGGGATGCAGACATTGGGAAAATATACCCATTCCAAATGGGAGAAATTGGTCAAAACAAAGGGGTTACAAGCCCCATGCAAGTCTGAAATCTAAATGAGGTAGTACTTAAATTTTAAAACTCTGCAATAATGTCCTTTGACTCTGTGTATCACATCCAGGTCATGCTGATGCAAGAGGTGGGCTCCCATGGCCTTGGGTAGCTCTGCCCCTGTGGCTTTGCAGGGTACTGTCCCCTCCCAGCTGCTTTCACAGGCTGGCCTTGAGTCACTGTGGCTTTTCCATGTGCATGATGGAAGCTGTCAGTGGATCTAACATTCCGGGGTCTAGAGAACAGTGACTTTGATCTCATAGCTCCACTAGGCAGTGCCCCAGAGGGCACTCTGTGTGAGGGCTCTGGCCTCACATTTCCCTTCTGTATGGCCCTAACAGAGGTTCTCCATGAGGACTCTGCCCCTGCAGCAGACTTCTGCCTGGACATCCAGGTGTTTCTGTATATCCTCCAAACACTAGACAGATACTACCAAACCAAATTCTTGACTTTTATGCACCCACAGGCTCAACACCACATAGAACCTGCTAAGGCTTGGGGCTTCTACGCTTTGAAGCAACAGCCTGAGCTCGACATTAGCCCCTTTTGGCCATGGCTAGGACACAGGTCACCAAATCCTAATACGGCATAAAGTAGCAAGGCCCTGGACCCAGCCCACAAAACCATTTTTCCTCCTAGGCCTCAGGGCTTGTGATGGGAGGGATTGCTCTGAAGACCTCTGACAAGCCCTGGAGACATTTCTGTATTATCTTGATGATTAATATTTGGCTCCTCGTTGCTTATGCAAATTTCTGCAGCTGACTTGAATTTCTCCTAAGAAAATGGATTTTTCTTTTCTGTCACATTGTCAGACTGAAAATCTGCTGAACTTTCATGGCCTACTTCTCTTTTAAACATAAGTTCCAATTCCAAACTGTATCTTTGTGAATACATAAAACTGAGTGCTTTTAACAGCACTCAAGTCACCTCTTGAATGCTTCGTGCTTAAAAATTTCTTCCATCAGATACTGTAAACCATCTCTCTCAACTTCAAAGTACCATAGATCTCTAGGGCAGAGGCAAAATGCCACCATTTTCTTTGCTAAAACATAGCAAGATCAGCTTTATTCCATTTCCCAACAAGTTTCTCATCTCCATCTGAGACTACCTTAGCCTAGACTTTTTTGTCCATGTCATTATCAGCATTTTGGGCAAAGCCATTCAATAAGTCTCCGGGAAGTTCCAAACTTCCCCACGTCTTCCTGTCTTTTTCTAAGCCTTGCAAACTGTTCCATCCTCTACCCAGTTCCAAAGTTGCTGCTACATTTTTGGGTATCTTTATAGCAGTACCCTACTCTACTGGTACCAATTTACTGTATTAATCTGTTTTCACACTGCTAATAAAGACATACCCAAGACTGGTCATTTATAAAGAAAATAGATTTAATTGACTCACAGTTGAGCATGGCTGGGGGCTTCAGGCAACTTACAATGATAGTGGAAGGTGAAGCTTACACATTCTTCTTCCCATAGTGGCAACAAAGAGAAATGCCAAGCAAAAGGGGGGAAAATTCCTTATAAAACCATCAGATCTCATGAGAACATCACTCACTATCATGAGAACAGCATGAGGGAAACTGCCCCTGTGATTCAATTGTCTCTACCTGGTCCTGCCCTTGACTTGTGGGAATTATTACAATTCAAGGTGAGATTTGGGTGGGAACACAGAGCCAAACCATTTCAAGTCTACTCTGGGTTTTGTTGCAGATATTTTCTTGCTCATTTGAAAACTTGTAACAGTTGTTGATAAAAGGATAAGGACATGCTAAGCAGTGAGACTTACGCAGTCCCTTTGGCTCATTTACTTGACTTAAAAAAAATCTTGTGAGGTTGTTCAGATTATCAAACAAGCGCACCAAGCTTTGTCCTTGTTGTTTCTGCTTTTGGTATTTGTAGCAGTTCCTTGCTCATTCTGATAAGGACATATCCAGTAAGACTGAGGTCAGATTTTCTATTTGCCTCTGTCACTGATAAATGAGAAATTCTGTCCTTTGTACCTAGACTTGTACTTTATATTATAAAACCATTCCACTTTCATTTAACATCTATTTGGATATATTTAACTTATCACCCAAGAAAATCATTCCTTAGGAATAGGACTTTTTATATTGGTGATTTATTTGGGTTCTATTTAAGGTCTCATTCCATTTTGTAATGGCACATTCTTTTTATCTGTAGTGGAGATGGTAGGATGTGTCAGTGGACTCTTTTTATGTTAATATAGATATCTATTCCTTTGGAGGAATTTTGAATGCTAGAGAGATATTTCTAATGCTAAAAATCCTCACCATGTTCATACGGGCTTAAAGTCATTACTAATTTCTTTGGCGTTTTAAGACAATTTGCATCACTTGCAAATGAATTATATTTCATTTTTCTTTGCGTTTAATGTTATTGTTATTATCATGTAATTGGAGCAAGTTTCATACATGGAATATTCTCTTTCCTAAGCCTTTCCCAAGTTTTCCCAAATTCTTGAATTCAAGAACAAGTCTTTCAAATACATTCTGAAGGTGACTCTGGGAACATGGCAACTCAAACGTAACGTGCTTGCACTCTGCTACTCATTCTGAAGCAATTTGTTTTGTTTTTCTTGAGACAAGTGGCTGCCGTGGAAGGGAGCTGTTGGTTTTGGTGAACTTTTAGGAGATAGAGAAAAGAGTTGCTTCCTCCTTGGCAATCAGGGGAGAAGGTCAGCTTTGACCCCAAGTGAATTGTCTTGTCTTTTCTTTTTTTTTTTTTTTTTGACAGTTGTTAAAAATTGAGAAGTTATAATTGCTTCTAGACTGTGTCCAGAGCCTCTTTGAAGCTGAGTGTGTCCCTGGGACTGAGTCGTACCTAATGGAATATGTAAGTGAGTGTGGCCAGCTGATTTCCTGGCCTTGACCATAGAAATTGCTCCTAAGTGATTCTCTTCCCATGAGAGCTGGCCAGAGTGCTGGGTGATGGTATTATAAGAAAGATGGACAGGGGCTGGAGTTATCCCTAAAGGACTACATGGCTGCCTACCCAATGTGTCCACTGAACTGGTGTGGTAAAATGTTATTGCTGAAGTCACTGAGATTTGGGTATTTTTGTTACGGCAGTTAACCTATTTGATGACTACAACTATGCATGTGATTGCCTTTCTGTTAAATGTGGTCAGCATCCTCCTGGGTGTGGCAGCCTGTCCTATTGACAATGGTTTAAAATAATTAAGATATCCTAGTTGGTGAAAATGATGAAAAAGAAATACTTTAGTCAATCAACGTTGTAAGTTTAAATTGTACTTAACTTTCTGGAACGCATTGGTATCCAAAAATCAACAGACCAAGTAATGTTCATTCCCTGTGAACCAGCAATTTCACTTGTAGGAATTTGTCCCAAGAAATATCCAGAGATTTTAAAAATAATAGATAAATAAAAGATAGATAAATAAAATTTCATCTTTGTAAATATAATTATAGAAATATTAACAATCTAAAAATACAGTAGGATATTGGTTAAATTGTAATGTATTTAAGATGTACTAATAAAGAGTTGTTAAAATCATGTTAAGTCTGAATATCCCTAAATATCTCAAATGGAAAATTTTCAAGTTATATGGTTGTCTATTCCATGTTTGTGTAAGTCATTTTTTGATTTCTAAGTTTTCAAAGATGATCAGTTATTACTTTTGTGATTTAAAAAACTAACAAAAATATTTAAAAATTATCTTTTTATTTCATTATCATCCAATTTAGATCATTCAGAAAATACAAAAGCTGTAAGGAGCTGTGTGTTTAGGCTTTCTTCATGTTGCACAAGGAATTCAATTTTAGCCCAGATCATAATAAACAAGTTGCACTACAGGTATTACATCTTTACATAGTTGGGTTTATTTTCCACGAGGACTGGATTTTAAAATCAACACTTTAAGGAAAACATGCGTATTTATAAAATAACTCCCAAAAATCCCTTAGGAAAGTGCTGCCTGGAAAAAGTTTTTACCACTTTTTTCTCCAAAATTATATCAAATCCTCATTCTTCAGCTGAGTAATTGATTCACTTGTGTTTAGGGACAATTGGGTAGCAAGCTGTGCATAATTTAAGAGGCAAATAGCAAGGATCAATGGGGACAGCAACAGAGTCAATCCCCCCTTTCACTCTGATTCAACACAAGCACTTACTGAGCAGAATGGTGGGAAAAGTCACCAGAATCATTTCTATTCATTCTCTCGCTCTAATCAAGCACATAGAGCAGAATCATCAAATGTCACACCCATATTTGCTTTGCCTCTGTTGTGCTATTTTCACAGTCTAAGCTCCATTAAGGTGAGACCTACATTGATTTGACAATATTTTTGGCACTGTTTTAGTTTGTTAAAAATGTGTTGAGCTGGCCTCTCCTAGTTGAGAGCATACATTTTTAAAGAGACATTATAACCTCTTTTTTTTTTGGAACAAGTGAACTTTTGGAATTGAAGACTGCAAACAAGTAGCATCATTCTTACAAAAACATTTTATATTATGGATATTTATTATACTCCAAAACACTTTATCCTAATCCCCCAACTCATTTTTCTCTTATTTAATATAGCCTGTGATTGAGGTGACTAAAACTAGGAGGAATTGCATGTGAATGAATACCCATCAAAATACTTTAGGATCATCCACACATACATTCAAGCTCATGTGTGTAGGCTACTTTTAAATTTTTATTTTAAGTGGAGAATGCATTGCAAAGTGTTTAATGAGGTGCCAGAACTAGGGACTTATACAACCTTCTGTAATTTCTCACCCATATTGCATGCATTTTGTGTGAAGAAAATTAAAGTCTCCAGCTGCTGTTGCATAAGATGCAGAAGTACCCAATACACTTATAAATGATATTTCCCTTCACGTGGAAGAGATTAGGGCCACATCTGCTGCAATGTAGCTGAGGGACATGGGGTAGATGGTGTCAAGAATCACGCTGCACTGGAGTCTAGTAAGAGAACAGGAGACCACCACCCACGGAGGAACGGGGTTTACAAGGTTCTTATGGGACACCATTTAGTTAGGTTGGCTGAGTTCATTCAATAAGATGAAACATTACACACTTGCTCTGTGTACACTCATTCATAATGTTTGCCTACACATGCCGCTAGAATCTAGATGTATTTTACTTATAAGTTTGATTAAATCCATCTGTTGCAGTATGTGATAGTTATCAAAGTTATCAGAGATACAGACACATTGCCATTGGTCATTATAGTCACAATTGCGTGGAGATAGGCTAGGTTAAAAGACAATAACAATTGAAATGGATATAGGTGAATTATCAAGAGCTTCAGAAGAGGAAATGAGATACTGTTCCTAAAGCTCAATTAATATTATAGTAAAACCTGTCATACTAGTTACAAAGAGAGGACATTTTAAAGATTGAACACATCTGATAGCGACACGGCTATTTTCTTCAAGGAATATTAATATAAACACAACAGCAATGGCATGAGCATAGTTACTATAAGCTGTTTTATTATCCTATGTAATATTTTGCATTTGCTTTTATGGAATAACCTTCTGTAACGTTTCTCAAATAGCCGTGGTTCTAATTGTTATTTTAGCTTCCCTGTTATTAACCCTTGGCGCTGTGATTTCCTCTATAATCTGGGTTTTTCTTTTTCAAAACCTTTGAATCTCCTCAAAATCAGTTTAGAATATAGACTCTTTTAGGCAGCATGAAACTGAATGGATTGAGGTTTCCAATAGTGAAAGTGCTGGAGTCATCCCAGGTTTCATATTTTTGCCAAGATCTTTTTTCCCCCTTTAACTGTCATATATGTGGTTGTAACTTTAGATATTGCATCGCTCTTTTAGTTAACTAGTCTGCCATTTAGTGATTCAAAGCTTTAATGTCTTGTCTTCCTAGAATAGCAGCAAATGGACCTCCTTGGAGTGGCTGGGGCATTCCAAGTCTCTGTCTTGTGAGTAATGATGATAGTTATCAGCAACGATAAGCTTACTTTAGGGATGTTAACTTTTTTTCATTTAATCTCTCTTTTCTACCCTGGAATTGCTTCTGATTATAAGTTTATAAGCAACTTATAAGCAACAATTGTGATGAGTTTTCCTGACTTTTTCTTAAAAAACCTCTAGGGTAACATTTTGGCTCAAAACTCTCCTACCTTAATTAGTTTGCTGAAACATTAATCTATGTATTTCTTTGCTAGAGGACTCAACTTCTATAATTGTTTATAGGCCTTCAAGCCATCTGTAGAACTGAGAGTTAATATAGAGTCTGGGCACTAGATTAATTTAAAGAATATGGTCTGTAATGAGAAAGCATCCAGTAAAATAGGAATTGCACTTTATGATTCAGGAAAGTAGCAGACGGCTGTGCCTTGTGTTTACTACATTTAAGCAGTTGCTAGGACCAGTCATTTTATTCTTATTGTCCTCCAAATCTGTCCACTTCATCTCCTATCTGTTACTACTGTTCTGTAGCATTTCCAGGTATTACAAATCTGGACTATCGTCTCTTACTTGGGATTTATAACTACTTTTCCTTCCATGAAAAGTTAGGAACAAGTCAACGAAAAGCATTTTTCTAGGACATTTCTTTAACTTCACACTGTAGATGATAACATGTAACATGCCACTCAATGTAGCCAACTCCTCACTCTTCCATACACATCCTGGCAACAAGGTGATAACTTGTTCTGCACCAGCCCCTTGCATGATTCCTCCTTCTTCCTATTGCACATGAAGGGCTTTCTGAACATGTATGTTAGACAGCACACCCACCCATGAGTGGCTTCCTATCCACCTGTGTAGACATCACACCGTGAATGGCTTCCTGCACACCCACTGAACAGCATCACACCCACTGAACAGCAGTAACAGTAGTAGTTCAATCTCACTTCTTTACATTCTCCCCTGCACTGCAAATAGCAGTTACTAGGCTGCCCTTTGTCCTGAAGGTATGCACACCAGAGGCATGATTTCACCTTCTGGAATGGAAGGTGACCTAGGGGAAGTCCTGACAGCAGGCTCTGGATCTCTTGTCATTTGGGCAGGGGATTGTCTGGATTCCATACACCATGGGCAGGGAAGAAAGAAGGGGTGGACAGGAGTGGAGTCCTCTGCATTATGAGAACCCTGGCCAGGACCAAGGTTGCTGGCCTCTAAGGCTGATGCTGATGCTGCTCCAACCTTGAAGCATATATGCAGGGACCATGTGACATTGGAATTAAGATGAAAGAAAATAAGATTAGTCACATATAGGAGAGGTGGGGTTGCAAGAAGGAAAAAGAAATATTTCCAAGTTGAAGGATTATGTGAGAAGTCCTTGAAATAGACAGAACTGGGTGGCTCAAGAATCAGAAAGAAAGGCAGCGTGGCTAATTTTGTTGGAAAGGTAGGGAGGAGCCAGATTTGAATTTTGAATGTTATCTTAAGTGCCATGGAATCAATGGAAAATTTAAGGCAGGGAATGACATTATTAAAATCATCTTTTTATAAGCTCTTTTTTGGTGACTAGAGACTGTAGGCTGAACTAGGTTGTATGATAGAGATGGAGAGAAGTTGCAGGTTAGAGATACATAGGCTATAGACTTGATAAAAGTTGGTAACAATCTGAAGGAGAAGGGACAAGAAAATTTCCTCAAAGTTTCTGGCATGTGCAACTGGGTTGATGAGGGATATCAAAGGGGAATCAGCATTCAGAAGAATATTAGAATTTTTGTTTTGTGCGGGATACATTTGGTATGATTTGAGACCCATTGGAAATGTCAAATAGGCAGCAGAGTAAACGGACATGGAGCTCTGCCATGTGGTCTGGTCTGAATGTTTAAAGGTGTTTAAAGGAAAACAAAACGGTGTTTAAAGGAATATGGGAGATTTCTCAAAAGGTACTCTACTGAGAAAAGAGATCGGAATTCAGGAACAATCCTAAGAAACTGCAACTTTCTAAGATCTAGAGGGAGAAAAGAGCTGGCAAAAAGAATCCCGAGGAGCTATCTGAGAGATGGGAGGAATGCCAAGATTATACATCATGGGAGACAAAAGAAGAGAATGTTTCTCCAAATAGAAAGTAGGGAGCTCTTTGTAGTGCTGCTGACAGGTCAAGTAAAATGAGGAAGTAAAAGTTGTTCATTAGATATAGCGACAGAGGTGTCACTGGCGACTTCAGATTTGGTTGAATGATAGCGCTAGAGAACTTATTCCAGTAAGTGGGTACATGAATGAGAAAACAAGCATAGGCAGCATTTATAAAACAGACTTTTCAGAAACTTGGTTATGAAAGAAGGAAACAGAAGTTATGTCCAAACAGACATTTTTTATTATGGTTTTATTTTAGTTTTTACGGAGAAGACCAGTGCATATTTTCATGCTGGTTAGAATAATTTAATCCTATTTGCAGGGGGAAGTTGAAAATGCATGAAAATGCAGGGGGAAGTTGAAAATTGCAGGGGGAAGTTGAAAATGCATGAGAGAACCTCGATAGTTGATACCATAGGATTTCTG
Organism: Piliocolobus tephrosceles; assembly: GCF_002776525.5. Lineage (NCBI taxonomy): Eukaryota > Metazoa > Chordata > Mammalia > Primates > Cercopithecidae > Piliocolobus > Piliocolobus tephrosceles. The sequence continues at coordinate 10,310,481 of NC_045455.1, read as the reverse complement.
AAAGGAGCCCTATGGAGAGAATGGGCTTAATAGGAAGAACACTTTCTCCCCTGGAGGAAAAAGCTGCATGTAAACCCTGGTAGTTTGTAGGTGTGGCAACGGACAGGTGAGAGCATCCTCAGCTTATGGCTTGCAGTACTCAGTTAATACAAGATCACTTCCTGAATAAGGGTTGGGCGAGAAGGCTGGAGGGTTGCTGAGATTGCAGCAGTATTGATTTCAGTCTTTGTGGAGAGGGGAGGGGAGGGAGAACTGACCATCGAGAGTGAACTGCAGTTGTGAATGATGAACGTGGATTGACTGTGACATCAGTCTTCTCAGTTGTATAATTTCCCATAAGAAGAACTGGGAGCTTGATAAGTGGGTACAAAGGAAACATAAGAAACCAAGGAGTTTGGGGTATTTACAAATGCATGATTTAAATGATGGGCTAGCTGGGTGAAAAAGAAGGAATGGCAATATTTTCTTGCAAAGAAAGAAAGCAGAAGGGTTAAGAACGAAGTTCTCTCTACGAGATTGAACCTCAGTTCTGTGGAGGTCGTTGTATGTAGGATGGAATGATGGGGCTGAAAAGTTGAATATTTTGATTTATAATTTAGACCAGAAGCAGTCTAGGGTGGGACGGTAGGGGAGGGTGCTTGTGATAGAATAAACAGAAGACAATTTTAGTCTAGGAAGTCATTAAATCTGCAAGTAAGATTGTCAGGGCAACTTCATATGGATGCTGAGGCAGCCTGGAATTACAGTCAGAGATGCAGAGGAAGGCTCCAGCCACACGGAGGCATCTTCATCAACTGAGAAATGTCTCAGAGGGCTGGAGATGACAGCGATGGGGAGGTTGAGAAGGGGCAGTGCAGGGTGGTCCTACGCACAAAGAAACCAAATACTTTATAGAGAAAGAGCAATGGGATAAAAAGCACAGAAAATTCACAAAGTGAGAATTATGTTCCTGCTTTCTGACCTTAGAAAAAAGAACAAAAGTGCTGAAGAGAAATGTTATCTTCAGAGATCCATAGGTTTTCTGTAAGACAAGGGAAATGGAGGGACTGTTGTGGAAAAGCGTTGAAGATGTAGCCACATGGCTGATGACTAAGAAGGTCCAGAGGGCATTGAGTCAGGTTAGGGAGAGAGGGGAGAAATGTAGGTTTGTTCAGGAAACACAGGGACAAAGGTAAGGGATAGGCTACATGAGGTCTTGTCTCTTGGAAGACACTGATGTCCGGCCTGACACTTGTTTTCTGGCCTGGGAGAAGTTTCTGTTCTAGGGGTCCGTGGCCTTTTCTGTGGGTCCAGTGATGCTGACAGCTGCCATAGGTGCAGCCACAGTGATGGAGCCCAGCCCTGTGTTGGAGGGGTGTTGGCTGGGAAAGAGGCTTACTAATTGATGCTGTGTTTTTCTCACTTTTCATCTACCAGTCCACCTGTATCCATGAGGCTCATGATCTTACAGTCTTCCAGAGTTGGGAAGGGAGTGCTTGGTGTTTTATTAATGAACAAAGTCCACCTAAGATTTTCTCACTAGTGATGTTGACTTTTTTTGTTTTTTCTGAGACAGTGCCTCACTCTGTCACCAAGCCTGGAGTGCAGTGGCGTGATCTCAACTCACTGCAACCTCTGCACGCCCCCCCCCCCACCCCGCGCCCTTTGTTCAAGCAATTCTCTTGCCTCAATCTCCCAAATAGCTGGGATTACAGGTACGCACAACCATGCCCAGCTAATTTTTGTATTTTTAGTAGAGATGGGGTTTCACCATCGTGGCCAGGTTGGTCTTGAACTTCTAACCTTGGCCTCCCAAAGTGCTAGGATTATAGGTGTGAGCCACCGCGCCTGACCAATGTTGACTTTTTAAAAGAATGAAATTCTCATTTTTATAGTCACTCAAAGTAATTCCTCAGCAAGGTCCTGGTAAATGGAGGCTTCCCAGACTGTTTCAGATAGCAACATTACAGAGCCTACATCACTGATGAACCATTCTCTGTGAGTAAAGCACTGGATTGGAAGCAGATTTAGAGGTGGTTCTCTTGCACATTCCTTTTCTCTGCTAAGTTACAGTCCATCATTCATATCATTAATTTGGCTTGCCTTGCCTCCAGAAAACTTACTCTGACTTTTCTACTCTACTGTAGGGTTTCTATAAACTTTATCCACCTTAACACAGTTTTACACATGACCTGACACATGCTAGGGAAGGGTAACGGAACACATTAGTCTTAAATACATGTTTATTTTGACTTTCTGATCTCTTAAACTGAGAGTTTCTTGAATTCAGACTGTGCTCTGACATCATCAATTTTAGACAACTGCTGTGAAAATTGAATGAAATATTTGAAATTGCTGCGTTGTGGAAACTTTGGGTGTCATCAGGGTCTGGGCCAGTGCTTCATGCATTGTTTTAATCGCCCTGACTACAACTTGCTGAAGCCCTAACATTAAGATTCCAACGTGTGTTCTCCGGGACCACGGCTTCTGTGCTGAAGAAAGCAAATGCCAGATGCAATTGTGTTCAAGGCCATGGATACAGGTCTTTTAAGGAAGCAGTTTCTACTCTATGCATGACACTTGTTTGGATTGAAACCCAGTTTCAAAGCATCCTCTGTGTAAACTGATGAGCACAGGGTTTTGGCACTGTCTCCCTGTGTGCTTGATATCCAGATTTACTGTCTGATCTTGGATATATTTCAGTGAAATGAGACCGCTAATAGTAGAGGAATAGATATTTGTGAAACAGTATGACAGTGATAACAATTATTACAAAAACAAGCAGCGCTGCATAAATGCCTCATACAGTAATAATTGTGAGACTTAATTTGCAGTGGCTTTTCCTTATTTGCTCGATAAATTCTATTTAATTATTTGCTGTGGCATTAAACTTCCAAGGGGAGCTAAGCATCGTCTCCACCTGTTTTAAATACTGTGCGTCTCAATTACAAACTTACCCTTGTGAGTCTCAGTATCCATGTTAAAGCTAATGTTTAACTGGAAAATGCATCAGTAAATTTATCTTTTAGATTTTATGTAAAATGCTTGCATGCTGGCATTTTGCATACCATTAACAGAAACTAGAATCCTATTCTTCTTTTAAAAGTTCATTTTCTTTTTCTGTACCGTGAAATACCAAACTGAACTTGACTCCAAACCAGGCGCTCAGTTTCAAACTGGATATGAAGACCATTTAAGAATCACATGTGAGTGAATTTCATTGAAAGAGGAGAAACATTTAAAAACTTTAAGTCCTTTCTGAAGTGCTTATACACATATTCAGCAATTCAGTGATGCAACCCGGATGTGCGCAGACTTGGGTAATTGGTATAGCTTTAAGTGGACATGATCCTTCTTATATCAATACTGCATTTTGCTCCCTCAAACACTAACCTGCTATATTTACAATTACATTTGTTGCCAAATATATTAAGTGGACAAATGGGTCACTGTCTGCATTTTTCTGACCCAGTCACAATTCATCAAGAAAAAAAAAAAGTCTGGCTGGGATTCTGAAACTAGCACACTAATTTATAAATGTATACTTATGTTTGCATGTTAAAATACATCTTAGTTACACAACAAAAAGGAGGGTGGGGGAGAGGTGGACCCTTGGAAGTAAAAATGTGACCACATTTTTGTCATAAATGTGACATAAATATGAAGTAAAAATGCGAAATTTTGACTGCAGCATTTGAGGAATGGTGGCAGAGCAGTTGGCGTCAGCTCTTGTCTGCAGCAGTAATCAGGGCAAGAAAGCAATCTTCTATGACCCCAAACTAAGAATGGAGTCTTGCTTTGAGAAACTCATGCTTACCAGTTCAGAAGTAACATGCTATAGAGATTTTCAGAATACTAATCTATCTCAGATTAGTGTATTATAAAATAAAAGTGGACAAATATAATCATAAAAATTATTTTTTTTAGGTCTTTATAAAAATAGTAGGTTATTGCCTCATTTTAGGGACATAATTTTTAATGCCAAGTGAAAACTATGTAGAAATTCTAATTATAAATTTGTGTACAGCTTTACAGTTTTTGTATGTGTTAGATGTGCGTGTGTTGAATGTTACTGTATATCATGCTTTGTGCTGCTCATCGAACATATGAAGTTGCATAACACAGTCTTTGCTTTTGGGAGGCTATGCTCAGTGTGAGGGGCAGACACTAAAAGTAAATATTCCGAGAACTGACGAGAGGGTGAATACCGTAACAAAGATGCTGTTTTTCTCTCTCTCCCCTACATCTCCCCCTCCCCCTTGCCCCCTCCCCCCTGCCCCCTCCCCTCAGTCCTGTAAGCAAGGCCACAGACAGAGAGCAGCCAGGTTTGTTTTGCACTTCTGCACTGCCAGCTTTACCTACAGGCACACATTTACTTCTCAATCCTCTCTCATGAGGTAGATTTCATTAGTCATAGTTTACAATTAAGGAAACTGAGATTAAAAATCTGCGCAAGGCCATTCAGATACGAATTTCCAGAATATTCAAATCATCATATTTTTATTATAAAATTCATAATTTAACCAATATTTCATGTGTTTGTGGGTGTATGAATGTGTATAAATTTTGATACCTGTATGAGGCAAAAATGCACAATATGTAAGCACATCTGTCTGCTAACCAAAGAATATGCTTCTGATGTTTATTTCATTTGTTTATAAAATCATAATAGTAAAATTTCAGGGAAAGTATTCATCGGATCCTAATTTTGTCATCAAATGTTGCTTAAATTTCAGGGACAGTATTCACTGGATCCTAATTTTGTCATCAAATGTTGCTTAATGCATTGACATGTGCTTTATTCTCACCTTGTTTAGGTCTTTGGTGAAAATTATAGAAATGTTTACTTCACTCACTAATTTATCATAGTTTCTATTTCCTAAGAACTGTGCCACTTGGTGAAAATAGTAAACAGATTGTATATTTTCCCTATTTAAAATAATTATAATCCCCATATATTCCATATATATTTCCTTTAACTTTCATTTAAAAGTTGTAAAATATATTTATTAAATATATTATTTTATTAAAATATAGAATTGACATGGGATTTTAAAAAATGTTTTTTACAAAAGCACTAAAATTTTAACTTTCAAATATTATAGACTTCTTTATGCACAATATTTATTCATAAGCAAATCCAAACTAAATGACTATATACATTTTACTCTCAAAGGCATTCGGAGTGGGCATCTTTACAAATTCAAGCAGTGGAATCTGCTAAGAATCTGATTTAATGTGTATAACTATTTAAAATTTAATCATTACCATAATAAAGACATCATTATAGAATGGTAATCCAAATGGTAATTAACTTTTCTATTTTGTTGCTTCAAGGTCAACATGGTGGCAGAGCAGCCTGTTCCTTTCTTTGCTTTGTGACATTCCATTTCACTGTGCTGTAGGGCTTTTGGCCTCACTCTGACCTGGATCAGAATATTGGTGGTTAGCGGCAGTGAAATTAATGAGCCCACCACTCTGCCTCATTCTCCACTTCCCTCTTTAAATGGTAATTATAGTGACACCATTCATGTTACTGTGGGTAAGCATTTTCATGAGAAAAACCAGTCTTTTTTCCAAGATTAATATTTCACCTATAAAACCAGTCTACAAATTTAAATTAGAAAAGATACAAACCAACAACACTGATATTTTAAGCTTGAGAGTAAAAAAACAGGGCAGCCATGTCATGTAGTGCAGGTTGTGCACTGAACAATTCCAGAGAATGCGATTCACATAGAACTGTACATCATCATTTTCATTTTCCTAATTAGTTTAAGCAACTTACAAGTAACTCAGGAAATAAACTACAGTTGTGATAGGCTAAAATTCAATTGATGAGTAAATACTTTAGAAATAGGCTGGGCGTGGTGGCTCATGCCTGTAATCCCAGCACTTTGGGAGGCCGAGGTGGGCAGATCATGAGGTCAAGAGATTGAGACCATCTTGGCCAACCTGATGAAATCTCGTCTCTGCTAAAAATACAAAAATTAGCTGGGTATGATGGCATGCATCTGTAGTCCCAGCTACTCGGGAGGCTGAGGCAGGAGATTTGCTTGAACCCAGGAGGAGGAGGTTGCAGTGAACCGAGATCGCACCACTGCACTCCAGCGTGGCAACAGAGTGAGACGCCATCTCAAAAATAATAAATAAAAATAAAGTGCAATAAAATTATAGATGACAGGTAAAGTCTTAAAGAAAACTCATCTATTGTGTTGAACACTGGGTATGACAGTTCAAGCAGGGACAGCAGCTACTAAAGGTGGTATAAAAGCTGACGACTAATGGACTGAAGGTTTACATTGCCTAATATAGGAGTGAGAGTTCACAGGAGGATTCTTTTTTTCTTCTACACTTTAATTCCTATATTTGTAACCAGGAAGTAAAGATTTTTTTTATAGCTGAGGCTTGGGCAGCAGGCAAGGTGCATCAATTGCTTTGAGCCATTGGAATTAACTAAATGTGTTTATTTAGAGACTAATTCTTCCGTCATGACAGATGGTGCACCGAATATGGCATTGTCTGTTTTTTAGAGCATACTTTCTGGGCTTCAAGATTTTATTTAGGCCATGATATCAGGTGCTCTAAAATTTTACTCCTTAGTGGTAACAAATTAATTTTAAGCATCTTTCTTTTGTAATTGGAGGCAATTTCATTGAACCACATATAAAGGCCATTATAATTAGGATCTATCAACTGAAAAGAATAATAACATTTTGCAGAGATTGCCTTTTCTCTACTACATTCTTTTAAATTCTTAAACATCCATTTGGGTTTATTTGTTGGGTTTCCCCACTAAAGATATAAATAAGATTGCCTTTGTTTGGCAGCTGAAAATAGTTCAGCCAAGAAGAAAGAGCGGAACCCCAAGGGAAGGAGAATGAAGAAAGAGTCTGGGGCATGGTGAGCTATGCTGGGGTCCTAGGGAATCTCAGAGACTGGCTTCCCTGAAAAAGGTACCTGAACATTCCAGACCAAAGGCCATCCCAAGGGTGAACACCTGAATTCCCACGGAGTGTTTGTTACTCTCTGAAATGCCTGGGGCTGCAACAGTCACAGGAATGACCAGGGAAAGGGGATACAAATCATGACTTTTTACACATTAGACCTTGAGGTCCCAAAGGTAGGACTGTGCCGCAGCCTTCTTTTTTACCGCATGCCTGGGAATATTCCTTGCACCTGGTGGCTGCTTAAGGCAAGTTTTTTAAATGAATGAATAAATACATGATTGCGTTTCCACACATTGTGTCATTTGATTCTCAAAACAGGCTCCCTTGAATTTTATTTTAATGAGTACTACTGAACACCAAGAAGGCTGACAAATACAATTAAGAGAATGTCTCTGGCATCAAATAGGCATCTAAGTTGCCAGTATACTGTGGACACATAAAGGTATGCGGAATCAAAACTGACTGAATCTAACTTGGTGGGGTGTAAGGGAATAGTGCGGGGACAGAAGGAAGGATTTGCAGACTGACACTGAGTATACCTGGCGTCTTCGAAGGTAAGCAAACATTCTTTATAAGTAAAGGAAATTATTTCAGGAAAGAGGCTTCATGTCAGTGCATACGTATTCACCTGGGGAGATGACATTAAAATGCAGATCATTCTGATTCAGCAGATCTGGGGTGGGATTTGCAATTTTGCATTTCTAATAGGTCTTAGGTGATGTGGATACTGCTGGTCCATGAACCGTACTTTGAGTGTCAAGACTCCAAAAAAGTCACGTTTAAAGAAATATAAGTAATCTATCACAGGCAGATCATTGTCTCCAAAGTGAGGGTCATCTGTCCCGTGGGACATGCAAGGTGGGCGTGGGAAGGAGGTATCACAGCTTCTTTTATTTTCATGTTAACTTCCGAAAGTTTCTATTTTTGTTTATGTTTAGCAAACATGACATATTTAAGTGATAAAACATGTATAAGACAAAGAAAATTATATATCTATATTTGAGTACATGTTCAACTTTTTACTTAGGAGGAGGTTAATGCTAAAAGAACAAAATGAGGAGTGTAGGCAGAATTGGTGTGGTGCCCGGGAAAAGGCAAGGCATAGATTGCTAGCTCATTTTTCAGAGGAAGACACTGAAGCTCTGAAATGTCAACTGATCTGCCCAAGTTCACAAAGCTGAGGCCTGAATACAGACCTTTTGACTCCAAGTCTAGTGCTCTTTCCTCTCCTCTGTGCTTGGACACTTGGCTAGAGAAACAGAGCCATAAAACACATTAAAGCACAAGGGGAAAAACTTCACATACAAATGCACTTTTCTTCTGACCTCCAATAAAACACAAGCAGAAAAGGAGAGTTGCAAAAGCCAGATTGTCTTACATAAGCATCTCATTTGAGATAAAACCTTCCTTGCTTGTGTCATTAATCACCTTACCTCTTCCCTTCCTCTAGGAATCCCTGGTGACGGAGCAACCCAAGCTGTTTTGTGTCTGTATTGCAGCTATCTCAAGATCAATTAGTATTTTTCACAGAGCTGTGATGTAGGAAGGCGATAGGGGATGCAGACAAAGTCAACTGTTGAGAGGCCACAGTGTACGGTTGAGTAGCCTGTGAGGACACTGACAGGGCCTCCTGACATCTTATGGTGTCAGTCTGAGCTTTGAATATGGTCATTTATGATTTTATGGTAATGAAAGAATGAAGCCATAAACTAGGGAGCAGGGGTAGAGAGTGACATTAGCCATCGAGGTACTTGCTTTGTTAGCTGTCTTGCAAACAAGATAAATTCTATTTTAACATTGCAAAAGGGCTTTAGCAAGTCACCCCCTGAAAGTCAGCCCTTATGGATGTACTGGATTTGCCTGCCCAGCAAATGAAAAACAAAAAGCACATGCAACATTAACAAACAATTTAAAAATATTTGGAATGCATGCTTGTGCTCTCCTTGGCCTCTGTATCCAGAACTTTCTCTTCTGTTATTTTTGTTACTTAAGCCCTGCAGGCATTGGAGATTTGAACTTGCAAGATACTCAGCTCCTTCCAAGGGCTGAGCTGACATCTCTGACTAGACACTTCTCGGAGAATAGACTCTCACAGGTCCTTTGTCATTTTGTGTGTTGAATCATTCTTTAATACCTCTCCGACATGATTATGAACCCCTCTACGTAATTTATTCTTGATTGATTGATTGATTCACTCACTCAGTTATTTGATTATTAACTTTAGCCAGCCAGCCGTATCTAGCACCTACTAAGTGCTGATCATGGTGAGAAATGTGGGAGAAATAGTATAACTGCCACGCTCACCTACGAAGAGTCCTTTTCTAGTGGGGTGGCAGATAAGCAGGTAATCACAGTCCAGTGAGATGCCTGCTGGCGTGGAATAGAACCAGGGATGGAGCGAAACTGGTTTTTGGTTTCAGGTCTTGCATTTGTTAGCAGTGGGAGTTGGTACTTCCAAAGGGCTTTGTGATTTCTGGGGACACCAGCAAATGTAATAATAGAGGAGAGGAAAGTGGGATTTACTGAATATTGAGCTGGTTATAACTATATTATATATAAATGCACACATACACATGCATGTATATACACACATATATGTATAGATATACTTACATATATAAGGACACATAATATGCATATAAGAAATCTAAAATAGTTAAACTCACAGAAGCAGAGAGCAGGATGGGGGTTGCCAGAGATGAAGGAGAGCAGGCCAGCCATGGCAAAGTGACGGTTACGATGCAAAGTTTCAGTTATGCAAGATAAATGAATTCTGGAGATCTGGTATTTAGCATAATACTTATAGCTAACATACATATATACATATATGCATAGGTACATATTCACATATCTACACAGACATATGCACACATATAGACATGAAAAATACACATAAATAACTACGTATATAAAAATGTACTTTTCTTTATGGCAAGAACATTTAACATAACATCTAGTCTGAGCAATGTTAAGTATACACTATATTATTTTGAGTTATAGGCACCATGCTGGATAGCAGATCTCTAAAACTTATGTGTCTTGCATAATTGAGACTTTGTACCCTTAACCATCACCTCCTCATTTCGCCCTCTGCTTCATCCCTGGCGTCCTCCGTTCTACTCTGTGTTCTATGAGTTTGACTAGTTTCGATTTCATCTATAAGTGAGATCATAAAGTGTTTATTTTTCTGTGTCTGGTTTATTTCTCCTAGCATAACATTCTCCAGGTTCTTCCATATTGTTGCAAGGATGTTTAAAAACAAAATTTTCTTCACGGCTATCCTGAGGCATTAATATTTCCCTCTTACAAACAATTAGATTAAAATGTAGAAATTCTGAAAACTTGCCAGAGTTACTCTGAATCCATACAGTTTTGGCTCCGAAGCCAGCATTTCAGAAAGCATTTCCTTAGAATGAACACACGAAGCTGAGTTCCTAGCACCTTCTCATGAAGATTTTAATTGAGCTTATAGTAAAGAAGCGCCGTAGTTGCTCTTGCAAGTTTTCTTGGGTTACAGGAGCTACTTGCTTTCTTCCTTTTGCATCCAGATCTTAGATTCTGGATCGCAGATCCTTTCTTAGATTTTGGGCCACTGTAGAAACGCAGCACTGTTCTCCTTTCCCGGGAGCTAATCTCTCAATGAAAGGACTACTCAGCCAGGTCAAGGCGTGACTGCTAAGGCAGCAGATGTTTCCAAGTTAGTGATTCCCTTGTAGGCAGCATTTGGGTCTTAGACAATTCACTTTCAAAGATTCAGAAATCACATTTTTAAATGTCAAGAGGGCATGCATTGTATTATGCCATGAATTGCTCAGTAGCCGTGAACCTGACATGTTGAAAAAGCATTTTCATGGGCAAGAATGGAAACGAAGAGGAGTTTCAACCTAATGACAATTTCAGGGTTTTACATGCTAAATGTACGCACTCACAGGTCTGAGGTTGGGGAAGCCCACTTACTAGAAGGAGAAGGAAACGAGGGGCTCAGTGAGGCATCAAAGCCCTTTTCATTTTCCCAGCCAACAGAGAATACAGGTTTTTTCCCATAACTCTTAGACCACCAGCTTGCCCCAGGGCATCTCAAGCTGTTTCAATCCAGCCTCCAATCCTCTATTTGGTGAAAGTGTAAGAGTGGAAAAATAGTGTCTCCACAGACACTATTAGGTTGACAGTATCTTAGGTACTTGTGGTACATGATGCCCAAGTTGGAGAGCAGAACCATCCACACCAGAAAGTCATATTGTCATAGAGAAAAGTCTTGGGGCCTGGACTGCTGTCACTTCTAGTGGTAAATTGTGGATGAGATACTGGAAGCCCACAAAGGCAAAGGCGAGTCTTCACTTGCTGAGAAAACAAGGAATAGTGAGAGTTGCCTGGTCCCTGGGAGCTATGGTGGGAAAGCTCGCAGGATGAATGCTAAGATTCAGCTCCTGTGGGCTGCGTGTGTTCTGACTGGTGGTCCTGGATTGGTCTCATGGGGACTACTTTTCCTTTTAAAGCACATTTCTCAGATTTATCCCCAACTCCTGCTCCACGTTCCCTCATCCCCACAGTTCATCATCCCAGAGTACCCCAGAGGTACTGCCTTCCTTTTTCCTGCGTCTTCCCCATATGTTCTTTCACAATAGTGCTTGATGGTCCAATTTTTCTACAATTATAATAAGTGAGTTTTTCTTAGACGGCAGGAAAGACTTTTTCTGTAAATATTACCAGGAATGTGGAGAATGGGAAAGAAGAAAACATTTTCCTTTTCATTTCTTTTACATTTTTGTTTATTTGTATGATAAAGAGAAAAAAAATTCACATTGCTCTATTAAAGCATTATTCTTCTCTAGTATTTGGAACCTAACTCTAAGAGAACCTGCATAACATTCCTTGACACAATGTGGTATACTGGAAAAAAGTCTCCACATTTATTAGAAGAGTCATTCACATACATTAACATCATTGTTTCACCTGTGAAGGCGTCTCCAACCCCTCTAGATGAAACTGAACATCTGTCCTGTCTGTGGTCACTGTGCCTATCACATCCTTCTCCTTTAACATCTGTCTTACTATTTTGCATTTACACAACTTTGTGTTCTCTGTAGTAGTCTTCAAATTTCTTACAGGTAGAAGTGCTGCTGCTTTTACCATAGTATACTGAGGGTGAAGCAAAGTATCAGGGAAATGGAAGCGCTTAATCAACATTGAAAAATTCTTAAAAGATCATAAACTTCAGTTCATTCAAAGGTTATTGAACACTTAATATGTATGAAGTAGATGTATGCGAAGTTTCATAATTTCCCAAATTGACTAGGTTAGGGCATTTTGGTGTCCAATCAACTGAAGCTTCAGCTTTGCCGTTGAATGAGACAAACTATTCTGGGATTTGAGTCCCTATGTGGCATAAAAAAGGACCCAGATTCAAGTTACTACTGTCACTAATTAAGTGAACTGTGGTAGTTTGTGGAATCTTTGGGTCCCATGTCTTCTTCCAAAAATTAATGTAACAGAGAATTCTTTCTAGTTCAGTTAGAACACAAACTCTATGCTTTCGTGTGTCAGAATGATACGCAGATGCTCCAAGAAGTGGGAATATTTTACTATAAAGCTGCACCATGCAGCTTTGTGAAAACAGCAATTGTGTACACTTATACAAAGAGTCATAACGTTATAAGATGAAAACTTTCCTCTCTCTTTTTTTTTTAAAGAAACCACGGTGAAACCCCGTCTCTACTAAAAAATAAATACCAAAAACTAGCCGGGCGAGGTGGCGGGCGCCTGTTGTCCCAGCTACTCGGGAGGCTGAGGCAGGAGAATGGCGGGAACCCGGGAAGCGGAGCTTGCAGTGAGCCGAGATGGCACCACCGCACTCCAGACTGGGCAACAGAGCGAGACTCCGTCTCAAAAAACAAAAAAACAAAAAAAAAAAAAAAAAAAAGAAAAAACAAAAAGAAACCATCTTAGTGACAATGCAGATTACTATCAAACACGGTACCTAAATTGAGCAGACTCTCAGACTCTCAATCTTTTGTAAGATTCTGTGAAATTTTTCTGTTCTTTCTTTGGGGAGAAGAAATTGGAAAATTACTGTTAGCTGACAAAGAAGGAAAATAACAGTGTGTCTTAGCAATTAACATACGATCAAATTGAGGTGTTTATTTCAAAAGAGTCAGAACATCTAGTTCTAAAAGTTAGGCTTGTTGAAAAAGAAGTAGAATCTCCAAAGACAATAATATATGCGGTCACAGCCTGCATCTCAGTGATACGTTTGTGGGCACATTCCTATCATGTTAATGAGACTTTTGCCACTGCATGGTCCCAGTGACAGTTGGATCCACAAACAGCAGTTCATCAATTGATTGCAGGTGTTTCCCCTTGGAAAATAAAAACTGCATGTTCATACCAGGAGGTGAGGGAAAATCGATTTTCAACAGCCACACAATCTGGTGAGTTCTGAAATATGGCTTTGGGAAGCAAATTCTCTTGCTGCTGGTTTCATACACAAATACATTCTATTTATGAAATATAGGGCCAAAGACAGCAATAGTAATAAGGATTCATAAACTGAAAATTAACTACGGCACACCTAGAAAGGGACAAAACCTTATTTCCTAATTAATAGAAAATAAAATCTGAAAATATTAAATGTCAGTATCCGTAATTATTCTTTTGGAAGTCATTTATATCCACATTGTATTAAGTTCCTCTCTAAAATATTCTTTACCATCCATAGAAGAACAATTTGATGAAAAACTTGCCTAATTTCAATTTAGAAGCCTGCCCAGTAACGTACGTAATGTTATATTCGCTAAGTTTGAGATTTCATTGTATATGTTATTTGATCTCTCCAATAGATGCTTGACTCAGTCATGCCTTATTGGGCCTCCTGACTTTGTCAAATGTGACTTTCTTCTTAGTAAACGTCTTTAGACTTTTAGTGAAGACCTACTTTTTCTCCCAATTGGTCTGCCTACCTTGATCCTTTCTCACCACAGTCTGCTGTAGATGACTCCACCAACACCATCTTTCATCAGCATTTTTCACACCTTGGGCCAGCTGTCTTAGGGTCTAAAGAAGAACGCTGTTATACCCAGGAAACCTAATTTCCAAAGTTGAAATTTATTCCTTGGAAAATAACTACACATAATGGGCTACTTATGGATGGTAGTTTGCGTGCTCAGTGACAAATTTACAGATGTTTTCCTGCTCAAACACCTGTTGAAACCCAGAACCCTAGGGCTCGTTTCCATGAATGTTTCCTAGTTTCTAACGTGTTAAATATAAGAACTAGAAGTTTATGAGATATCTTCATGTTCTCAACTATATCCATCTCAGCTTCAGCACTACTGACATTTGGGGACAAATAATTCCTTACTAAGGTGCTGTCCTGTGCATTGTAGAATGTGTAGCAAATCACTGGCCTCTGCAAACTGGATGCCAGGAGCAACCCTTTCCCCTACTCCCAGAGTTGTGTCTCCATATGTCTCTTTGGGGGCAAAATTATTCCCAGTTGAAGAACCATTGATCTAGAGCCTTCGTGGAGGAAAATATTTCACCTTCCTCTCTCTCTGCATACATTATCACAAGTGGCAGCAGGAAATTAAGAAACAAACTCTTGTGCTCATTTCCTCTGCCAAATTTTGAGGACCATGCCAGTTTGAGAGAGAGTATTCTGAGTTACTTTTCGTTAGGACCAGGAGACATATCTTTTAGCGGTTTTGTTTTCTCACTACTTCCGTGATTTTGAACAAGTTTCTAAAACTCTGAAGACTTTGGATTCCTCATTTACAAATTAGAAGTATTGACAGAATAGAGTGTTCCATGTTCTTTATAAAGCAGTGAATGTATGCTACCTGCTTTACTCATTTGTTTTAAGGATAGATGGTGATACATGCAAATAAAATCAGAAGTTTACAGTTAAAATGCCTGTAGAAATGTAAGCACTACCTGTTCAGGTCGTTCCTCATATCTTCCAATCTGTTATCTTTCCATCCCTTCATAAGCCCAACTTAAAACTCATTCTTTCTAGAAGCACTTTCTCAGTTAAGTTGTTCCTAATTCCAAACTGTGTAACTGTTCTTTTGGAATTTTCTTCAGAGCCAGTTTATGAGTCATTCAAGGAAGTAAGACTCATGACTTTGGGATCACACCTCGTTTGAAACCCCAAATAGAATTACATGGCTTGATCACTCACTTAATTCACTAGATTTGGTTTAAAAAGACTTCCAGTATTTCTAACATGAAAATGAATGTTCAAAAGATGAAGATTTGTCACCTTTGCCTAACGTGGAAAGATTGTGCCATAGGCTGTGAAGAGAATGGCAAAGGGGAGACTTCATATGGTTTTGAGGCACAGAACCTTGAGAGACAGAGTATACTGGTGGTGAAAATAATCACTTTGAAGGTGAATTATTACTATTCGAGTTTAGTTTGAACAACTTATTGCACAAATGTTTCTGAGTCACGCGTGTGTATGACGTTATTTATCCTTATGTATCTGTTTTGCCTGTTAATTTGTGGCTCCTGTCCTCAACTTTCTTCTCCTGTTCTGTGTGCTCTCTTGGCTTAGCTACCACCTTAGTTAAAACTGACTTTGTTTTTAACCTGTGCTTTCTCTTATGCAGTTCAATGTGGCCAAAGTAAAACACACATCCTCCTGATAGTCTCACTTTTAAATCCATAACCAGGAACCCCAAGTGAGCTATCAATACTGCCTGACAACCTTCTCTTATTTCCCTTAGTTCATGGATATATCTTTCTTCCAACCTAGACTATTCTTTGTTGCCTCCTTTTTTTTTTTAAAACCTCTCCTACCTTCTCTCTCACCATTACTCTGAACTGATGACCTTGATTTCAACCATACTGAGACGAATGAAGTAGTCAAGAGAATGTCCACAGACTCCATCATGTCTTGAGTCGCCCTTCCAGCTGTGGTACCTCCTGTATGCTTTCTTTTCTGTTAATGGCTACTCCTATCCAGAATCAATTCCTCCACTGTGCATGAGTGCCCACCTCCCCTGGCCTGTGGAAGAAGCTGCTCCAGGGCATCTACCTTCTCCAGTCGGCATCTTTCTTTTCCCCTTTCCTGGATCATTCTCATTAGCATAGAAATATATCTTTAAAACACCAGTCCCTTGATCCTAGTCCCCTTTGCCATTAGCTCCTCAGATCTCTGTCTCTCAGGTTAGCAAACCTTCCTGAAAAAGTACTTTATACTCTTCCCATCATCTCTGACATTCACTCCAGCCAGGCATATGCCTTCACCATAACACCAAAACTGCTCTTGTTGAAGGCACCAATTGGCCTCATCGTGGCTACATGCAATAGGAACTCTTCAGTCTTTATGTTACTCAGTCAAGTGACGGAATATATAGCTGTTCATCACTTTCCCCCTCTGAAAAACTTACTTTGCTTGGTTTCCGGGTTCCCTTTTCTTTTGATTTTTCTACTTGTTGCTGCTTCTCAGTCTATTTGTTCCTTCTCTTCTTCCTGGCTTTTCAATATTAGAGTACCCAGGGCTTATGCTAAATCTTCTTTCTCTTCCATAGCTATTGATGTGGTTTGGATCTGTGTCCTCACCCAAATCTCATGTCAAATTGTATTCACCGGTTGGAGGTGGGATCTGATGGGAGGTGATTGGATCATAGGGGAGGAGTTCTTATGAGTGGATTAGCAACTGTCCCTTGGTGCTGTTCTCATGAGAGTGAGTGAGTGAGTGATCGTGAGATCTTGTTGTTTTAAAAGTGTGTGTCACCTCCCCCTGTGCTCGCTCTCCCTCCTGTTCCAGCGACGTAAGATGTGCCTGCTTCCCCTTCCCCTTCTCCCACGATTGTAAGTTTCCTAAGGCCTCCCCAGAGGCAGAAGCCACTATGCTTTCTGTACAGCTTGCAGGACCATGAGCCAGTTAAACCTCTCCTCTTACACATCACTCAGTCTCAGGTATTTATAGCAGTGCAGGAATGAACTAATACAGCTATCCTTACTTCCTTGAGGGTTTTATTCATTATTATTTCTTGTGGTACCATTTGCATGATAAAAATTCCCAAACATATCAAAAACCCAGAGTCAGTTCTGAATTCCGGCCTTGTACATCATGCTCTTCTTATATATTCTCCACTTGAGTACCAAATGGGCAGCACAAGCTCAGCAAGTCAAAATTGAACTCTTGATCTTCCCTATTATACGAATTCCACCCCTGGTTCTTCTTATCTGTGTTAATGGCAACTTCATCTTTCCCATTTTTCTGGTCCACATCCTTGATTCCTTTCTCTCACACTCCTTGTTCAATCCCCAGGGAATCTTGTCAAATCTATCTGCAAAATATGTCCAGAATCTGGACCACTTCTCACCACTTTCACTGCTACCACCCTGGCCCAAACAGAATCACTTATTTTTCTGGAATATTTCAGCAACTGAGTAACTGGAATTCATAATTTTACTCTTGTTCCTTGATGTTCTGTTGTTAACACAATATCCACAGTGATCCCTTTAAGTACCTTGTTCAGCAGTGTGCCTCCAGTGCTCAAACGATTTTCTCCCCCCTCAGAATAAAAACATTCAGTTTTTCAGGGGCTTGCAAAGACCTACATGATGTGGTCTCACCTCTGCTTTCTACCTACTTCATCATCTGTAATCTCAATTTACCCCTGCAGTTCAAAACACTGGCCTTCATAATGTTCATCAAACACTCCAGGAACACAGCTGCCCTTGAACATTGCCTCATCTGTTCCCTTAGCCTGGAATCTCTTTTGTGACAATTGCATGGCTAACTCCCTCCACTCCTTCAGGTAGTTCTGGAACTCCGCCTTCCTGCCGAGGGTGACCCTCACCACTCTGAAACTGTAACCCATGCCTACTGCTTCTCCCTCTCTTGCCTGTACTCCCAATCATCAACTCTTTCCCCCTATTTTTATGGTACTGATTTTCTTCTCTTGTATCATCTACATATTATCATCTAGTTGTTTCTCATTGCCTGCCTCCCCCAGGACAATATGAGCTTCATGAAGGAAGGGAGTTATTTCTTTCCTATTTTATTCCCCGATTTATTCCAGGAGTCAGAATCATACCCAATCCATAATAAGAGTCCAGTGAATCTTTTCAAAGTAAACAATAATTGAATGTCTATAAAGAGTTGCCTCTTAGATATGAGTAATC
The DNA here is from genome assembly GCF_002776525.5 of Piliocolobus tephrosceles. Lineage (NCBI taxonomy): Eukaryota > Metazoa > Chordata > Mammalia > Primates > Cercopithecidae > Piliocolobus > Piliocolobus tephrosceles. The sequence continues at coordinate 10,292,416 of NC_045455.1, read as the reverse complement.
AGTGTCTTTCAGTGAATTCAGACTTGTTTGATGTCAGGGATTTCACTTTTTTGCTCATAATCTTTATCAGAATGATTAGAACATATTTATTCCTGTAGAAGATGCTCAATAAATGCTTCCAAGATGATGCACATTTACGGAATACAATGCTTCCAAAGCTAATTTCAGTGCAGAGTTCTCTCTAAGTCGTGTTTTCTACACAATTTTCAGAACATCGAATACAAATGAAGTAGACTTACACACATGGCAAAGTCATCTTGGAGGATGCAATGTTTCCATCTCTTACTGACTAGCAATTATAACAATGGAAATGTCACTGTGACATTATGCACTGTTGGTAGATAGAAACACTGGTGTAAATAGCTTGAAATTCTAAACACTTTGTGTCGAATTATTCCACCACTTTCTCAGTGCAGGCAGTGATAGCTAAATTACATTAATAAGAAAGTAGTGAAAATTAGGAAATTGATGAAACAAAACTTGATTGTTTTTAGAAAAGCAGAAGAGAAATGGGTCACAATTGTGTCAAATTTGTATAATCCTGGAAACCCAAGAGGCAGCCGGGACATGGGAATATGCACAAACACTGTCGATTGATTAAATTCCAAGCGAGGGGAATGGGCAAGGTTAGCTGCGAAAACTGAGAAGATCAAAAGCACAATCTCTTAGACCCAGTGAGGATGAGCAGGTACAGAGCCTTTGTCAACAGCCTGTGTTGAAGACTTTTACTTTTCATTGAGAAGAAATCTTACAATGAATCACTCCAGCAGTACATAAACAATCCTCCTTAATCCTCTCTCCACTTTGTGTCTCATCCCTCTCTGGAATCTCTCTCCCTTATGCAGAGGTAACCACTTTGTATTATTTTGAGTGGCTCTCCTAATCAATTTTATGTACATTTACATCTACATATATATATGTGTATATAAAAGTATGTGTCCCACACAAATGTACATGCATATGTTTTATATATAATAAGTACAATAGATAGTATGTATTGGTTTAGATGTATTATTTGTGCTAATTCTATGTTTTGGAGATGTGTGTTTGTCATTACCTATGAATCTATCTCATTCTATTTTAAGGCTTCTTAATTTTTAATTTTTTTGTGTATATAGAAGGTGTATACACCTATATCTCATTCTTAACAGTGGCTATGTAATATTCCACAGAAGAAATACACCACAGTTGATTGGTTCTTGTGGTATTGGCTGATATTTGAGTTCTTCCAATTTTTAGAGCTTAGGTATAATGCAAAAGTGAGTATTTTGTGTGCATGTGCCAGTGCTTTCACAGGCCAGAGCTTTGAGAAGCAGAACTGCTGAGTTCACAGAATGTGGATTTTACATTTGCTACTTGCTGCTAAATCGCCACCATGAATGTTTCACAACTTTATGTTTCAATCTCTTATGTTCGAGTTTCTATTTCCCCATTCCCTCACCAAGACTAGATATTACCCATTCCTTTAAATGTTCCCAATCTGACGGGAAGTAAAAAATAACTTCTGGTTGTGTCCGGGTACTTTATTTTAAATTCTTTAACATTAGATGAATTTACAGGTGTAAAAATATATATACCTATTAGTAGCTGCCACTGTTTTTTCCTTTAGCATTTACCACTTTTCTTCATTTTACTTTTATTTTTTTTTTCTATTTGCTCAACTGTTTACCCTAAGACAGGGAATCATTTAGGCTTAGAGAAAAGTGAGAGAGAAGGAAGGAAAATTAGCACTTTCTACTCCTCCCCTGCTTTCACTTTTTTGGAAAATAGAAGTATAAACTTAATATTTTAGAAATTCTAGACTAATGATTATTAGATTTTTCCATATTATAATTATTAGGCCATTCTTGTTCTGTTTAGCTTTGTTTTAATAGTGATATTAATCCACCCCACCAGAGATGTTAATTTAATTGTTCTGAGGTGGAGCTAGAGTTTTTTTTTTTTTTTTTTTTTTTTTTACTTCCTACATGTTAGTATTGAGAACTCTTATTTTTGGGAAGTCCATATATTTTTCTGGTCTCTGCTCAAAACCTCAGACAGTCATGTGCTAGAACCAGGGACTGGGAGGATTCTTATAGACCTACTGTAGACACCTAGGTAAGTTGGTGACTTTTCAAAGTGTGTTTCAGGTTACCTCACTTGCCTAGGTTACCTAGTTTATGCCATATACAGTCTACATTTACTTTGTAAGCAGAAAACAATATTTTGAGATCTCTCTTTCACTCAATTCTAATGTATATGCATACACATTGATTACACATATAGTATACATATAGCAGTATATATATGGTATTGTGCATATATATGTGTATATGTGTGTATGCATATATTTAGATATAAATCAAATCATGTATTGTGTTTTGGCTTCAGAATCGGGGTTTTCAGGTTCCACCATGGGACCATGGATATTTACATGGGTAGAATACATGATGAAAGTAATAATTTTCCTTGTTCTTGACCACAAAACTGTAAGCATTGCCTTTCTCTTGAACATAACTGCTTAGTGTATCTGTTGATTTTACAAATATTCTTCTTAATCTACCATTGCACAACAAACTATTGCAAGACTCATGTTTAAAATAACAGCATTAATTTATGCTGCTCCCGAATCTGCATCTTTGTCAGCTCTTGGTGGGGACAGCTCACATGCATTCTACAGGATGTTGGTAAGCGCAGGCAGCTCACGTGGATGAAGGATCCACAGCCAGGATGACTCCTTCACATGGCTACAAGTCGGTGCTGGTTTTTGGGTTCTCCACATGCGGGCCTCTATCCAAGACTTCCTTATTTTCAAGAGAAAGGCAGTGCTTACAGCGTTGTGTCCAACAATGAGGGAATTTACTACCTTTGTTATCTCTTCTGCCTCTGTAAATACCCATGGTCCCATGGTAGAACCTAAAAACCTTGATTCTGAACCTGAAACGAATACTTGATTTTGTAATTAATTCATATATATATATATATATATATAACATATAGACATGTATATTAGAATTGGGGGAGAGAGAGAGTTCCAAAATATGTTTATGTTCCCTTTTCTGCTTTAAAAATTCAACCATTATGGAGGATAGTGTGGCAATTCCTCAAGAATCTGGAACTAGAAATACCATTTGACCCAGCCACCCCATTACTGGGTATATACCCAAAGGATTATAAATCCTTCTGCTATAAAGACACATGCACACGTATGTTTATTGTGGCACTGTTCACAATAGCAAAGACTTGGAATGAACCCAAATGTCCATCAATGATAGACTGGATTAAGAAAATGTGGCACGTATACACCATGGAATACTATGCAGCCACATAAATGGATGAGTTCATGTCCTTTGTAGGGACATGGATGAAGCTGGAAACCATCATTCTGAGCAAACTATCACAAGGACAGAAAACCAAACACTGCATGTTCTCACTCATAGGTGGGAATTGAGCAATGAGAACACTTGGACACAGGGTGGGGAACATCACACACCTGGATGGGGGAGGAATAGCGTTAGGAGATATACCTAACGTAAATGATGAGTTAACGGGTGCAGCACACCCACATGGCACATGTATACATATGTAACCTGCACGTTGTGCACATGTACCTTAGAACTTAATAATAATAATAATAATAAAAGACTGTATGTGACAGAAGCTGAGTAATCTAGCAAAGTGAGGTAACCTGAAACACACCTTGCAAAGCCACCAACGTGCTGGTCGTTCTGTTCAAGAGCTGCCAGTGTCTTAAGATCTGGGTACAAAACCCAGTGCAGCCTCACTTCTGCTGTACTCCATGTCCAAACAGTCTCAGACTTCAGGTTCAAAGAGTGGGAGCATAGATTCACTTCTAGATGGGAATAAATTCGAACAAACTAGGGTCAAGTTTCTAAAATACTGCATGAAACAAAAATCCCTATTAATACATTTATTCATTCATTCACATAAAATAAATCTTGGATGTGTTTTGTAAAACTTTTCATCCCAAACATCTTTAGTTTGTAAAAAATGAGAACGTATACTTAGGATAAGCTACTGCCAGCAACACTGCAGGCACCTAGATAGAGTTATTGAAATTTATCTGCACCTTCCAAAACAATGTTTACTCCCATTGAGTGCTTTTCGCCCATCTGAGTAGATGAAAATAAAATCACTTGATGCATTTTTTAAGAAACCACGCTCTCAGTTCATGCACTTGCTATGATTTATTTTACTGATCTGTTAAAGATTTCAGAGCTGATGAAGTGACATATTCTTGGTCAGTTAGTGACATTCTCTTAATGAGAAGATTTTATTAGTTACTTACATCTTGAATCATTTTTATTTGTTCAGTGTACATTAGGGAGATTTCACCAAGGGATTTGGGTGACAAATTTATGAAACAAATATGAACATTAAAGGGTATCAGTCTAAAAGCATTTTATTCTACAAACCACTTATAATGACATGCTTTTAGCTGAGTTACAAAGCCTCAGTTGGTTCTAATTTTTTTAACTTTTTTATTAGTTGAGGCCATGTAATAAATATCATAAAGTGCAAATATATGTGAGAGCTAATATTAAAACTTGCTCCATTCCATCCCAAGAAATTCATCTTAGGAGCTGCTGCATGCTTCTCAAGTTGTTTTAATGTAACAAAGCAAATGTCACTTTTCTTTTGGTGACATGGCTCGTTTCAAAAGTACCCTGAGTACCTATGCAATACTATGTTCAGAGAATAGGGCTAGGGATTGCAAATGGCATTTTGAATGAATTCTCTGAGTACATTAATATCTTTTTCCTGGATTGTGAATTCAGGAAATTTTTAAAAATTAATACTGTTCTTTCACTTTGGGGCCATTATTAAGTAAAATAAGGATGACGTGACCTCAAGCATGGAGACGTTGGACAGTCAGTCCGGTAACTGAGACAGCTAAGTGACTTGCGGGCAGGGAACATCCACAGTGGGGACACTCTGGAAGAGGGGAGGGTTCGTGCTCCAGGCATAATGGGACTGGACAGTGTGAGATTTCGTCACACTACATAGAACAGCAGGCAGTTTAAAATGTATGAATTGTTTATTTCTGAAAATTTCCATTTAATATTTTCAGATGGCAGTTAATCTCGAGTAAACGAAAGTTTCGAAAGCAAAACTGAGGATAACGGGGACTGCTGTCTGCTGATTTTTTTTTTTTTTTGAGACAGAGTCTCTCTCTGCCACCCGGGCTGGAGTGCAGTGGCGGGATCTCAGCTCACTGCAAGCTCCGCCTCCCGGGTTCACGCCATTCTCCTGCCTCAGCCTCCCGAGTAGCTGGGACTACAGGCGCCCGCCACCTCGCCCGGATAGTTTTTTGTATTTTTTTAGTAGAGACGGGGTTTCACCGTGTTAGCCAGGATGATCTTGATTTCCCGACTTCGTGATCCGCCCGTCTCGGCCTCCCAAAGTGCTGGGATTACAGGCTTGAGCCACCGCGCCCACCGCGCCCGGCCGGGACTGCTGTGTCTGTAAAATGGGCAGATCTTTTGTATAAGATAATGGTGTCATACATTTTTTCTATAATACAACAAAACTGTATTAACATTAAGGAGTTTACCCCAACCACACAAAAAATTCATCACTTTGGTACTTTGACTCCTTGACTTTTTCATTTATAGAAATGTTTTGGATTTTAGAAACTTGCATTCTCCTTTTTAATTTTTGTAATCTCAGCTCACTGCAAGCTCCGCCTCCCGGGTTCCCGCCATTCTCCTGCCTCAGCCTCCCGAGTAGCTGGGACTACAGGCACCTGCCACCACACCCGATTAATATTTTATGTTTTCAGGAGAGACGGGGTTTCACCGTGTTAGCCAGGATGGCCTAGATCTCCTGACCTCGTGATCCACCTGCCTTGGCCTCCCACTGAAACCTTTTTAAAATTGAATTTAATCTCCATAAATAGGCTAGTATCCCAAGCCAACTGATGAAATAATCATAGCGATACAGCCACTTCCCTTGAGATGATAACATTTGTGAAGATAACTGTTGCTTTATCTTACCTGCTAAAATTCAGTATTCTCTGTGTAGTGTCAGCAAGAGCTGGACGTAAAGAACAGTTCTGTAACTGTCAGGACTGGGGTGTACCCGGGCAGCCCATGGTCGTATATAAAAACAGCTGTTCTGGAGTCAGAGTGACTTCTGTGCTGGTTCTCATTCCGTTATTTACTTACTGTGTGCTATCAAGTAAGTTACAACACCCCTCTGATGCTCTTCTGTAAAATGAAGCCCACAGTGTATTATGGTGAGGATTAAGTAGATCGTCCTTGCTGAAGAAGCTACTGTATAAGTCCCTGGTGTGTAGTGGGCACTAAATGTACATTTCCTTCCCTTCTCCTTACTCTCCTAACACATTTTTTCTTTTGTTTTCCTTTTCAATTGTTTCTTAACTTTCAAGCAACACCATTAATTCAATGTTTCTGAAGCATCAGTACTTTTTTTTTTTTGTCTTAGAGCTACCTCCAAGCCCATATCAGTAGAAAGTAAATTCAAAAATGAAACTACAGCTTTATGATTGGTTTCGTTTGATGCCTAAGTGAGGCATAGAAAATCACACTGGAGGAAGGGTTATTTGCCTAGATCTTCTGATTCTAAAATTCGTGTTCTTAACCATTAGCTTACACTACCTCTTAATAACTAAGGCTAACAAGAATTATTATACTAATTATAAATTCTTGAAATTATAAGTGCTATGTGGGCGAATTTGACTCCATTTATCTAAAATCATTTGATCCATGATAAAAAGAGAAATTTTCCCTGCAAACAGCATAGCAAAAAATATTTTTGAACTACTTTTTAAATCATGTTTTGTTAATAATAAAACAAATTTTTGAATACTCATTATGTGCTAGTATCTTTGTTGGCCTTTTTTTTTGGCTAAGATTATTATTTACTATCTTAGCCAGTTTTTAATTGGCATATAAAAGTATATGTGTATAATGTACAACATGTATTGCTGCATGAATACATTGTGGAATAGTTAAGCAAATAAACATTTGCATTAAATTGCATACTCATTTTTGTGTGTATGGTGAAAACACTTAAAATCTATTATCTTTGCAGTTTTAAATTATAAAACATTGTTGTTAACTACAGTTACCATATTATACATTAGTTCTGTTGAACATATTCTTCCTATCTAACTGAATGTTTTGCCCTTTGATCAATATCTTCCCCTGACCCTCAGTCCACCAGCCCTGGTAACCACCAGTCTGTTCTCTGCTTCCGTGAGTTTGACTTTTTAGGTTGCACATATGAGTGAGACTATGTGGCATTTGTGTGTCTGCTCCTGGCCTATTTTACTTAGCATGACGCCCTCCAGGCTTGTCCATCTGTGTAGTTCATTGGTCCTTCTCGTGTTTTCGCTCCCTCGATAGGGACCCCAACCTTATGAAAGAGTTATTAGTATTATTCATTTTTATGGTAGAAAATTGAGAGATAAAAATGTGAAGGGTGGCCAGACACGGTGGCTCACACCTGTAATCCCAGCACTTTGGGAGGCCGAGGCAGAAGGATCACAATGTCAGGAGTTCGAGACCAGCTTGGCCAGTATGGTGAAACTCCATCTCTCCTAAAAATACAAAAAGTAGCAGGGCATGGTGGTGTGCACCTGTAGTCCCAGCTACTCAGGAGGCTGAGGCAGGAGAATCCCTTGAACCCGGAAGGTGGAGGTTGCAGTGAGCCGAGATAATGCCACTGCACTCCAGCCTGGGCAACAGAGACTCCTCAAAAAAATAAAATAAAATAAAATAAAAAAAGTGAAGGGGCTGGCCTCAGAGCCTGTAGAGACCGAGAAGATTTGTTAGGTCAACCCCAGGCTTACTGCTTTCTACACTTTGGGTTCCTATTTCTCTTGGACCATCTAGCAAATCATTATAGGCATATCTTTCCCATTTGTTTTTTTTTTTTAAACTAAGTGCTGTACTGAGTGCTTTAAATAATGACAAATGGCACATTCCCAACTTAGAACACTAAGAGACTAGGGCGGTGGCCCAACTGGGGGCAATGCCTGGAAACGGTTTTGGATGTTGTAACTGGGAGGGGCGTGCTCCTGGCATCCAGCAGGCAGAAGCAGGGCCGGGATGCTGCTCAGCGTCTTACAAGGCACAGGACAGCTGCCCAAGACAAAGCATCTTCTCATCACACATGTCAGTAGTACTGAGGGGGAGAAACTCCACTGTTCACAATAACAGTTTTTCAGTTCCCTAGTACAGCATTCTCACACTGTAATAGTAAACAGAACAGATGTCTAAACAATAGACTACAAAAATAATTTGGTTGCTAAAAGCGTTTGTTTGTTTATTGGTTGGGAAAATAATGTAAGTGGGATCTTGGCTCCACTAGCTTTCACAGTCAGTGGCTATTTGTACATGTAAATAATTTTCATCAATTAAATTATAAGGAAACTAATTAAGACATCATAAATTATAACTAAATGTTGATTACTAGGCATCCAATTTACCTACTCACCTTCTAATTATGTTTGTATATTTTTAAAAACATGTTTGATTAAGAATGTAAGTACAACTTGGGATGTATCCTTTTTTTATAGATATAAAAACCAAAAATTTCTAAGGCCCAGGACATCTAATTTCTGATTTCTTAGATAGTCACTAATTCATGTTCCATCTCAAGAAGTTCAAAATGAGAAGGTGGCGTTCCAAGAACTACCATGGTTTGGTCCTTTTTTATAATAATTTTAATTCTAATAAATTCAATTTTTCATGGTACTAAATACCCATACATTTAATCTCTTTCTAATCTTTCCTTCCTCTTCCCCAGTAAGTTGGAATTAGGCATTGCAGAGACACTTGACATTTTAAAGCCGGGCTTTGACTGCTGGGACAATAAAGAAGTCTATTACTGTCCCCATAGTGGGTGGAATATCCTGTCATGTCTCAATCTATACCATGTTATCATTTCATAATGAATATCTTTACAAAAGGAGACACACAGTTGTCTTTCAGTAGCACAGGAAGAAAATTAGAAAGTATCAAAGTGGCATGAACTATCTCTTCACAGAAGTAAAGCAAAAACACCCGAGAACCAAATAGAGATTTGGAGAGAAAGCTTAAAAATCAATATTTTTATTTTTTAAAGCAAACTACTTATAGTACAAATAGACAGTGTACATTGTGACATATGTTTGTAGCCTAGGAAAATATAAAACATATGCTTTATTGCAGAACATAATCCATTTAAAAAATAAGAGCCATCTTTTTCTAAGCGCCTAGGGTGTAAAAAACCACTTTTTATTTTCAGTGCTGACTTGTATGTAATTTTGGTAGAGCATTCACTGTTTGCATTTATATGGATTTCTAGTTTTGATTAGAAAACAAGTTATTGAATTTCTACTTATGATTACAAAGTGACTGAATTTGCCCGAAACACTGGAAAGTAAAAATGTGGATGGAATTCTTGTTACCACCTCAATATCATTCAGTTACGAAGTGGGTTGTCCTCACTAAATATTCACTCCAAAGATGAAAGAGCTAAAGCTATCCAATCGGGGTGAATAATTTCCCCAAGACCTCACTGGAGCTGTAGCAACAGCAATACAGCTGTAATATTGATTTCTAAGACATCTTCCTCTGCCATCTCTTCATTCATTCTTTGAACAATATTTATAAAGCATGAAATTTCTATGGCCCTGGTGTTACATTATATACTCAGGATTCAGTAATAAATGATGATTAAAAAGAATTCCTGCTCTTAAGGAGCTTTTAAGATAGAGGGAGATGGAATATAAAAGTAAACCCCTTTTGCAAGAAATTATTTAAGGAGTACACAGATTTCACAGTGCCCTGCTGGAGATAGAGTCACAAGTTTTCTACTGTCACAGGTTTTCTGCAAGAACTGACTTCTACAAGAAACCGAGAAAGAACTGAAGCAAGGGAAGGGTCCAGGCACAGGGAAAATGACAAGAGGGTAAAGAAATCATGGGTGGTCTGTGCACCTGTGAGTAGCCGAATACTGGGGCTCAAGGTTAGTTAAGGAAGAGACAAATGAGGCTGGAGACGTTTGCTGGGGATAAGTCATGAAGGGTTTGTTAACTATCCCATGTCATTTGGATTTTTATGTGGAGTCTTTGTAAAAGTGACATGAAGAGATTTTCATGTTGGAAAAATGACTAGCTGATCATAGAATTAGTGTGTAAGGGTGGCTCGAGGAAGAAAGTGTCTTCACAGCTATTGCAATAAACAGGTGAAGAATGACTGAGGTCTGAACTGGATATTGTTGGCACATGGAAAAGATGTCCAGATACAAGAGATATGGGAGAAGGAAAATTTGGGGGAAAAAAAAAAAATGATGAGTTTCGTGTTACCATAGAGAAAGAGAAGGAAGAAAAGACCTAGGCTATGAATTGAGCAACTGGATAATGATACAATTTTTTAAAGGTAGGAAACAGAAAGTGGAGCACATTTGTGGACCATTGTCTTTCTATTTAGTGATATGAATATGTACTTATATTTTAGCCAGATAAACTTGAACTAAAAATTCCAGTCTATAGGAAAGCATGAATTGGAGAGATAGATTTGAGGTCTAAACTTCACTTTAAGTGCTTGATCTATAATGATGGGAAGGAGGGGAGGTGTAGCAGTCTGGCCACCTTCCTTTCTAGCTCTTTTTGCTTCAAAGTTTCTAGAAGAGAGGATGGGATTTCTGAAAGTACTTCGGTAGAATGAGGTGGGAAAGTAGGCGTGAATTCAGCCCGAAGTTAATTTTACTGACAGTTCTCTATGTGCAATTGTGCTAATGATCAAAATCAGCCAAAATCACAGCAAGTTATACAAGTTTAGAGAAAGCCAAAATTGTTGCCTACCAGATAGTTTATCACAGAAAAGGATTCCCAAATTGCCAAGTGCTGTTTTCATTTGCTGCCTGCTGTCGTTCTAACTTACCCCCTATCTATTGGAAATTTCCAGAAGGCATCTTAACTGATTTCTATGGTGCTAATTGCAGAAAACTCACCGAATTTCCTTCTTCTTTTAAAGACATTAGATCCTCTTCTTTCCTGAATTAAAAATAAAATCTCAGTCCGAGTCAACATTCTGACAGAAGTTTAAACAAACCTGGGGCATTAAAATGCAGTTTAAAAAAAAAAAAAAAAAAAAAAGGAAGAACTAACTGTAAAACACCCTGTCCACATAAAGAATTGGAAATGCATATAGTATTGTGTTGCTGAGTTTGGGGTGGTATGTTTATGCACTTGAGTGATTTTTGCCCTAAATATTTATTGATTGGTGTGAATGCAAACCAGCCTCTTAAAAGTTGGGTAGTTGGGGCCAACTACTGTCAGTAGCCGGTGGCTGGCACCCAATGATGGCAACGATTTCACTGAGGTTTAACCACGCACTTGATTACGTAGGTCCTTATGCACAGAGCTGCTGGAATTCTATTTCTGCTCTCCCTTGAGCCTAGGATGACAATCATGATAAATTACATCATACTGTGAGGTGGTTTGTGATGAAAACAGATTTCCACCAGGAATCATAACACAGCCTCTACTCTCAGACTCTGATAAAACACTTAGAATGTGCAATTATCTTTTCTCTCCTCTTTCTCTTTTGTCTTTGTTAAAAATAAAAACAAAAACCAAGGCACTCCCACCCAAAGAATAAACCCACAAAAAAAAGCAAACATTTAAGATAACTGAAATGTGTACTGGGAACAATACTCTTTATCTAGCTAGAGATTAGGATTTTTATTATTTTCTCTATGGATATTTATGTGTCTGTCTAGATATCATGTACATATGTATCTATCTTAATTATTCAGTTCTCAAGTGGAAAAGATATAGTGGAAAATGAATACATAGGGATTTGAAAATTATAGATGGGATAAACTGTAGAGTTAAGGAAGCTACAAGTGTTTAAGAAACTAAATAAAAGCTTTCTCCATGAAATTGGACAATTTTGAACTTATGCAATGTTCTCTTTGTAGATATGCCACAGTGGTTAGCATTTTGATAAGATATTATTTTTATCAGAAGGGCTAATTTACTTTATTATTTGAATATATTGGTATTTTGGTATAAACTGGATCACCACCCTGTTTTTAAATTTGACCAAGCCTGCTCTTGGGCAAAGTAAACAGAATTCGTCCTTTTAAAGGGAAAATGCAATGCCATATCACTTTTCACTGTTAAATTTCTTGCTTTAATCATTTAAATGGTGTGATGTTCTTGTCTTCATTCTCCCCAGGGTCTGCTTTAGACCTTGGCTTTTTACTTCCCTGACATAACTTCACACTGCTGGAGCAATGCTCACATTGCTCAGGAAACACTGGCAAATCTCAAGATGCAGTTCAGGCTACTCCATGATGAGTGTGAGTCCCCAGGCTGTCTCTCAAACTAAAGATTCCCCAGCCAGGCAACTCTAAAGAGTCTTCAACAAGGCAACACGATTACTCTGTGTGCTTAGAAGAAGAGGGATTATAAATGTCAGCTGTTGCTCTTTGAATCCTGCTAATTCATTAATTGACTCACTCATCTTTCCCACAGGCATGTGCTGTGAGTTTACTGTACTGCATGACACTGGAGGATATAAAGAAATAAAATACCTGGGGCTTACTCTCTATGAAATAAAATTCTAATTCTTTCTACCATATATTCTTATGTGAGATCCCAGCCTGCTCTACCTGGTACCTGGTCTAGGGCATTTTTGTATCAGATTAAATTTAAAGGTGTTTCAATAATTAATAATGATCAAAAGTTATAAATATTGGGAAAATATAATTGATGAGGTGGAAAATAAAAGGCCACTAAGTAGAAAATTAGATCAAATAGACATGTATAAAATTAAGTCATGTGTTATGGGCTAAACTGTGTCCCCCGCAAAATTCACTTTGGGGTCAGTACCTCAGAATGTGTCTATATTTGGAGACAGGGTCTTTATAGAAAGAATTAAATTAAAATGAGATCACTAGAGTCAGCTCTAATCCGACAAGATGGGCATCCTGATAAGAAAAGGGAATTTGGATGCAGAGGGAAGATTATATAAAGACAGGGGGAGAGGATGACCATCTACAAGACCAGGAGAGAGGCCTGTCCATAAGAAACCAACCCTCAAGGAGAGAGGCATTTCTATAAGAAACCAACCCTGCCAGCACCCAGCTTTTGGAGTTCTAGTCTTCAGAACTGTGAAACACATTTCTTTTGTTTAAGCCACTCAGTCTATGGTACTTTGTTATAGCAGCCCTAGCAAACTAATACAGCATCAAACTTGGAAAGTCATTCAAATGCATTTCCTGAGAAAATCATGTGTACGTATCATTATCATAAACACTGCATAGAAGACATTAATTTATCTAGACCCAAAGCCCCTGGAAATTCCCTTCTCTGACAAGTAAAATCACACTTTGGTTATCTGAGGAACACACATATCCAGGAACCTAAAGTCAAGTGAGGTGGGACTTTTATTATTGGTAAATGGGAATTTAAAAAATTGGAAAAATCACAATAGTAACAGTAATAATGACAGTAGAAGCTGCCTACACTGCATGCCTTCTCTGTGCCACATGTGGCAGTAAGCATCACAACACCTCTCTTTAGTAGAGATTTTTGTTTCTCTCAAATAAAGGGACTCTATCTGTATCAATCACCTATCAATCAGTCTATATATTGGGGACCTAAAGCTTCGATAAGTTGTCTTGTTTGCCCAAATTCTCATAGCTAGAATTTTAAATATAAATTCGTCTGAGTTCTAACGCAAAGCTCTCTTGGTGGAAGGGACATGGTATAGGCACGTGTTGTTCTTGCAAGGAGTGTCAGACACTTTCAAAGGATTCATCTGCCCCAAGAAAGGTCAGCTCTGTTCCCCAGGCTCCATCAATGACCCTGGGTAGGCACTGGGTTTTAATGTTTACTGAGAGCTCTGAAATCCATACTAGCCCATCAGGATGGAAACTATCCCGGGAAGCCTTTGAGTATTTAGGCCTAAATATATTAGTCTGGTGTAAATACTCCTAAGTATTTCAGAATTTCAGATCATTAGAAAGTTACCCTGTTTCTTCCCCATACCTCACCCAGTTACTTGAAGAGGAGCTCACAACAGACCTCTCCTTGCCTAACAGTTCTAAAGCAGTAGGGAGGAATTGTTGCTAAGGTCTTTACAAGGTCACAGCCAAATATATGAAATAGACAAGAGGACCACATATAAATTTCCATAAAAATATGCCTTGAATTTGCATTTAAATGCATTTTAATCTACGTAAAAGTCTCTTATTCTTGTAGAGTATAAATTTTATAATTGTCCTTATTTAAAGCTATCATTTATTTTTCATGCCTTGTCCACCCCGTATTTCACCTTTAGTTCTTCCCATGATGTCTGCATACTCAGGGATGACTCCTTTCATGACCCAATCAAGATGTCTTGGGGGTGCTGGCACTTTTACATAAAAAGCTTACACTAAGGCAGCCTCCATTTTTTCCTCTCATCGGAAAATCCACTACATATTTTTCTTTCCTCTTTCTGCCTAGTTTCTGCTCTCTCAAGTGATTGTAAAATCCACCACTTTCGAAGAAAACTTGCAACAGACAGAGTTAAACAAGCAAGGAAGACTTTATTCAAGACTATTGCAATTGGGAGACTAAACTCCACACCCTTAAAATGAAAGGTGGGCGAAGTTTTAAACACTGGGGTGAACTAGTGGAAAAGTACTGAATGACATGATGGGGGAGGTTGGTCAGTGGGGTCAGGCCACCTGTGGGCCCCAAGTGGTGCTGATAGAAATTCGGCTCCTGCCCTTTCACAGAGAGTGGGAGATAGGGGTCCTTCTTGATGATGCCATTTCAAAGTGATGGCTCCCAAGTCCTTGAAAAAGACATTCCTGAGTTGTAAAACTTGCAAGAGGTTTGGAGAAGATTTATATCTTAAAGAGGCAGAGAGAGTTTCCAATTGCAAGTGTTCTAGAGTAAAGTTTTTCTGTGAAAAAGGAGGTCAGGGGCCTGGAGTTAGGAAGAAACCTGACTAAAGTTGAGTTAAACTGAGGGGAACGTTAAGGCTCCCTTGGTCCCTGCAGAAAGAAATAGAGTCAATTAATAATTATATATACAGCTATTCAGCTCCTTCCTCATATCTGGACCTACTGCCTTCTCTCTTTAGCACCTCTAGTATGTAGAACTTTCTTGGTTTATTTGATCATTATGGAGGGAAAGAGAAGTCACAGTGGGAGGTTATAGCAGGAAGGTGTGGAACTCAGGACAAGTAACTGCTTTTCCATACAATGTAAACAGAAGATGGCTTTACAAGAGTCCCCAGCTATCAGTCAGCTGCAATCAAGAGGATTTCCTCATTTTAGACATTTAAGAAGGTTATTATTTCTCCGTTTCAAGTCCTTGATAATCTTTAATGATGGTCATAAAGATGTCAGCAGCGTTGAACCATTGTTTTATAGAAGGCAATGGTTTTGATGTTCTCCCGTAACACCCTTGTGAGTAGGGCATCAGATTCATTCATACTGTACAGAAAAGCATGGTGACATGCCAAGAAGTGTAGTGACTTGTAGTCACCCAGATAGTGACATTTTGGAGGAAGTGAGATATTTTATAGTTTACCACTTACCAACTCCGTGACCTTAGCCAAGTTACTTAACATGGCTGTGTCAGATTTTCCTCATCTATATAACGAGGATAACAATAAGAAACCTTAGGGTGATTGGGAGAATTTTGTGAGAAAACAATCGATGTGCAGCCCACCAAAAACTTCCTGAGCATGTGGGAACCACTTGAAAAACATTGACAATTATGACTTAACGGGATAAATCTGGGTTCTTCCTGATTCCGAAACTCATGCTTTAGGATATCATCTATGTCACTGTAACCTCATCAGTCACCTAGAGTGTTTGAATTAAAATTTTCTATTAAACATGGAATTCCAGAAGCAGAAGGGGATGTGTGATGTTTACAGACACTACGTAGTTTTATTTCCTGTCTTAATTTTCCAGATAGATTTTAATTTTTTTATATCAAATATTTGCAGAATCTACTCTTTCATAGCCGTTCTGCAGGTAGTAATCTCTGCAGCTACCTGATACTGGGTGGACTGTTCTTTGCTCTATGATATTCTCAATAACAGGAAACAATAAATATTTCTTTTACACAATGCATTGCTCTCTTTTCTAATTCCTTTAAGTCATTCTTTGGAGTTTTATCCTCTGTAATGGTGCACTCACAATTATAGTATTTACATTTGTTTGCTCGTACTTTCTGAAAAGATGTAAAGGCCATATGCCGTACAAATGAAGAGTCATCCATCACATGCCACGGACCATTGCTGACTCCTCAGCAGGGTTTCTTTGTACTTGACTTCTAGGACATCCTCTTGTTCATTTGCCTTCTATCTTTGTCATTCCTATAGCTTCTCCTTCATAGAGAGGCTATTATTTCTTTATTATTTTATATTCTACTTGCTTACTTGCAGAGTCACACATAGATTTATTATTCTGTATACACGAGTGGTTTGTAAATGTAACTTACTTTCTGAATTCATAATCCTCATTCATGCCCATAGAGCATAAGATTGACAGGATGTTTCTCTATCCCCGATCTTCTGGACATTGTGGTGCCGATTTCTAACTGTGTGTGTATCTAATAATCAAAACTGTATTGTATTTCGTGGATAGCTTTAACAATACATAGCCGTTTTATTCTCTTCCAAAAAAGTGTGCTTCCTTTAGATGGTGGTCTCTCAGGGGAATGAAGTGACTAAGGTATTTGCTAATCTTGAATACAGGCAGTTCAAAGGCTCTAAAAGAAAATAGATTTCCACATATATTGTTGGAATAATTCTGAAATGTTTTGTTTATTCTTGAATGTGTGACACTGTTAATGCATTTTAGTGGAATGAAATGAAAATTTAAATGGGGTCATCAGAGGCTAAATGCTGTCACTCAGTGTCAGTGGTGATATTTTGGGCATTGTTCCAGCAGATCATAATCTGAGAGATAATGACTCTAGTTCTGTTTTTCCCAGCTGTTCTTACTAGTGGGAACAGCTGCCATTGTTACACTTGTAAACTCTATGCTTGGCAGAACTCTTGATGGAGTCTGAAAATGCATTTTGTTTGTGAGTTTCTTCTCCTGCATGGTAAAGTTACATTCTGATTTAAAACAGGAGCAAGACAGCATTATCTGGTTGACAATAGCAGTGCCTAGGAGAAATTGGAGGAATTCAATTGCACTGAGCATGCATTACCTTGCATTTTCCCTTTATCCTGGTTGAATGAATCATTTGTGATATGCTTACTTGAATAATCTTGTCTTACATTAAGAAAACCCGTCAAGGACAAATGTAGATGACTGAGTCCACAGCCTGTCATGCTGTGAGATGTAAGATTAACTAAGAAACTTCTGCTACTTTTTGTGGATGATGATTCCTCATCAGGAATTCACCTTCTCTTACCTGGGTCCCTTTGTGCCCAATGTCAAAATTGGAAGACAGCTGGACTTGATTAGAGGTGCATACAAAAAAAGCTTCTCCCTCTGTGGCGCCTGTCTGCAGTGTACGGATTGAACCAGGAACTTTGACCTCATTAGCATTGTGCCCTGCCAGATGGCTCTTAGTAGAATTAATATTCGACATGAAATAATTTCTCTGAATGATCAAAAATAAAAGTAAATGGATTTGAATCAAAGTGTCTTTTTTACATGAATCATACCATATCCAAAGGAACTTCAGATTTCCTGTATCATAAATCATAAAATGGTACTAGACATCTCACCAGATGTCAGATGTACAGCTTCGGGAATATCATATCATAGACTGCGTATCTTACTGTGGATTTAAAAATTATGATTATTTTAAAGAGATAGATGTTTTGACGGAGACTGTTATGAGTTTTAAGCCTTTTGTTTAGTTGTATATGAAAAATTCTTCAATCCTGTGTTGATTGAGGCTACTTTTTTCAGGACAGAATCTTGAATGGAAATTTCGATGAAAGGAAAAATGTCCAAAACCTAATACATGTGGACATTGGCTAGGATTTCCTTTGAATTCCCTTCTCTTTTTGCTTTCTCTCCTAGAATTTCAGCCTCAGAATAACACTCAAAATCCAGTTTTGGAGTCCTTTATAAATGCCAGTCTTTTATCCACTAACTGATGGAATTTTCAATTTGCATAAATCCTTCATTTCATCAAATTGTAGAATATCTCCTATCATCTATATTATTTCTTAAAGTGGCTTTCCCTTTTGACTTTTCTGTTTCTACTGGTGCAGTTTTCTTTGCTCCATCATTCAAGTTTTAAATCTAGGTCATGATTGCTTGTCAGTTTCTTTCACTAGATTGTATGGTCCTTAAATACTGGAATTGTCATCTTTTATTCTTCGTTGCCTGATTCAGCTCTTGCTACACTGTGGTTGTTGAATAAACATTTTTGAAATAAATGAGTATATGTATTTTAACCTTTGCTTGCTCTGGTACTCTTCTTATGATTATAGAAACTGAATAGATGATCAAAAAATTGAATGCAGAATCAAGTTATAACAATGTGTAGAATAAAAGGTCTTGCCTTCATTTTCATCCCTCATCTGCACACCTCTTACTGCTCCCCCCGTAGGTAACCATGGTCATTAGTTTCTTATGTTTTCTTCCAGGGTTTCATTCTGCAGGTTTTGCAGGTACACATATACACACATGTGCATTCTTATTTCCTTTTTTAAACATCCAGAAGGTATGTGTATCATATCACACACGTTACTGTATGTCTTGGTCTTTGTTTGAAGTACTTTGGAAGGAAATATTTCCATGTTTGGATACAGTTCTTTCATTCCTTCCCTTTAAGCAGTATCACATTGCATTGTGAGAAGCTGTCATCATTTATTAACCATCTGAGTTGTTTCCTATTGGTGGCCATAAAGGATGCTTCAGTAAAGAGCCTTACATCATTTCATATTTGTGCAGTTAAATTCCCAAGATGTAATTTCTGGGTCCATTTCATAATGATGACATTGCCAACCTGCCCTCGGAAGCCATGGTACTAATTTAGCCCAGCGATATATGAAAGCACCTGTTTCCCTATAACCTCATAGCAGGTTGTCTGAGTCTGCTGTTATAACAAAATACCTGAGACCAGGTACTTTATGCAGAACAGAAATTTATTTCTCACAGTTCTGGAGGCTGCAAAGGCTGAGGTCAAGGTGGCTGCAGGTTTGATGTGTGGCGAGGGCCTGCTCCGTAGATAGCACCTTCTCTTGTGACATCCTCATGAGGCAGAAGAGTGGAAGGGCTAAAAGGGGTAAATTTTCTCCAAGTCCTTTGATGAGAGCAGCTAATCCCACTTGTGAGGCCAGTACCCTTGTGACTCAGTAACCGCCCGAAGACCAAACCTCCTAATACTGTGGCATTGGGGGTCAAGTTTCATGAATTTTGGAGCAATCAACATCATTCAAACCATAGCCCAGAGTCAGTTATCAAAACCTACATTTTTAAAAAATATCTGGAGAGAAATGTCTTTGAATTCACTTTTAGCATTTCACTCATTATATGTAAATCTAAACATTGTTTCATGCGTTTAGCATCATTTCCATTTTCTTTTTTGTGAACTGTCCATTTCCTTCCTATTGGGATTTGGGTTGGGTTCTCATTAATTTAATTAACCAGGCTTGACCCTAGTGGAAATTTGAGCACCCTTCAGTCCCTTTCCCTGCTCCCTGACAGTTAGCTGCACTTAGCTTGATTTTGTTTTGCACAAACTTTCTACCTGAAGGAAATTTTGATTCTCATGTGGTTAAATTTATCAGATTTATGGCTTTTGAGTTTTGAGTCTTAATAAAAAGACTTTTCTTATTTCAATATTATGAAGTATTTAGCCATGTTTTCTTCTAGTACTTTCACAGCTTAATTAATTCACATATAGATTTTTGATCACTGGAAATTTATCATGGTGTAGAGTGGCATATGAATCTAATCTTATGCTTTTTCCAAATGTCTACTTAGTTATTCTTACAAATTTTAGTAGTCCCCTTTTCCCTACTGATTTTACAAGGTAGAAACAACATTTACCTCACACTAAATTCCCTTTTTTTAAAAGGAAATTTTTTCGAATTGGGATTTTGCTAGGTTTTCTAGATTCTGAATTACGTTTGGTGGCCTATGTATGCATCAATACCATATTATTTTTTATTATTAATGCCTTATAATATTTTGATATCTATTAAAACCAGTAATTCTTCATTGCTCTTCTGTTTCAAATATTTCTTCACTACATTGTTTATTTATCTGTATTAATGTTGTAATCACTGTCCTGATTCCAAATAATTGTGGCATTTTATTGCGTACATTTCAAAGGAGCAAATAAACTTAACAGAGAAATAATTCTTGTACGATATTGAACCTTCCTCTCCATGAACACATACAGTGTCTTTTGTTCAGTTCTTAAGTTTTGTTTTTCAGTTGTGTTTTAAAATTGTTCTCATATAGATTTACACAGATCTTATTAAATTTATTCCTAGGGTCTTTATAATATATTTTTATCGTATAGGACCTTTCCTTCTATTACGCTTTCTGACTGGCTATTGTTTGCACGTATAAAAACAACTGATTTTTTTTTTTAAATATTAGTATTACTTTCGTTTTCTGCAATTTTTATGAACTTACTGCTTGTAGTATGTTTTATTACCCTTTGTGATTTCCAGGCATAATCGGATCAGGTAAAATTAACAGTCTTTTTACTTTGAATTTTTATTACTGTAATTCTTTTTATTTTATTTTGTTTTGTTTCTGCTTAGTTCCTCATTTACAACATTACATGATGGCTTTTATAGTAGTTATGCTCGTTTTGTTCCTGACTTTAGTGAGATTATTCCTGTTTTTTTTTTTTTTTTTTTTTTTTTGCTGTTGTTGTTTCAAGCATTTTGCTGACTTTTGGGCTTAGACATCTCTCTCTCTCACTGTAAATGTATGTATATGAATGTGTATATTTATAAATTGATAAATTGATGCGCTTTTAGTATCTACATAGTTCAACTTAATATTTGCATCAATTTAAATCCTCTCAGAAATAAATGTTCAGAAGGGATTAGACAAGCAGGAGATTTATTGAGACAAATACATAAGAATAAAAGAGCCGGAGTTGGTAGGCCTGTGTATGGCATTGCAGGCCTGAGACCAACGATGTTAAATGAGGGATGGGAGGAAGGGAGATCTGACAAGAAGGTTCTCAGACCCTAGTGCTGTTCTCAGCATGTTTGGTCAGAGTGATGTGGAGTTCCTGAGCCAAAGATTCCCATCAGAGGGTTCTGTGGATCTGCAGGATTGGACTTCCTCCATGTCCCTTCTGTGTCTGCCTGGGAGAATCCTGAGGGAAGTGTGGTCTCCATGTGCCTGCAGCAGAGATCCCGATGGGGGTCGGCTGGGGCTGCCTGTTAGCCATGCTTGCTGTGCTCCCCGCAGGAATGAATCTGTTGAATCAGAGCTGAGAACTGCATTTCTGTGGCTTCCACACAATTATACTTGAAGTTAACTGCTGGTTGTGTTTATTTTTAATGTAGAATGCTTGCATTTCTGCTCTTAGGACACCCTCACATTTTCCTGAGTGAAAGATGAGAGTCCAAGCCTTTTGGGTTTAGGTAACCCTCATTTAATATCTGATACAAACATTGGTGGATTTGTTCCTCTTCTAGAATGCACACTTAAAAGATCAAAAGAGAACTAGACACTTGCAATAGAAATTTTTATGTCTAAAAATACTGAATTTAGGAGTCACTTATTATGGCTTATTCAGTAACAGGATGAACAGGAGAAAATGTACAGCAAATTTTGAGCTGTAGTGTGGTAGAAATATAAGTCTTAAAATCTGATAGGCAGCTTATGGTAGCAGAAACAACATGAACTTTGGAGTTAGATAAGCCTGGGCCCAAAACCTGGTCATTACCACAAATTATTTATTTAACACTATGAGCCTAAGGTACTCTTTCTTTAGACATAAGGAGAAAGCATTTCCCAGCATCCCTTGTACCGGGTATGGACATGTGACTAATTCTGTCCTGAAGAATGGGAGTGGAAGGGCTATGTGCCGCTTCTAGACCTGGCCATAAAACCTTCAACATGACATTCTCCCTTCTTCTAACTGGATTCAAATGATCATGAGGCAGTAGGGGATGGCAGAGCCATCAGATGAAAGGAGCTCACCCTAAATGATGGCCTGGATGAAAGCTGTAATCATAAAAACCCACCCAGTAGCTTACGTAAGCAAGAAATGAGCATGCATTATGTTTGAACCATTCAATTACTGGGTCTATCTGTAACTTAGAATACTGATATGTGATCTGGTAAGAATTCAGTGCTAATGCATAAAGAATATTTAATTCAAAGGAGATGCTCAATAAATATTAATTCCTACCCTCATTGGTAGCTTAGCCAAAGGGTACTTGAACATGCATAGATTTTAAATAATAGAAATAAAGTTTAAATAATCTAAATTCAGGCTATTTTCAAGACCATAATCAAATTCTTAATAATTTGTTATTTTATAGCACATCACTGTAGAAAAATAGCAGTACAGGAGGTATAGAGTTGGAACATTTTGCACTGCTTGTTCAGATGTGGGAGGATCATTATTCACTCATATATGCAGGACTTAAACTCTCATGCCACACATGAATTCTCCAGATGTAGAAATAATATTTTGTCGCTGTTCTATTAGTTCTGGAGAAAAGCTATGACAAGCAGTTTTTGGCACTAGACAATAACTGGACAGCAGGAAATTCGGTAACATTAAAAACATTTTTAAACAACTTAGTTGTGTTGGTCACTGTTGCTGGGCATGTAAGTCATATGACACTGACAAAAGAAATAAAGTAACTGTGCATTCTAATTATTAAGAGAAGAAAACAAAGATCTCTAAATCCTTAATGCTGACTCTAACTGTTTCTAATGCTAACACTCTAACCCTAAGTATGTCTGCATGGGGTTGAGGTCTTGTGCATAACGACCCAAAATAACAGAATGGCACTCTTGCAGGGGCTGGTAGAAAGCAGTTTACACAAGCAATCTCGTTTGAGCCTCAGACTAGCCCTTTGAAACAGGCACTTCCCACCATTTATCGATGGTATAACTGAGGTTCAGTGAAAGCAAATAATAAATAGAGCAGTGCACCCAAGAGTGAAGAGTTAGGCCTGGATTTGATTATGAATCTGACTGTGCTCAAAGCTATGTTCCCTCCACTAGACAACACTAATTTACCTGGGATTAACCGTGTAGGTTTGAGTCTTCTTTCCCAAACAGCTGAATTTATCATTTGAAAACCTAAACTTTTTTTTTTATTATTATACTTCAAGTTCTAGGGTACATGTGCCCAACGTGCAGGTTTGTTACATATGTATACATGTGCCATGTTGGTGTGCTGCACCCATTAACTCATCATTTACATTAGGTGTATCTCCTAATGCGATGCCTCCACCCTCCCTTCCCCACAATAGGACGCGGTGTGTGATGCGCCCCTTCCTGTGTCCAAGTGATCTCATTGTTCAATTCCCACCTATAAGTGAGAACACGCAGTGTTTGGTTTTCTATTCTTGTGATAGTTTGCTGAGAATGATGGTTTCCAGCTGCATCCATGTCCCTACAAAGGACACAAACTCATCCTTTTTTTATGGCTGCATACTATTCCGTGGTATATATGTGCGACATTTTCTTAATCCAGTCTGTCACTGATGGATATTTGGGTTGATTCCAAGTCTTTGTTATTGTGAATAGTGCCGCAATAAACATACATGTGCATGTGTCTTTATAGCAGCATGACTTATAATCTTTTGGGTATATCACCAGTAATGGGATGGCTGGGTCAAATGGTATTTCTAGTTCTAGATCCTTGAGGAATCGCCACACTGTTTTCCACAATGGTTGAACTAGTTTACAGTCCCACCAACAGTGTAAAAGTGGTCCTATTTCTCTACATCCTCTCCAGCACCTGTTGTTTCCTGATTTTTTAATGATTGCCATTCTAACTGGTGTGAGATGGTATCTCATTATGGTTTTGATTTGCATTTCTCTGATGGCGAGTAATGATGAGCATTTTTTCATGTGTCTGTTGGCTGTATGAATATCTTCTTTTGAGAAGTGTCTGTTCATATCCTTTGTCCACTTTTTGATGGGATTGTTTGTTTTTTTCTTGTAAATTTGATTGAGTTCTTTGTAGGTTCTGGATACTAGCCCTTTGTCAGATGAGTAGATTGCAAAAATTTTCTCCCATTCTGTAGGTTGCCTGTTCACTCTGACGGTAGTTTCTTTTGCTGTGCAGAAGCTCTTTAGTTTAATTAGATCCCGTTTGTCAGTTTTGGCTTTTGTTGCCATTGCTTTTGGTGTTTTAGACATGAAGTCCTTGCCCGTGCCTATGTCCTGAATGGTATTGCCTAGGTTTTCTTCTAGGGTTTTCATGGTTTTAGGTCTAACATTTAAGTCTCTAATCCATCTTGAATTAATTTTCGTATAAGGAGTAAGGAAAGGATCCAGTTTCAGCTTTCTACTTATGGCTAGCCAATTTTCCCAGCACCATTTATTAAATAGGGAATCCTTTCCCCATTTACTGTTTTTGTCAGGTTTGTCAAAGATCAGATGGTTGTAGATGTGTGGTATTATTTCTGAGGGCTCTGTTCTGTTCCATTGGTCTATATCTCTGTTTTGGTACCAGTACCATGCTGTTTTGGTTACTGTAGCCTTGTATAGTTTGAAGTCGGGTAGCGTGATGCCTCTAGCTTTGTTCTCTTGGCTTAGGATTACAGGAGCACCCAGATTCATAAAGCAAGTCCTTAGAGACTTACAAAGAGACTTAGGCTCCCACACAATAATAAAGGAGACTTTAACACCCCACTGTCAACATTACACAGATCAACGAGACAGAAAGTTAACAAGGACGTCCAGGAATTGAACTCAACTCTGCACCAGGCAGACCTAATAGACATCTACAGAACTCTCCACCCCAAATCAACAGAATATACATTCTTCTCAGCACCACATCGCACTTATCCAAAATTGACCACATAGTTGGAAGTAAAGCACTCCTCTTTTTTTTTTTAATGATTCAGCAACCTTTCTAAAACCCAGCCTTGGCTTAGGATGGGTTGTTGTTATGCATGTTATCTCTTGATATGTTGATATGTTGTTATCTCTTCTGTTGTCACGCAGGGCAGTGCTATCATCAAGGGATACCAAAGCACTTCTGCTGGTTCTAGGAAAAGGTAGTGCTAGATGAGCCCCCTTTTTTAGTTAGTTTGTCCTGTTTCCACATTTGCTATTTTTAAGCAAGTCATTAAAGGGACCCGTTTTTTCCAAGGTATTATTTTAAATCACTATTCTTTACCTCTAAAGAAGTGCTCACTAGACACAAAGAGATGGCTAATATCTTAAATCAGAACACCTAAATAGATTTCTGATACTGTCACTTACAAACTGTGTAGTTTTTGTTAAATTACATATTCTCTGACCTTCAGTTTTGATGTATGACAAATGTGAATATTAATGCTGTGTCATATGATTATTGTGTCAACTTAATGAAATATGGAAAGAAGTCTTTCAGAATCTAAAATTGCCATGCAAATATTTGTAATATTTTCACCACTAAAAAGTAAAGATTTCAATGCTTAAGTTCTTCAGATAGTCAGAACAACAGCTCACATCCTTGGGTATTTACTAATTTATTTTGCATTTGGCTCAACTTACAGCATAATTTCCACTTTTTTGTGTTGATTGGGGTATATATTGCTGTTCTATGTGAGTATGATTGTGATTGTGTGTGTGTGTGTATGTATGTGGTGTGGTGGGTAGTGTCAAAGACATCCTTATACTCTATTTTCATCTACATATTTGTAATTGGAAGATATTATTTTGTCTTCTCGTTTAACACAACAAATAACTCCTTTTCTGAGAATATTTTCCTTAGGTATCTTTATAATCTATCTATTTCTCCTCTGTGCAGTTAGGAGAATGCATTGATCCGAGTGTCCCTTCCAGCTCTGAAACTGATTCCATTGCTATCCGTTGAACTGCCTCCAAGTTGTCCCTGTGCCTTTGAAGTTTATGGCCACAGTTCACTGAATCAAATCACAGAAGTGATGAAGGCTGACCCAGCATTTTATGCTATTTTCAAAGAGTGGATCATGTCTGTTTTATAATGAACGTTAAGCCTACCTTCTATTCTGAAGTTAAATGACATTCTTCATTTAAAATTTGAAAGTTGCTTCCAAAATCAATAATCACCTGGGCAACTGTGGTCAGAGGTCTTTTGGACAAGTAGAAGATAATTATATAATCTCTTTTTAAAAAATACAACATGAAATATTAAGAAAGAAGGGTTTGGGGGACAGTTTTTGAACACAAACACAATGTGAGTAATGTTATGGTCAGATGCTCATGTTTATGAAAGTTCTCCTTATGGCCAGATGGATAAACCATTTGCTGTAAATAAATGTCAAAATATGGGATAATAGAACAGCAGCTGGTGAGAGTTTGGCTGGAATGTGCATACATACACAAAAATACACAACACACATACACACATATACACACCGACATACATATTAGAGACAAATGTTACTAATTTCATTTCTACACATAAAAAATACAAATAAAAACATCTATCTAGGCAGCGTTTTACGCACCAAATAATGTTCTGGTTGCATTCTAACTTTTGGAGACCTCACGAGGAAATAGCCTCTTCTTATAGAAGGTTCTATTCAGGCAGAAAAGAGCTGGCTGGCCAACTTCAGGGTGTCAAGGGAGCACATCAGTCTCTTCAGGTTAGTATGCCTGCTGTGATAGCTTCTGCTACCATAAAAACCCTGCTCTGAGACACCTGTGTTGGCGTCAACTCTTCCATGGGAGTTTGGGTCAGAGGGTAGATTCTGCTCATTCATGTGCCAACATAAGGAAACCTCAATAGGAGTCCTAATATTCACATCCCAAAGACTGAACTGAATCCACAGTGGTATCTCCACAATCCAGCAAGTGAGATTCAGGGAGAAAAAGTCATGCATTTAGTGGGTGCAAAAGTAATTGCGCTTTTTGCCATTACTTTTAAAGAGGTAACTAAATTACATGGCCATCGTCAAAGTATGCTTGCAGAAGAGGTTGAAAATTACTGTAACGTGGCCTTTTAATGTGAAGGAGGCACTTTTCTCATTCAAAGAGTTCAAGTCCCCAGTAGTGAATGTTGTAAATGGGCTCTGGTTAGGTCACAAATTATGAATTTTAGGTTATGAGAACCTTATAAAAGGGCTGGCTGGGCCAGGCGCGGTGGCTGTAGCCTGTAATCCCAGCACTTTGGGAGGCCAAGACGGGCAGATCATGAGGTCAGGAGATCGAGACCATCCTGGCTAACCCGGTGAAACCCCGTCTCTACTAAAAAATACAAAAAACTAGCCGGGCGTGGTGGCGGGCGCCTGTAGTCCCAGCCACTTGGGAAGCTGAGGCAGGAGAATGGTGTGAACCCGGGAGGCGGAGCTTGCAGTGAGCTGAGATCCGGCCACTGCACTCCAGCCTGGGGGACAGAGTGAGACTCCGTCTTAAAAAAAAAAAAAAAAGGGCTGGCTGGCCACAGAATGGTCCCATACACAGACATGTCTGCATTTTCAGAAGAGGAGAAATATACTGTTTCTCTAGTTCTCCTGACAAATATGACATTGAGAACCTACATGAAACAAACTTCTCATTAGTTTTCTTTTCTGGAACAATTTAGAATTATGAATCCACTTTTCTCTGAGAACTGGACTCACAAGACCTGCAATTCAGTTGCCATCTCACTCCATGAGGACACTCGGTGCTGTTCTTGTCTGCGCGTACTTCATGAGTCTATTCAATGTTGCTAGCTGTGCACTCATCTGAATCGACGTTTACTTGAAGTTGGGTTGGGAAATGTTTTGTTCAGTGTGTTCTAAGCATTTGTTTTTATATTGTTCATTCTGTCTGGAAAAAAAAGAGGTCAGAAGAGTTCAAGGGCTCTTTTCGTAACTTTCTCTGATGGTAATGTCCTCAAAACCCAAACACAACAGATTTTTAACGCTCTCTGTTCTAATCACTGCTTTTGACAGCATCTAATTGTAACAGGTGTGCTCTTCTTAAAGATCACCATGTTTTATGCTAGTCCCTTGAACTGTTTTGAGATCCTTTGAACCCACAGAATGTTTGTAATTTCTTACTTGTAAGCCATTAATATATGCTGAGTATTCACATTGCTAATTCATCCACAAGAAGGTTGAACTGGTGAGTACTGTGCATCATAGAATCTGGGGTGGTATATATTATAAACCTACTTGATTTCCTTTTTCATTTCGATTTCTAGAGAAATCAGTCATTTCCTGGCAGTTAATCAGATGCCACAGAAATTCCCATCTCAGTTCCAGCTATCTTGGTTGTATCACTTATTTTTTGATTTATAAAACATTATGATTACCATTACAATCTTGGAGATTTGGTTGCTGGTGAACTTAACAAACTCCTTTTCTCTCACACAACTTTTCATTCTAACTGTGCTCTTAGCTGTTGGTTAAGTAAAATGTATGGAGAGCATTAGGACAAATAGGGAGTGCGTGAGAGGCTTAAAACCTAGATGACGGATTAATAGGTACAGCAAACCACCATGGCACAGGTGGACCTATGTCACAAAACTACACGTTCTGCACTTGTATCCTTTTAAAAAGAAAAAGATAAATAAAATGTCATTAAGATGGTCATACTTTCATCTAGGCTTCACTTTACCACCATTCAAGAATTTTGCATGTAAATCTCATTAAACAAACGTGTGTTAATTACGACATCAGAAAATATAGCTCCCTCCTTTCCATTCAGAGAGGTAACACCATGCGCCTCGGAACGGTGATGTGGAATCTCTGATTTTTAATACGGCTCAGATCAATAGGCTTTTATCCAAATTCTTTCTCTCTTTGGTTTTAAGGTTTATTTCTTTTTCTTTCACTCTAATTCTCTGATTACTTTCTTCTTAGTTCCTTTGATGGACTTTATATCTGACTACTTTTTCCCCAATTTTTTAATTGTGACAAAATACACATAAAATTTGCCATCTTAGTGATTTTAAGTGTGCAATTCAGCAGTATTCAATGCAGTTGTAATGTCTGCAACCATCACCAGCATATTCATCTGCCACATTCTTTTCATCGTGTGAAAGTGAAACTGTATACCCATCAAACAATTCCTATTTCTTCTTCCCCCAGTCCCTGATAACCACTATTCTATTTTCTGTCTCTGTGATTCTGACCACTCTAGGAACCTCATATAAGTGGAATCATAC
The DNA here is from genome assembly GCF_002776525.5 of Piliocolobus tephrosceles. Classification (NCBI taxonomy): domain Eukaryota; kingdom Metazoa; phylum Chordata; class Mammalia; order Primates; family Cercopithecidae; genus Piliocolobus; species Piliocolobus tephrosceles. The sequence continues at coordinate 10,263,183 of NC_045455.1, read as the reverse complement.
AGTCATTTTTGTGTGTGAATATGGCTTATTTCACTTGGCATAATGCCCTCAAGTTTCCTCCGTGTTCTAGCATATATCAGAGTTTTCTTCCTTTTTAAGGCTACATAATATTCAATTGTATGCGTATACCACATTTGTTATTTATTCATCTGTCAATGGACACTTGGAATGTTTCCGTGTTTTAGCTACTGTAAATAATGCTGCTATGAGCATAGGTGTAGACATATCTGTTCAAGACTCCGCTATCACTTCTTTTGGGTATATATATCTGGAAGTAGAACCACTGGATTACATGGTAATTCTGTATTTAATTTTTAAGGAGCAACCACACTGTTTTCCACAGCAGCTATAACACTTCACGTTCCCGCCAACAGCGCACAAGGGTTCCAAATACTTCACATCCTTGCCATTATCTGCTATTTTCTGCTATTTTGATAGTAGCCACCCTAATGTTGTGAGGTGGTGTGTTATTGTAGTTTTTATTTGCATTTCCCTAGTGACTAGAGATGTTGAGTATCATTTTATGTGCTTATTAGCCATTTGTATTTTTTAAAGATATGTCTATTCAAGTCTTTGTCCATTTTTTGCATGACAAAGAGTCTTTACTTTAAAGTGATTACTGGTACACCAACTAATAACATGTCACAAATTCTCAAATTCTGTCATCTGGCAATTTTGATTAAGAGAAACTAAAAGCAACCCAAACAATTACACTAGTATTCATTTTTCTAACTATCAGCAGGAATGAACTACTTGAAGGCTGGCTGCCGTTTCACACATGTTACAAATAATTATTTGTGACTTTTACAGTGATAAAGCCCTTGACCTTCAAGACAGCATTAGGGGGAAAACCATATGACATCTTTCTTTCTTCAAATAATTTTTTTTACTAGATAAACCTTTTGGATCAAGCAACATATATGTCAATATTGGTTGGGGAGAGAAAGATGTCTAGAATGGATAGATACTAAATATCTTCAAAACTCAAGAGCTAATGAGCATAAAAAATGTTAAAGTTGCAGCAGAAAATTGACTTACTAGATGAGATCCCCAGTACTGGGATTGCTAGATTGAATGGTAATTCTGCTTTTAGTTCTCTGAGAATTCGTACTATATGAATTCTATGCAACATACATGTCAATGTTGTTTTAGCCAAAAGGCATAGGAAAGAGAAGACGGTATACCCATTAAATTTCTAAGACATATGAGGTTAAAAAGATGAAATCTTTAGATAACTTCTACGTCAGTACAAAGAAGCTAGATTTGCTACTTTCCAAAGTGTGAAGGGACCTAATGCATAATATACAGAAAGAACTTAATGCCTTCTCATAAGAATAGAATTCAAGCTTTGCTAAAGCTTCATATTTTATGAATGCATGTAAAATGCCAATCCATGAAACAGACAATTCTTTCTTCTCCTATCCATTTATGCAGTAGTTTTATAGATTTCTGGCCAGATGTTGCAGACAAAGGCCAAGAGTTTATCCAAGACTTCATACCTGCCCAGTGGGAAGTAGATCTGGAGTAAAGTCTCTTTTCCTGGGTCACCCTCTCCACTTCAGTGCTGCAGCTGCCATGGGATACTAGTGCCATGGCTTCCTTGACCTTGAAATCTTCCTCCCTCTGTAGGCAGAACTGTTCAGTCTTAGCCTGAGCTGCTTCTCTGGTCAGCTTCACCTTCTGGGTCTCTAGCTAGTGGGTCTCTGACACCTCACCTGTCATTGATGAACATTTAGGTTGATTCCATGTCTTTGCTATTGTGAATACTGATGCAATGGACATTCATGTGCATGTGTCTTTATGGTAGAAAGAAAACTGGCACAAGACAAGGATGCCCTCTCTCACCACTTCTATTCAACATAGTATTGGAAGCCCTAGCCAGAGCAATCAGCGAAGATAAAGAAATAAAGGGCATCCAAGCAGGAAGAGAGGAAGTCAAACTATCTCTGTTTGCAGATGACATGAATGTATATCTAGAAAACCTGGTAGTCTTGGCCCCAAAGCTCCTCCAGCTGATAAACAACTTCAACAAAGCTTCATGATACAAAATCAATGTACAAAAATCATTAGCATTCCTATACATCAACAAAAGTCAAACCAAGAGCCAAATCAGAAAGACAATCTCATTCACAAATGCCACAAAAAGAATAAAATATCTAGGAATACAGCTAACTGGGGAGGTGAAAGATATCTACAATAATAATTTACAGAACACTGCTCAAAGCAATCAGAGAAGACAAAGACACAAACAAATAGAAAACATCCCATGCTCGTGGTTAGGAAAAGTCAGTATCACTAAAATGGCTATATTGCCCAAGGCAATTTACAAATTCAACACTATTCCCATGAAACTACTAATGTCATTCTGCCCAGAACTAGAAAGAACTATTTAAAATTCATATGGAACCCAAAAAGAGACTGAATGGCCAAGGCAATCCTAAGCAAAAAGAACAAAGCTGGAGGCATCACGTTACCCAACATCAAACTATACTACAAGGCTACAGTAACCAAAATAGCATTGTACTGGTGTAAACACAGGCACATAGACTAAGGGAACAGACTAGAGAGCCAAAAAATAAGGCTGTACATCTACGACCATCTGGTCGTCAAGAAAACTGACAAAAACTAGCAATAAGGAAATGACTCCCTATTCAATAAATCGTGCTGGGATAACTGGGTAGCCATATGCAGAAGACTGAAGCTGGACCTCTTCCTGACACCATATACAGAAACCAACCTAAGTTGGATTAAAGATTTAAATCTAAAACCCCAGACTATAAAAACCCTGAAAGACAACGTAGGCACTACCATCCTGGACATAGGAACGGGCAAAGATTTCATGACAAAGGCACCATAGCAATCACAGCAAAAGCAAAAATTGACAAATAAGATCTAATTAAACGTAAGAGTTTATGCACAGCAAAATAAACTATCAACAGAGTAAACAGACAAGCTGTAGAATGGGGGAAAATATTTGCAAACTATGCATCTGACAAAAGTCTAATATCCAGCATCTATGAGGAACTCAAACAAATTTGTAAGAGAAAAACAACCCCATTATGAAGTGGGTGAAGGAAATGAATAGAGACTTCTCAAAAGAAGACATACATGTGGTTAACCATCATATGGAAAAAAGCTCATTACCACTGATTTTTAGAGAAATGGAAATCAAAACCACAATGAGATACCATCTCACACCAGTCAGAATGGCTATTATTAAAATGTAAACAAAACTAACAGATACTAGTGAAGTTGCAGACAAAAGGGAACACTTATATGCTGTTGGTGGGAGTGTAAATTAGTTCAGCCACTGTGGAAAATAGTATAGTGAATTCTCAGAGAACTAAAAGCAGAATTACCATTCGATCCAGCAATCCCAGTACTGGGTATATACCTTTGTCCATTTTTTAAATCTTCTCTTTTTTTGAAGTTTGAGGTGTTCTCTATATATTCTGGATATGAATCCTTTATCAGACATATGATTTGCAAAAATGTTCTTCCATTTTGTGAGCTGCTTTTTTATTCATACTAGATTTTGATGCACAATTTAAAAAAATTTTCATCAACTCCGGTTGGTCTATATTTCATTTTGTTGCCTGTGCTTTTGCTGTCATATCTGACTGCTATTCAACTACACAATTACCTGATAAACAACTTAAGTACATGTCTTTCATACATCTCAAACATCTCAAAATAATCCTCTAAATTGAACATATTTGCCCCCAAGTCTAAGGAGGTAAGTAAACAGAGCAATAACCCTCTGTTTAATCTCAATCTGAGTTAATGACCTTGTTATCTATTGGCTACTCAAGAGAAAAACTTCAGGTGTAAATAGTTTCCCACCACCTCTAGCCAGGCCTTATCTGATGAGAAAACAAAACCAAACATTTTGGTACTTCTCTTTTACCACAATAGTGCTATTACAAGGTGGAATAATTAGGACAAAATTTACCCTTTTTCATTTGATGGCACTTATGACAGGTGACTGAATCACAGTGACTTATGACAGGTGACTCTGAATGGCTAAATATTGTTTCTAATCCTCCAGGCTAATTGATTTGATACATCTGTTGGATCAATGTGCCTCCTAATTCAGCAACTTGTGAAAAATGTTTTAGATCAAGTGCAAATTTAGATGTTTACAGTTTGAAAGGGGAGAGAAAGATGTCTAGAATGGATAGATACTAAATATCTTCAAAACTCAAGAGCTAATAGGCCTAAAAAATGTTAAAGTTTCAGCAGAAAATTGGCTTACTAGATGAGATCCCCATAGGCCTCTATCTTTCTCTGTATTAATCTCCTCAGTATACTATGGATTTTTATGAGAATAAACTTGGTAAGATATCATAAATACCCATATAACATTTGCCAAACACATGTCTCTGTGTTAGCTGGATCGATAATTAAATTTACCTTCATCAGTCTGTTTGATGACACAAGAAAAATAAGCCCTCTACTTAATAGCTGTTATTTCCAAAGTGTATCCCAAATCTCTTGGGAGTCTCCTGTTCTCAATATCATCTACTAGTTTAAGTCATATTCTCTTTCATCTAGATTTTTGTAATTTTCTGTGTAAATTACTTTTAGTTACGTTTTCTGTTCTTTGCCATCTTATCTTCATGCTCAGACTGATTTTTCTAAAACAAAAATCTCAGCATTTCTCTTCTTGATATAAAATCATTAAAGTTTTACCACATTTCCTATATAATCTAGTGCTAACTCTTTAGCTTGACATCTGGCATAAACCTACGTGGCTCCCACCGTAGTGTTTTAACAATTACACTTTTCAAGCCAAGCAATCCATATCTGTTACTGTTCTTATAAGGGGCCAAGGTCTTTATGTTTCTGCATGTTTACAGTTGAGTTCTTCCCACTTGGACCGCATTTGCCATTTTCTTTACCTGTCAAACTCCAACTCTCTCTAGAAAATTCAACTCAGAAGATATGCTCTTTGTGAAGTTTTCTGCTGCTCTACTGTTAAGAGTGAGATACTCTCTTTCTTGTGAGCCGATAGCATGTATAACACTAACGTCACACTTTGTCCATTGGATTTCATCTATGTATTTATTTTTGAATTCCCTAACAGATTGTATGAAACCCTCAAGGTCAAGCCCTTATTGACATCTTTATTTATACCAGAATATAGCACAGTGGGAAGCACCAAAACAGATGGTCAAGGAACATCATGTGTATAGAGAAATAAATGAAGTGCAAGGTTTATAAATCATCTATACTTACAAAGAAACAATAAAACAAACACAGACTTCCTCTTCTAACAAAAGATAATTTTGTGTATTATTTAAGTCCTGATGAAATCAGCATCACTGACAATGAAAATGTTTCTTATTTCAATTGTCTGTTGCTGACCTGAGAGCTGAAACAAACTAAAACACACTGAAAGATAAAGCAATTCCTTTGGAAATGAAATATTTGTAAAATCAAAAACCTAGAGAATCTAATGATTATGAGTTCAAATAGACAATATGACTTTAGGCTTAGTGTTAAACAGTAACTTTATAAAAGGAACAGAAGCATAAAAATAAAAATAGCAATAGAACTCACATATACTATTTTCAAATCTATACAAATTCACCCTCCCAACTGTTTTAATAAAGCTCGATCCTTTGAAATAGTTTATGGAAGTGAAGTTCAAATGAAGTTTGTTTCATTAGTGCTATTATCTCATCTAGATCACAAATTTCCAAAGTACAATCTTTAGATATATAGGAATACTGTTAAGCGATTGGTGATATTCATGTCTATGAAATATATAAATAAAACTTTGGTATATGGTTTGACTGTGCTCCCACCCAAGTCTCATTTTGAATTGTAGCTCCCAGAATTCCCATTTGTCATTGGAGAGACCCAGTGGGAGGTAACTGAATCAAGGGAGTAGGTTTTTCCTGTGTTGTTTTTGTGATAGTAAGTCTCATGAGATCTGATGGTTTTATAAAGGGCAGTTCCCCTGCACACGCTGTCTTGCCTGCCCCCATGTAAGACGTGCCTTTGGTCCTCCGTTACCTTCCACCATAATTGTGAGGCCTCCCCAGCAATGAGGAATTGTGAGTCCATCAAACCTCTTTTTCTTTATAAATTACCCAATATCACGTATTTCTTCACAGCAGTATAAAAATGGACTAAAATAGTATATAAGGTTAGATTTTCTATACACAAATATAAAGATTGAATTAAGAAATATCAGCATCATTTATTATATAATGTGATAAAGAATGCTATAATTTATTTATTGTCTCTATTTATTAAGTAGACATAGTGCATAGCAATTGGAGTGTTCTAAGCAAAGGCACTTCTGCTATATACACTCTTAACCAGAAACAATCTTTTCTCAAAAAGATGAAGCCAATTTGTGGAGATTCAAGTAAAATGTATATTTTCTGGTGCGCTCATGTACAGTATTGAAATACAGCAAATTTTTTTTCTCCCTGAAGTTTTTTCAAAATAAAGTAGAGGCATAAAATCATATTCAAAATTATTCAAAATAAGATATAGAATCAGCCAGTATAAATTTAGCCCAACATACTATAACATATATATCTACAGAGCTATTAATATAATTGGTATTCATAGTGATGACTTTGGAATACCTTAGAATATTAAAGTGACTTTGGAATTATGTGATTTTTAGTGTTTATTTTAATTCTATAGTTTGTTCCTTTGTGATTTTCTTATACTGGACATGGCTTATATATTAATGTTTGGATAATCAACATATTCAATTCACCAGATTAAAAAGAAATGATGAATTCTAGACATTGGACTTTAACATCCTGTGATTTAGGGTATATTTCAGAACAATGAAAGAAATGATGTAAAAAATTCATTGCTTCTAATAAATGGAGTCAGACTTTGCAGAAAGATATTAAGAAAAATGAATTGTAACACTAACAGTTGAGAATCCCCTTATTAGATGCAAATTTTATAAAACTAAGTTATCAATAAGAAATATAGAAACTAGCTAAAGTTCACTGTGCAACTCCATAACTGTGCTAGTGTTTATATTTTAGCCATGGTGGTAAACCAGACATTTATTTCCTTAGGTATGTCTGTTATGAAAATCATTTCTTTTTTTTTTTTTTTTTTTTTTTTTCAGATGGAGTCTCACTCTGTCGCCCAGGCTGGAGTGCAGTGGTGCAATCTTGGCTCACTGCAACCTCCACCTCCTGGGTTCAAGCGATTCTCCTGCCTCAACCTCCTGAGTAGCTGGAATTACAGGCGTGTGCCACCATGCCCGGCTAATTTTTGTATTTTTAGTAGAGACGGGGTTTCACCATGTTGGTCAGACTAGTCTCGAACTCCTGACCTCGTGATCCCCCTGCCTCGGCCTCCTAAAGTGCTTGGATTACAGGCATGAGCCACTGCGCCCTGCCGAAAATCATTTTGCTTTTGGGAAATTGTACCCACATTTATTTTTGTTTAAAACTTTTCTTTTGTTTACTTTTAAGTATATACATTTATGGTTGTGTGTGAATAAAGATTACAATTTTAATAACAGTAGACAAAATTTCTTCACAAGCTAAAAATAAGGAAGGTGATCTATCAATTTTAGAGGATGTAAAGATGTATTACATATTCATAATGCATACAATAATTAGAGGCATTGGTAGTGTAAGATTTTGACTTTTAATATTTGCTTCATGAAATACAGTTTAAAATCACTTATAGATGTTTCAAGACATTTCTAGATTTTATTAGATTCAAAAAAATAGATTTAGTTAACAAAAAGTGGAAAATGTCTTTTTTTCTAGTATTTGCTTTTCATAAAATAATGGTCTTTATTAACATGTTTGTTCTTAAAGATGTTTTCTTTCAGAATATATAGGCTTATTTATCATATTTTCTACTAGAATAAAAAATCTCAGAATTATAGAATCTTAGCCAAAAAAAAAAAAAAAAAAGAGTTACATGTTTTCAGCTGTAGAATTTTATAAAGCAACAAGGGAAGATAGCTTGAAGCAATACATTTTACTGAATTTTCTTTACACAGATAATTAATTTATTTATAGAGGTTGGCAGATAACCATTCTTTCTGTTCAAACTAAAACCATATTTATGATGATAATTTTAAACATCCTATGCATAAATATTTATTTATTAAGTGGTTAGAGGTATTTGGGAAACAGCTGCAGAAATAATTACCACGGAAAAATACATTTAGTTTAAAGGTAAATGTGCTGCTATAACCAATGTGTTAGAGGGAAGACTGCAAAATGTCTGAATTCTGGAATTGTTGGAGGGCAGCATAACAATAAAACTTATTGAACCATTGGTTGAAATTTCAGTAGAAGCTATGCAGAATTTAAAAATTGAAGGGATATGTACATTTCTTTAAATGCTTTTCAGAAATTCCCAAGCAAACATAATTTCCTTTTTTAGTTGAAAAACCATTAGGAAGTTTTAAAAGTGGCAAGCCTAGTGAGAAAGTTTTGAGAGGATATATGGCTTCTGCAAGTGGTTATATGAGAAGGAGACAGAAATACCTTCATTTGCAGTTAAAATAAATTTATATCTCTAAATGCCAATTAGCAGGCCCCCATTGACTCTTGGTGATTCATTCTATAATGAAATCATAAATGTTTCTGTAGAGTGATCCTACACGTCTCCCCAGAGGGCAGCAAAAGTATCATGAGACAGATGTTGGAAGTCAGCCATGGCCCACCTGCAGCAGTGGGGTTCTGATTTCCTTAGCAGCGGTGGACAGGTGCAGGCAGGAACGCATAGGGCGTCTGGCTTACACATTATGTACATCTGGAGCAATGTCAAAGCCATAATTAATACAAAGGCATATTCTTCATTGTATTTTGGAGTCCCTAAATCCCCCGAGTAGAACACATCATCGTTTTCTTCTGAAACTTAGTTCTTTGATACCACAAATAATGCTGAATTAAAAGAGAACGGACACAATTGTTACTTTCCAAAAACTTGCAAAAATACTGTTGGATATAAACCTGGGCAATTACGTTCAGGCTTTCTAAAACAAATACAGTGAAACAGAAAAAATAAATAATGTAGATTTCAGGGAAATAGCTAAGATAAATATGGCAAAGTAAAACACATTTAAAATGAACAAAATCTATCAAAGATGTTTGTTCTTAAAAATTATATTTTCATTATAAAATATGTGATAGTCTTTATGTTCCTATCTTTAAGGAGTCTCTAAAATTGTAGCTAAGGGATCTAAAAATGCAAAGAGCTTTTTTTTTTTTTTCTTCTGGCATTCTGGTTGCAACTCCTCTGTTGATAAATGCAAAATCGTAAATCAAGGAAATGATTTTCATTAGTAGAGTCCTTCCATAAGAATTAGTTTATCCACACTAATCTATTTTATTTTCATTATTGTATTTAAACAGTAAGATGTCACATATTATCTTCATGTAGTCAGGATATTTGTATATCAGTTACTCATTTTATGGTTTTTGGTACTTATAATAGTTCAGGTAAATTTTAGTAGATGCTAAGGGAAAATTCAGATAAGTTTCAGCAGATAGTACAGAAAATAAAGATTGGAGAGAAGTGAACTCTCTTTGACACTGAGGTAAATTTTAGTAGATGCTACAAAATAAAGATTGAAGGAAAATGGACTCTCTTTAAAATAGTTTTTGGAAGCCTAAAATAGAAATACATTTCCTTCATGTATTTAACTTCTCAATACTTTTAGGGAATGTTTGAGGTATTTAATGTTCTTAAAACTTTATTTGACATTTTTTTCTTTTGCAGAGATGGTGTCTCAGCTATTCAGGCTGGAGGGCAGTGGCCCGATCATGGCTCACTGCAGCCTCCAATTCCTGAGCTTAAGTGATCCTCCCACCTTAGGCTCCTGAATAGCTCAAAGTAAGGCCTGAGCCACTAGGCCAGGCTAACTAAAAAAAAAAAAAAAAATGTAGACATTAAGTCTTGTTGTGTTGCCCAGACTGGTCTTGAACTCCTGTCCTCAATCCATCCTCCCACTCCCGGCCTCCTCAGTTGCTAGGATTACAGGCATGTAATCCACCATGCCTAGCGCTAGAAACATTGAGATGAAAAGGCATAACAGGTAAAGGCACATGGATATGAGCAATAAATACAAATTCTAAACTGTGCCATTACAGATCTAATATATGAATTTGAATCAACAGAAATAGAATAGCAACAGTGGAAATGCGAATCAGTAGCAAAGAACAATGCGAAGTTCAAAAGAAATGACGGAAAGAAGAAAGATAAAATGAAGACGTGGACATGATCATTGGAAAGTCACAGTAGATATGAACATACAAATGCACAGAAATCAACATGGAAATGTATCCAGCTCAAAGTAATGAAGTGCAGTAATACAGAAAGAATTCTTAGGACTAGAGGATAAAACAGCATTTGGAACAGGAGGTGTCAGGCTGGCCAAATGTCTTACGAGGAGACAAGACAATACAGAAAAGCTTATATTATTTGGAGGAAAAGAAATGTGACCCCAAAATCTTACGCCACAGAAAGCTGTCGTTTGAATACCAAGTATGAAGGCATTTTCAAACAGGATTAAATAATGCTGTTTCTATGTCAACTAAATAAGCAACCCTGTAATAAAAATTTAGTCAATCAATAAAGGAATAAGACATTTTAAGAAGTCATGAAATTAGATGTGGTAAAGTGACTGATGTTGAGAATTCAACTCATCCAGATAAAGAAACAAAATCATATATCTGAACAGAATATAAATGCAACAAAACATGACAAAAAAATAATCCAATCTATAAAATAGGCAAGTGGAGACAGAGAGGTAGGAGGAAATATATGACTACTAAAAAACTCATTTTTATAATATCAAATCAATATTATAGCAGTTAAAGTCTATGAGTTAAATAAAACCATAACGACTTCAAACCGAATACAGCTATTAGAATCTCTTAAATTAGCTATTAGAATCTATTAGAATCTCTTAAATTCAATTAAAATTGAATTTAATATATTTTAAGTATGTTTAATGTAATCTTTTTATTTTAAAATTGTTCTTGCTCTTGCTCACAGCCTCATTCATTATCAGTCTGTGTGTCTGTCCACACATGTGCTTATTCGTAGTATCGTAGATGTCAGATCATCATTCAAGCAATTTCTAGGTGGTAAGGTTTCATTGCTTTCTTTTTTGTCTCCCTTTTTATGGCCTGACATTTTTAAAAGAGTATATATTATTTTCATAAATCAATACATTCTTTTCCAAAATGCATTTAAAACACACCACAGTAGATAAAAAAAAGAAACACATAATGGAAAAATTAGCATCACAAATATTTAATGGAAATAAAAGGGTAGTGTGGGGGAGGTTTAACCTCACCATTAATAAAATAAAGACATCGAAAATTCTTTTAAAAAGTAGGCGGAGGTAACTATTTTCCCATTTCAACAATCTTTAAAAGAGGAACTAAAGTAATAAATGCCTATAAAGGCAAGGTCTGATGGGTTCTGGGAGTGTAAACCCATCATATTTCTGACAACAGTGTGGAATTTAAAATTCCAAAACGTGGGGTCAGTTTATGACTTGTATCTCTGCACTTCACTTTAGGAAACAATCTACAGAAATAAAGTGAAATATAGAAAAGAATCGAGGTTTGTAGCGACTCTTCCTTGCATTACTCATAATACAGAAAGTAGATGCAATCTTTTATTCCCCAAAGAAACATTTTAAATAAATTATGTTATGCATTTATGATATATCAGAATACAGACATTAGAATTAATATTTCAATAATATTTAAAGAATTGAAAAATACCTGCAATGTTAGGTTACAGTGTGTATTCCAAACTGCATGGTTCATCCTGATTGCAAAATATACCCTTTATAAAATATGTACTGAAATATGTGTGTGTCGACTTGGAATTTAACATACCAATATTTACAATCATTTATTTTGAATTGTTTAATAAGGGAAAATGATTTTTATATTTTTTGTAATTATAAAATTCTTTTTGTAGTTTTTTAGTGTTTTTCAAAATGTTTACCACGAAATTTACTATTTCAATAATCAACAAAGTGCACAGCTAGAGGTGATCTGACGTAGTTTATTTGACAACTGTTTGAATGTTTATCTCATTTACTTTGAGTTGAAAAATTATGTATGTAGTAAAACATCCTGTGTATAGGGATATTCTTTTCTTCTTTCTGTTTTTTTTTTTTTTTTTTTTGAGACGGAGTCTCGCTCTGTCACCCAGGCTGGAGTGCAGTGGCCAGATCTCAGCTCACTGCAAGGTCCGCCTCCCGGGTTCCTGCCATTCTCCTGCCTCAGCCTCCCGAGTAGCTGGGACTACAGGTGCCGCCACCTCGCCCGGCTAGTTTTTGTGTTTTTGTAGAGATGGGGTTTCACTGTGTTGGCCAGACTGGTCTTGAACTCCTGACCTCTGGTGATCTGCCTGCCTCGGCGTCCCAAAATGCAGGGATTACAGGTGTGAGCCTCTGCGCTCTGTCAGGAATATTATTTTCTTACATTTGTTTCTGACGGTCTATTGTGTACGTGATGTACTATTTCACCCTTTTAGGTCTTGTTAATTTTTCACAGTTTTAGTAAAAGAATCTTACAATTACAATTCAAATCTTCCAGTTAAATATAATAACTACTGAAACCTTATAAACTTAGGGGAATATAGACCTCTTTAAGTGAGGCATTGTTTAATGAGTTTAACTATTTCAAAACAAAACCACGCTCAACGTTAATAAAGCAGCAATCCAGAAGCCAAACTGCCATACTCCAAGTCAAAAGGTACCACTTTTTTTTTTTTCCATTCATATGAAACTGTAAAATTTCCCACTATTTTCGTTTATAAAGTGGTTATTACAGCTCTTTTCGTCTGCCTCCCTTGCAGGGATGCTGTGAGGATTAATGAGATCATTCCTATAAAGAATTTGAGTTCCTTGGAGATGGGAGATATAAAAAATGTTATTATTATCCCGTCATTCATATATTAGCTTGCTCACTCAGGACCGGAAGGTAGAATCAAAAAGAAACAAATTCTGATCCACTGTGAGAAATATTTAATGAGATTTTTTTTCTATGTTCAATACCCGAGCTTCTCAGAACTTGATATATTAAATTCATTTCAAATACCTATTTTGCATACAAATTTGATGTCTTTTATGTATAAATCTGGGCTGCTGTAGTTTAAGTTTAAAGTGAAATCAGATGTACATTATTTTCCTTTGTTTGAAATGAAGTCCACTCCTTTTGACTGAATTAATTTACATTCAAATTTATACAATTGAAGTCTAACATTATACTGTCACTAAACAAAAAAAGGGCCATACAGCTACCAATCGGTCGATTAAATTATGAGTTCAATTCTTTGTTTTCTAGTACGGTCATTACTTCTTTTTCAAAGTTTCCTTTTAATTTTATGTGTTCAAGCACTCTAAACAGCAGTTGAACTATCTCTCGGCTTTAGGAATTGAAACATGTCTTATAAAGTCAAATAAAGTATTAAAACCGGAATTAGTGATCATTTATTGAGACGGAACTGTAACTTTTTCCAAATGTTTATTATCATTTTACAATTTTTGAAAAAAAAAATCCAAACTGACATTACAGACTGTTCATCTAAGTGGAAATACTCTTTCAAATTGTATCACTTCAATTACCCGCTCATCAGCGATTTTATTTAATTATCTAATTGACTTTACTTTTCTTTTCTTTTTTCTTTTTTTTTTTTTTTTTTGACAGAGTCTCGCTCTATCACCCAGGCTGAAGTGCTGTGGCGGGATCTGGGTTCACTGCAACTACCATCTCCCGGGTTCAAGTGATTCTCATGCCTCAGCCTCCCGAGTAACTGGGACAATTTTTGTATTTTCAGTAGAGACCGGGTTTCGCTATGTTGGCCAGGCTGGTCTTCAACTCCTGACCTCAGGTGATCCGCCGGCCTCTGCCTCCCAAAATACTGGGATTAGGGGTGTGAGCCACCACATCCGGCTGACTTTTGATGTGTAATAACAAATATTAAATTCAAGAAAATATTGGCAGAGGTTTAGATTTTTTTATTTTTTATCACCTTCTAAGAGAGAATTACATATAGTGATTAAAGATATTGCTAAATAAAACATCCAGATTTTTAAAAAATGTTGACCGAAACTTCGGACTTTCTCATTAATATTAAACAGCAAAATTTAGAAAATTCATGGTTTTGTAGTAACATTTTTATTAAAGTTATTTTCAAGTGCTAATGTTTATATATTAGTTCAGATATTTTCCTGCTCCTTTAATTAAAAAAAAAAAAAAAAAAAAAAAAAAAACGCTTTAACGTATACTGAAACTCTTTGAGTTGTGTTTAAAATTTTTATGTAAAAAAGTTAGATTTTCATATATAATACATTTTATTGCACTATTTGCTTTCTGAGAATTTGTTTTTGAGTTTGTGTAGATATGCTTTGCAGCCAGTGTAACCATAACTAAATATGGCAATAATGGAACTCTATGAATATTATTTTTAAGTTACTTCAAATATTTTATGTCTTGATTTATACTTTAAAATATAGTGCTATAATAGCATTCTGATAACATTGTATCTTCTTTGCATTATCTACATAGTTTATTTATTTGAAAAACTTTTACTTTTGTAGTGTTCCATCATATATATATATATATATATATATATGTATGTATATATGTGTATCACAATTTCTTTATCCACTCATTGATTGATGGGCATTTGGGCTATTTCCATATTTTTGCAATTGGGAATTGTGCTGCTATAAACGTGTGTGCAAGTATCTTTCTCGTATAATGACTTCATTTCCTCTGGGTAGATACCTAGCAGTGGGATTGCTGCATCAAATGCTAGTTCTACATTTAGTTCCTTAAGGAATCTCCACACTGTTTTCCATGGTGGTTGTACTACTTTACATTCCCACAAGCAGTGTAGAAGTGTTCCCTTTTCACTGCAGCCGTGCAAACATTCTTATTGTTTGATTTTTTGATTATGGACATTCTTGCAGGAGTAAGGTGGTGTTACACTATGGTTTTGATTTACATTTCCCTAATCATTAGTGATGTTGAACATTTTTCCATATGTTTGTTGGCCATTTGTATATCTTCTTACGGGAATTTTCTGTTCATGACCTTAGCCCACTTTTTGATGGAACTGTTTTTTTCTTGCTAATTTGTTTGATTTCCTTGTAGATTCTGGATGTTTGTCCTTTGTCAGATGTATAGATTGTGAAGATTTTCTCCCTATCAGTAGGCTGTCCGTTTACTCTGCTTACTGCTCCTTTTGCTGTGCAGAAGCTCTTTAGTTTAATTAAGTCCCACCTATTTATCTTTGTTTTCATTGCATTAGCTTTTGGGTTCTTGGCCATGAAGTCTTTGTTTAAGCCGGTGTCTAGAAGGGTTTTTCTGATCAGCCATAAAAAGGAATGGATTAATGGCATTTGCAGCAACCTGGATGGAACTGGAGACTATGATTCTAAGTAAAGTAACTTGGGAATGGAAAACCAAACATCATTTGTTTTCACTCATAAGTGGGCGCTAAGACATGAGGATGCAAAGGCATAAAAATGATACAATGGAATTTGGGGACTCAGGGGAAATGGTGGAATTGGGGAGAGGGATAAAAGACTACAAATTGGATTCAGTGTATACTGCTCAGATGATAGGTGCACCAAATCTCACAAATCACCAATAAATAACTTACTCATGTGACAAATACCACTTGTTCCCCAAAAAACTATGGAAATAAAATAAATAAATAAAAAGAAGTTGGCTTTAAAAAGACACATGCACTCTTATGTTCATCACAGCACTATTCACAATAGCAAAGACAGGGAATCAACCTAGATGCTCATCAATGCTGGACTGGATAAAGAAAATGTGCTGTAAGTACACCATGGAATACTACACAGCCATAAAAAAGAATGAAATCTTGTCGTTTGCAGCAATGTGGATGCAGCTGGAGGCCATTATCCTAAGCAAATTAAAGCAGCAACAGAAACCAAATATCACATATCCTCACTTACAAGCAGGAGTCACACATATTGAATACATATGAATATAAAGATGGCAACAATAGACAATGGGGACTACTAAAGGGAGGAGGGTTGGAAAACCACCTATTAGGTACTATTCTCACTACCTAGGTTATGGGATCATTTGTACACCAAACCTCAGTGACATGCAATTTACCCATGTAACAAACCTGCACGTGTACCCCCAGAACCTAAACTAAAAGTCGAAAAAATCTTTTACTTTTGAAAAAAATTCAAACTTAAGGAATGTAAAAAAATGAACATAAAATGCTTGAGTCAGAATTTGTTAAACTTTGTTACATTTTTGTTTCTCTTATACACATATAAATACACACATGCACACACACACACACACACACACACACACCCCAAGAGCTTTCAATTAGAGATGTCTCCCAAGAATAATCACATTCTCCTACATAGCCAGAATACCATTATTATATCTAAGACTAACATGAATTTTAAAATATCATATAATTTGTAGTTCATATCCAAATCCTCCAATTAACTAAAAAATATATATGCAATTTTTCTTTATCCAGATTTAATCCAGGATTACATACATATTTGATTGTTAGTCTCTTTATTCACTTTGGATTATGAGCAGTCTTACTTTTTTCATTTCTCTTACACTGAATTTTTGAAAGTTCAGTCAAGTTGTTTGCAATATATCCCTATAAAAATTTAAGTCCATGCATTCTGAATTTATCTGAGTATTTCTTTGTGATAGAAACATGTTACAGATTAGTTGCAAAATAAAAATGTAAATATTATGGTGTCATTTTAGTAATTGCACTTATTAGTGATGTAAAATTCGATCACTTGGTGAAGGTGGAGATCATGGATCTATTTACTGCAAGACTGAATTTCCCTCTTTATGCATTTCAGTGCATGAGTTATTTATGCGATGTTAATTTCAAACCATGTGAAGATTCTTCAACTATATTTCCCCCAGTGACTTAAGCACCAATGGATAATTCTTGTCTGAATCAATTATTAAATTTGAGTTTGTAATAGAATGTTATTCCAACTTTAATTTTCCCTACATATTTATTAGTTTACATTCTGTTTTTCCTGTTTTTGTTTTTTGTATAAACATTACTATATATGATATATACATGGTTTTGTTTTTTAATTCACTGTGATGTAACCATTGTCATAAGTATTATTAATATATGCTCAAACTGTCCCAATTGTATGAGTCTGAAAGCCCACAAATTAGCTTCTGGTTTTTCTTTTTCATGATTTGGGAGGTTAATTTTGATATGCCATGTGATTTTTTATATAATTAGTTTAGGACGTTTATTAAATTTTTTCACACTGATTATTGTCATTAACTGAACAATACAACTAACAAATAGCTACCAGTTTTTTAAAAAATGTGTTTTTCAGACTTTCAACTTTTGATGTTACAACTTTGAATATTTCTATGCAATATTTACATCATTAATAAGCACCTCCCACTTTTGAGTCATCAAGATTTCTATTCCAGAAAAATACTTGTTTTGGTGTGCAGCAGTTTTAAAAGATTATTTTTGGCCAGGCGCGGTGGCTCAAGCCTGTAATCCCAGCACTTTGGGAGGCCGAGACGGGTGGATCACGAGGTCAGAAGATTGAGACCATCCTGGCTAACACGGTGAAACCCCGTCTCTACTAAAAAATACAAAAAACTAGCCGGGCGAGGTGGCGGGCGCCTGTAGTCCCAGCTACTCGGGAGGCTGAGGCAGGAGAATGGCGTAAGCTCAGGAGGCGGAGCTTGCAGTGAGCTGAGATCCGGCCACTGCACTCCAGCCTGGGCGACAGAGCCAGACTCCATCTCAAAAATAAATAAATAAATAAATAAAAGATTTTTTTTTTTTTTTCTGGAGAAGCTTGGTTAAATGTACCCTTCATTTTATTTTTGAATTTAAAAAAGGAAGCACATAATAATTGTACATGTTTATGGGCACTTAGTAATGTTTCAATACTTAAAAGGTTTAGTGATCAGATTACGGTAGTTACTGTATCCATCATCTCAAACATTTATCATTTCTTTGTGTTGAGAACATTCAGAACAGTTAGATAGGAGGAATACATTCCAGTATTCTATAGCACCATAGGGCAACTGTAGTTAACAATAATGTATCATATAATTTCAAATAGCTAGAAAGAGGATATTGAATGTTCCCAACACAAAGTTTTAAAAGATTTTTAAAGCATTTTTATTTTTTGTATAGTATGTTATTTAGCTTGAGGGATATTTTTCACACAATTTAAAAATGTTTAATTCAACAATTTCAAAGGTTTATGTTTGCAATATAGGGAATGCTAAGAAACTTGCTATCTATGCAGTCTGCATGCTTATTTCTTCTTTTTTAAAACGTATTTTATGGGGGTATGATTTACACACAACCGAATGCATCTATTTTAAAAGAATAGCTTGGGTAATTTTGACACATGAATATACTCAGATAACCAGTACTAATTATGTTAGAGAATATTTCCATCACCCCAAATAATTTCCTCCTGTCAGTTTGCAATTAACCTTACCTTCATCACTGGAAACTCCTCTTTTGCTTTCTGTCACTAAAGCTTAGTTTGTCTTTTCTAGAATTCACATGAACGTAACCATACAACATGTACTTCTTTCTCTCACCATAATATTTTTGTTGATGTATATGTTGATAAAAGTACCAGCAGCTTATTCCTTTCATATTGCTGAATATTGTTCCAATGTAGGTACATACCACAAGTCTTTATCCATGAACACATTAGTGGAGATTCAATTTGTATCCAGTGTTTGGCTACTTTTTATAGAAAGTATTAGTGGATAGATGAAGCTGTGGATATTGGTATATCAGTCTGGGTGAACATCCATGTTCATTCTTTTGGGAACATAGCTAGAATGAGAATTACTGGGTTGTATGGTAAGTGGATGTTTAACTTTAAAAGAAACAGTTTTTTAAAACACTTGTACAATTTTACACTCTTAAGAGGGTTCCAGTTGCTAGACATTCCCACCAAAATTTGGTGTTGTATTTATAATTTTAGGCAGTCAATGAATATGGAAAGTATCTGGTGAATTTAATTTGCATTTACATGATGACTAATGGCATTTTCACGAGCTTGTGATCATTTATATCTTCTTTATTAAAATTGCTGTTCAAATCTTCTGGTTAAGTTGAATTGTGTTATTTGCCTTCTTGTTATTGAGATACAGTGTTTTGTTTCAATACATTCTGGACATCCGTCCTTTGCTAGCTACACGAATTGCAAATGTTTTCTCTAGTGGAGCTACTGTTTTCATTCTCTCAGTGTCTTTTGGAGTGCAGAATATTTTAATTTGATAAAGTCCAGGTTACCGAGTCTTTTTATGTTTTCTGCTCTTGGCGTTCTATATGAGAAATCTTTGCCTTCTTCAGGTTCAAAATGATTTTCTTCTGTTTGTTGTTGGAAGTTTGAGCATGTATGTTTAGGTTTATGATCCACTTAAAGTTAATTTTTCTATATGGTACAAAAGAAGAGTTCAGAATTATTTTATTTCATTCTTTCTCATGTATGGGGCCAGCAGCCTCTGGCATCCCTGGCTGTGTGTTTTGATGTGAGCTGGCATGAGGGGGGTCTAGGCCTCCGTGTTCCAGGCCTGCTGCTCTGGGGGCAGGGCCTGGGAGGAAGGAAGGAGCTTGCTGAACTCCTAGCCACTGTCATCTAGAATGTCATCTCTGAAACACAGAGGTGGGGGCATAGGAAATGGTGGTGGTCTAACTCCTGGGGAGACACTGAAGCATTTGGTTGGCAGCTGGAGTGAAAGTAAGTTATGTATTTTTGGCCAAACGTGACCAGAATGGAGCTTTCATCATGTTGTGTCAAGGGGATGGGGAAGGAGTGGATGGCAGCCCAGGTGCCAGAGACTCCCTCGTTGGTTTTATCAAGATTTAATCGATTTTTTCCTGATTACGTTTTTAAAAACTTGTTGTATAGGTTAATTTTCAGAAACTTTACTTTACTTTTTAAGTAGTGGTGACCAATCATGGTTGTTTCCCTGGAGAGAAGGCCCATGGAGATGCTCATTCTGTCATTCCAGAAGTTGTCTTACACATGTATTTCTTTGTAAGTTATTATTACTAATTTGTTGGAGGTTATTTTGTTGCTTTGGTTGCAAATATGTTCTAATCAGTGGTTTGTCATTCATATCGTCTTATGGGTCTCTCTTTTATTAAAATAAAAAAATACAACTCAGTTTTGATGTGCTTTGAAAATAGCCTTAAAAGATCATTCCCCTTCTCAAAATCTTAATTATGCTTTCATATGTATGTATTTAATCTCTCTAGATTTGAAATTTTTATGTCATAGTTGAATTTTATCTTTTTCCATACATAAAACAATGGCCACATCAACATTTATTAAATAATCTTTTATTCTCCCATGCATTTGCAACTGTCACTGTATCCTAAATCAAGTTTCTACATATATTTGATCAGTCTCTAGACCCCCTTTTATTCCATTTCAGTAATTTATTTGTCCATTTTCAGTGCCATTTCCACTTTATCTAAATTGTTTTAATTTTATGATGTCTTGATATTTGAAAGGGCAAATTCTAACAGCATATTATTGTTTTTCTCTTCATTTAAAAATGGAAGAAACAACATGATCATGCCATCATCTCTTCTTATCATAATTCTTTTCCTCCTCCTCCTCTAACTTCTTCTTTTAACTTTTTCTTCCTTCTTCATCACTTTCCTCCTCCTCCTTTTTTCTCCCAGTTCTTCTCCTTCCTTTTCTTAGAGTGTCATTCATAACATTACTTATTCATCTCTTTGGCTGTTTTAGAATATATATTTTACTACCCTTCCATAGGGTTGCATTTTTTTTGAGATGGAATTTCGCTCTGTTATCCAGGCTGGAGTGCAGAGGGGTGATCTCAGTTCACTGCAACCTCTGCCTCCTGGGTTCAAGCGATTGTCCTGCCTCAGCCTCCAAGTAGCTGAGATTACATGTATGTGCTACCACACCTGGCTAATTTTTGTATTTTTAGTAGAGACAGGGTTTCATCATGTTGTCCAGGCTGGTCTCGAACTCCTGACCTCAGGTGATCCACCCACTTTGGCCTCCCAAACCACAGGACTGCATTTCAAAGAACCAATGTTTGGCTTTGTTGAAGCAACATTATTTTCGATTTCATTCAAAATTTATTTTATTCTAAAATTTTCAATAATTTCTTTTTTATTATTATTGTTATTTTTTATTTATTTATTTTTTGAGATGGAGTCTCACTCTGTCACCCAGGCTGGAGTGCAGTGGCCAGATCTCCGCTCACTGCAAGCTCCGCCTCCCGGGTTCACGCCATTCTCCTGCCTCAACCTCCCGAGTAGCTGGGACTACAGGCGCCCGCCACCTCTCCTGGCTAGTTTTTTGTATTTTTTAGTAGAGACGGGCTTTCACCGTGTTAGCCAGGATGTTCTCGATCTCCTGACCTCGCGATCCATCCGTCTCGGCCTCCCAAAGTGCTGGGATTACAGGCCTGAGCCACCGCGCCCGGCCCAATAATTTCTACTTTTATTTTTATTGTATTTCTTTTCCACTTAGTTCAGGTTTTAGATAGTCTTTTTCTAGCTTTATATTTTAGATGCATAGCTTGTTAATTATGAGCCTTTCTCTCTTTAAACTAAACTATTAATGTGTTTATAAGAACTGTTTTAGCTGCATTCTGAAGTCTTGATGTGTATTATTTCCATTATCTATCAATTCTAAAATTGTCCATTATAATTCCTGATCTGATTCATAAGCATTTTCAATTTTTTTAAAATTTCCAAATCATACAACTTTTATATATATTTTCTGAAATATTCCATGGAAGAGTGAAAAGGAAGTGCAGTTTTCTTTGTCTTCATTAGATCAGGCTTGTTGTGCCAGTTACAGATATATTGCCTCTTTACTCCAAATCCATGCTCCATAGCCCCCCTTAGAACATTCCTTTTTTTCTTATCAGATGGTGTTAAGCTACTTTGGGAGCTACATTTGCTTAGTAGTAAGTTATGTTAGCAGAGGCCCGAGGGACATAGAAGGAGGAAGGGCTCTTCCTTCTGGTCCTGGTGAGCACCTCTCAGCAGGCTCCCAGAGTGTGTGGGACTGTGTGTGGGGCACCTGCTCACAAGACAGCTCACCCAGCTCACCACCTCCTTAGGTGGCTTCGCAACATCAGTACTATGATACCTCCTGAAAGTTGACTTTTCTTGGCAACTCAGATGGAAGCTACCCAGTGGGTTCTGCCAGCACCCAGTGACCTTTGCTATTCTGTGACTCTGTTTATGCCGTCTCAGACAAGGTCTCAATCTTAACCCTCTGAAATTTTCCTTCTTTAGTTACTCTAGCTCAGTCTTAGAAGTAGGGGGTGCTCCTGTATCTGCTTTTCCTATAATCTTTAAAGTTAACTTTATCCATCATAGTCCTTCAGTCATAGTTAATAATGAGTAATATTAAGATATCCCTGTTCACGTTGCCTGCGATTTCTTGCTCTTGATTGGACTCTAATACAATATTGCTGTTCTCCTGAATCTATTTTTATGGTTTGCTTCCACTACTTATAGAGGGAAATTACAATTTTCCACTCTAGTGATAGATTTGTACCATCTTTATACCTCTTTCAATTTCTGCTGTATATATTTTGTGGAAATAATATTACAAGTGTATAAGTTGAATATTTTTTCTTTTTCTGATTAATGGATTTTTTTAGCGTTATATAATTATACCACATCACCTCTACTAAAGTCTATTTTATATGATATTATTACAGCTCCATCAACTGACTCTTGTTTAGCATTTATCTGGAGTAGAATTTTTCCATCCTTCATTCTTAGACCTCTCTATTCTCTGTTTCTTGATACTTCAGAGGGTTTTGTTTGTTAAATCAAGTATAACTATCTTTATCTTTCTTTCCTCTACTTGTTTGGAAATTTTCCTCATAAATGTGAGAGAGACATAGAAACTAAAATGTTCTTGAAAAGTTTATTTCAGCAGAAAAATTATTTTAGGTGATCAGGGAAAGAAAACAGTTTTACTCATGATCTCCACATGTAGTGGATCCTCCAGATAGTGGAGTACAAAATTCATGATTTCATTCTGTTTTAAAACGTAAAACCTCTTTGTTTTAATATCAGTGATTTTCCTCACATTATATGCTATTGACAAGTAGTTTGGGTTTATAACTTTTTTTGTGTTGCATCCACAAGTTAGACAACATTTTTACATATAATTATTGTCTATATTATTTATATGTTTATAAATGACATACATATAAAGTCTTCTAGTTATTTGTCATTGACTTTGCCTTCAATATTGTGGTAATTGGGGGCTCACTGCAGGGATTTCAACCCCAAGTGCCATAATCAGACAATTTTTAAAGTTGGACACCGTTGAAGCCACTGTGAGAACGTAAAAGGGAACATGACAGCAGGAAGACTAGCTTACAGGCTATTTACTTGGGTAAGAAATTGTAAGACTTCACTTAATGGAGTGACCTAGGTTTTAAATAGGGTAAGATAAATGTGAGAGATATATGAGAATTTTTTGGGTGAATGAATTATTTTAGGTGATCAGGGAAAAAGAATTCAAGATGACTTCCAAGTTAACTATAAATTTAACTGGACAGGAATTCGTACAGAGGTTAAATTTGAATGTAATACATAACTAGTTAATTTCTATGCTTGTGTTTGCAGTGTTTCTGAAACGTCCAATTTGAGAGGTATGAGTAGGAGATTGGAAATACAAGTTGGAGGAGCATCGTGGATTGTTGTCATAGATGTGGAATCATTTGTACAAAAGTGGATATGATCACAGGTCAGCGGCATAAAGCCTGAGAGATTGACTTGTTTGTGTGCAGGGATCTGCACCCGTTAGCTCTGAATTAGTGCAAGGATTTCAGGGAAATTTGTGTTCAGGCGGACCTTCCAATTGTAGCCCTAGGATATTATCTTAGCTATTCTGCTTTAAAGTTTTGAAACTTACAGAAATGTAGCTTGGGAAACATACACTCCTGTGAATGCCTGATTTTTCATATGCTCTCATTTTCCCCTCCTTTTTGGTCTTGACTCTCAATACTTTCCAAGTTTTAAGGTACAAATTTTTCTGTGTATTTAATAGCATTCTTATAAAGAAATAGTCTTTTATGTCTGAGGAAAATGTTTCCTAAGAAGAGTTTTTGAAAATAAATGTAAAATCGTAGTGATTTTAGTGTCCTTTAAGTTTCCAAGTGCTGTAAAGAAAACTGTAAAACTCAAAATGAAGAAATCAGATATTCAGATCTTCTGACTGTAGTAATTTCTCACCTTTCACTTACTCAAAAAGCTTCCTGTAATTTTAAGTTTTTGCCAAGTACATGTCTTTCAACTATAAACTTTCACACCTACAATATAATCCAGATGGAGAATTTGTGTTTCTTGAATACTGAAGCAGATCTATACTGCGTTACACAGTGAAGGCATTCAAGACAGCATTTAGTTTGATATGAAGCTGAAAAGTTTAACAAAATTCTTTTTCCCCCACATGCTTTCATCCTGAAGCAAAACTAGCCAGGATCAGAGCTAGTTAATTTTCTTTCTGGGGAATTTATATCATCCCTCTTTTTTTGTTCCCCTCCCAATACTGTTTAGAAGTGATGCTTTCTTGAACATGGACCATTATAGAAAAAAATTACTAAAGTTTACTAGCTATGAGTATAAAGGATTTATAAATTAGATGGATCCCAGAGTCGTAGCAGGAATTGCTGCTTCTAGAATGGAACACATTTTTCTACAATTAAGGACAAAGTTCGAATATACCTTTCTCTTTTTTGTTGCACTGACAGTATTATATCTAGAGGGATTTTTAGTATTCTAATTTACAGGTTGAAAACCAAGTTTTCAAATTATGTTTTTTCCACAAAATAGATTCATATTAAGACAAATATACAATTAATTTTACTTTCATTAATAACTTTTGTTTATAGAGTTTTTCTGTTGAGAGAATATTGTTTATTTTTCTAAATATATTAGAAATGAAATTGAAAGATGAAATGAAGTTTAACTAGGTGGTGCCCAAAGAATTACAGTCAGGAACATGGATAACCATCAACCCAAATGTATTTACAATGAGTCACTACCTACTTCTTGAACAAGGTAATGGTGTAATTAAAATGGTGTTTTCTGAAGACTGTTTCAGCAGTTATATGTAGAATAGATGGATGGGATCACATAATTTCAGACAGCTACTTCCAAAAGATTACTTGCCACATTGGCATGGAGTTCTGCTTTTGTATGGAAGTCTTGGCTCTAGGAAAAAACGAAGATCTGGCTCTGAGAAAAGCTATTCTCAAATTCCCAAAGAAAAAGATACGTGTGAAATAAATCAAATAACAAGCAGGCAGTATTAGAAAGGAAAGCAGCAGCAGTTAAATTATATAAAAGACTAACCCGATGATTTATTTCAAAAGAAGTCAAAGGATAAAGACATGGAAATGATAAAAGAAAAAAAAAATGAGAATATTATGGGTAACTTTAGAATAGCTAATACCTAAATAATGAAAATTCCAGGACTAGAAAAAGGAATAGCTAACAGAAATATCTATAATTAACTAAATAGAGAAAATCTTACTGAGCTAAAAAAAAAAAAAACAAAAACAAAAAAAAACTTACATTTTGGTGTAAAAGATTTCAAAAGGACAAGTCAGGAATATAGATAGAAACAGACAAGTATTGAGTATCACTATTTTTTTCTTTGAAAATTTACACTCTCCCGTGCGCTCTGTGAGTTCACTGCAGCCTGCCAGGCCCCTGGCATACGGTTTGGAAGCTATGAACTTTAATGATTGCAGGTCAGGTGATCTGAGTTTAATATTTAGCCTGATATTTTCATGTCTGGCTTAAAACCAACATTCTAAACTCAATAGAACATAATTAGTTAAAAATAAAATCCTCAGTTAGTATTTAACAGGGACAGAGTTTCAGTTGGGGAAGATGAAAATTTCTGGACATGGGTGCAGGTGATGTATGCACAGTGTGAATGTACCTGATACCACTGAGATTAAAAATGTTTAAAATAATGAATTTTATCACAACTAAACACATCATATTCAAAGTTTTAAAAGGACAGGTATTTTTACAGTAAGTTATTACATACATTAAAATATATATTATTTCTAAACAAGGTTTCCAACTTTTTGTGACTTTTTATGGGAAACTATCTCAAATTTATTTGATGAACCTACTAGATACCTGATACCCAAATCAGATGAGGTGTATGTTTTTTAAAAAAAGAACAATAAAGCATTCTTGTCCACTGTCATAAATGTGAACACCTGTACAAATATTAGCAATCAAAATCTGACAGTGTATGAAACAAATAATCCTTCATGAATAAATTTAACTTTGCTCCATAGGTTCAAGAATGTATTAATATTAGATAGTCATTAATATATTTTGTCATAAAAATGAAAACATTTGATGAGGTTACTAGATTCTGTCAAATCAGTCACACATTTATGATTTCTTAAAAATCAAGTTTTAACCAACTCAGAATTGAAGAAACATTTCTTTTTTTTTTTTTTTTTTTTTTTTTTTTTTTTTTT
>NC_045455.1:10183387-10236519 GCF_002776525.5 Piliocolobus tephrosceles | reverse complement strand
AAAGTGCTGGGATTACAGGCTTGAGCCACCGCGCCCGGCCGAAGAAACATTTCTTAATGTGATAACCAGTTCCTATGAAGATCTTCCAGCTAATGTGTTACTTAAAGTTGAAGCACTGGAAGTATTCTGGTTAAAATTCGGATCAAGACCAGGATGCTTGGCAACACTGTTTCTCTTGATTGCTGTTTTGTAGATCCTAGCCAGATGAAAAGTAAATAAATAAAACAAAATGTACATGAATTGATAAGAAAGGGAAAATAGCCCATTTTCACAGACAATATAATTTTGTCCTAGGAGGGAAATCTAATAAAATATTCAAAGTGATCAATTAAGTTAATGCAATTAATATTCTTAATAAGGTGATCAAGTTTGCTAGATGTATGATCAATATAAAAACATCAGTTGATCTATATATCTTAAATATGAAACTTTATATAATGTAATTTTATATAAAGATGTTAAAGAGCAACAAAAATTATATCACTTAGGACATGATTTAGCCAACTTGTGCACAATATTTGAAAGAAAACTGTAGCGTTTTATATTAGACTATGTTAAGAAATACTGAATCTTATTGTAAAAAGTCAATTCTCTTGAATTTAATATGTAATCAATTTAATTCCAATAAAATGTTTAGTATTTATTGCATGATAGAGAAATATTGTAAGAATATCTACTTCTTCAGAATACCAATTATATGTACATATTGTAGGCCAGAGAAACTTTTACATATGTATCCAAGGAAACACAGGCAAGAATATATATATATACATTTTTACATATATATATATAATTTTATATATATATATAATTTTTTTTTTGAGACAGGGTCTTGCTCTGACACCCAGGCGGGAGTGCAGTGGAGTGATCACAGCTTACTGCAGCCCCCACCTCCTGGGCTCCAATAATCCTCCCACCCTAGCCTCTGCGTAGCTGGGACTACAGACGTGCACCACGACATCCAGCTGATTTTTCTGTATTTAGTAGACATGGGTTTTCACTTTGTTGTGTAGGCTGATCTCAAACCCCTGGGCTCAAGCAGTTCTCCTGCCTCGGCCTCTCAAAGTGCCCGGATTACAGACATGAGTCACCACGCCCGGCCACAAGAATATTCTTAAAAGAATATTTGCAAACAAAGAAAACTACAAATATGTTAATCAAAATAAGAATAAAGTATTATATGTCACATAAGTTATGTCTTACGTGACAATAAGAATAAACTAACTAGAACTACACATGTGACTATGAATGAAACAACACAATATTCAGCAAGACAGTTTATAGAAGACATGCTATGTGATAAGATTTATACATAATCAAATAACATATTCAAACATAAGTTATATAATTTTATCATAATGATCACTAAAGTTAGCATGGTGATTAGTTGTAGACAGAAGAGAGAATAGGTCTAGATCAGGTAAGGGATTTCAGTTAAACTGGGAATGCTATTGATAAGCTGGGGTTGAGTACTTACTTCATAGGCTGGGTTAAGTATTTATTGTGTCATTTTTGGAAACTTTCTGTGCCTTAACTCTTTTATAATGAAGTAAAAACAAACATAATACAAAGAGAAAATTACCCTAATAAACAAAACGAAAAGTCAGGTGACCCCAAGGGGTAAATCAGGAAGACTACAGCTTGGACAAAGTTTTCTGAGCCTACTTCGGCTCAGAATGATTGGAAAGGGTCTTGGGGAGCAAGCAAGAGCCAGCAGATTTCAAAATAGAAAAGAAAACTTAAGGGCAGGGAAACAAAGTATATCAGGGAGGACAAAGAGACTAACATGTAAAACGTAGTTTTAAGAGATGGCAATCCCTTTCCTGAAACACTGATAAGCATAGGTGTCCAGTGAAACCCAACTCTTTATTGTTTAAGAGATATTAATGATGGATAAGATAGAGACTTGCTCTCAAAGAGCTTATTATAATTTAATGGAGAGACATATAAAAATGATGAAACACATGTATGTATGTTGTGTGGTACTGGATACGATGTGACAAGTAATTTTGCTAGGATCTTTGAGCAAGGGTGGGAGCCCATCCTCCTCACAGGGCATTTCAATTAATTACAATAATACTGAGTTTTGCATGGACAGAACTAAGATGTCATTTCACTTGGGTAGAGTTTAAATTACACAGGATAGGCATTGGGGATGTTTGGGGAAATTGGAATGGAGTAACTGTCCACTGGAATGGAGAGGAGACTGCAGAGTTGGTTGAGGTCTGGTTGTGAAGTGCCTCAAACTCATTTTGGAATTTTGGCCGTGGGAAAGCTGAGACATGATAATCATATTTGGCTGTGGGATGGGCGAAGATTATTCTAATGGCGATGCACAGGATAAGTTAGAGGAGGGAGAGACAAAGGACAAAATTGGTTGGGAGGGCATTGAAATGAGATGCTGGTGGGATTACGTAGGTTTGACCAATCAGAGCAGGCTGGCATTGGGCAGTGTGTCTGAGTCAAAAGACATTTCAGAGGCACAAGGGAAAATATAACTGAGAAGAGGTATGCGCAGAAGGCAAAGTGGTTTTCACACTTCTAACTTGGACGTCTGGGAAGGCGGTTGGTAGATCAAGAGCCAGAGCCAGATTACAAATGTTTTAAATTTGATGCATTTTGTTATGAGTGCACAGCACAATGAGTTACCACAAAGTGAATGTAATGCAATCACCATCTCCCAAATAACCCTTGGTTTTTAGTGTGTTCTTTTTGGGTAGACAGATGCACTCCCAAGAAAGCCTATTACATGGGTGAACTTCATGATGGTCTGTCAGGATGTCTAGAAGATTCTTAGTTAAGAATAAAGACCCAGTGGGACTCTAAGGTACTACTATTTGGGAAGTGTATTTGATTTTGGAGCTCTAGTGGCTGGTATGTGTGTGTGTGTGTGTGTGTGTACGTGTGTGTGCACATGCAAATACAGATAGAAAACAAGAGAACAGAAAGCACAAAACATAGGTAGGCGTTGGAATACAGCTGCAAAACTGAATTGAAGGGGTTATTTCTAAGATATTTAGCCTGAGTAGAAAAGATTGCAGAATACTGTGTCAGATGTTTATTTTTTCCTAAGAGGTAGAGGTAAGGAAGGAGGAAGATATGATGGGAGGAAGGAGAGAGGAAAGGAGGGAAAAGAAAGTTTCTTCAGCAGAGACGTAGACGCTAAACTGTCTTATAGAAAACAGGTGTGAAAAACTGGTTTAACAAGCTATTTTAAAGATTGGAGAACTGAAGTTCATTGAGGTAAGGTCCATTTCCAAACATCAGAATCAGGCAAGAGAGGATATATTTGAATCTGGAATATCTTAACATATGACACATATTCTTTTTTAAAAACTATAGATTCAAGGGGTGCAGGAGGTACATGTACAGGTTTGCTACATGGGTATGTTTCATAATGCTGGGGTTTGGGCTTCTATCCATTCCATCATCCACATAATGAACACAGTACCCAATAGGTAGTTTTTCAACCGTTAATCCCTCCCACTCCTTCCCTTTTGGAATCCCCAGTGTCTGTTGTTTCCATCTGAATGCCCATGAGTATGTTTTGTTTTGTTCCCACTTATAAGTGAGAATATGTAGTATTTTATGTTCTGTCTCTGTGTGTAGTCATTTAGGTTAATGACTTCTAGGTACATCCATGTTGCAGAAAAGGGCATGGTTTCATTCTTTTAATGGCTGCATAGTATTCCATGGTGTATATGTACCACATTTTCCTTATCCAATCTACTGTTGATGGACACTTAGGTTTATTCCATGAATTTGCTATTGTGAATAGTGCTGCAATAAACATACAAGTGCAGGTGTCTTTTTGATAAAACAATATCTTTTCCTTTGGGTAGGTACCCAGTAGTGGGATTGTTGGGATAAAGGGTAGCTCCATTTTTAGAAATACATATTCATTTTTTTTTTTTAATGGAGTCTTGCTCTGTCGCCCAGGGTGGAGTGCAGTGGTGTGATCTCAGCTCACTGCAAGCTCCGCCTCCTGGGTTCAAGCCATTCTCCTGCTTCAGCCTCCCAAGTAGCTGGGACTACAGGTGCCTGCCACCATGAGAAATGCATATTTTGTATCATTGCATTATATCACCCTCCCTAGGTGGAATATGTCCCCAAGAAAGACATTTAATCATATTCTTTGGACATTAGATCATTATTTTATGTCTGTATGTCTGTCTTTTCAATTACAAGATTTAAGTTCATTAATTGCATATATACTTAAACAGCAAAACAATAGTAATACAAATTAAAATAATGATGAAATACTATACTCCTATATGAGTGGCTAAACTCTAGAACACTGCCAACACCAAATGCTGACAAGGATATAGAGCAACAAGAAGTCTGTTCATTTTTGGTTGGGATGCAAAATGGTACCACCACTTTGGAATACGATGGGAAGTTTCTTTAAAAACCAAATATATTCTAACCATAAGATCTAGCAGTTGTACTCTTTGTCATTTACCCAAAGAAGTTGAAATTTGTCTACACAAAAACCTGCACATGAAGATTTATAGCAGCTTTATATGTAATTGCTAAATTTGGAAGCAACCAAGATGTCCTTCTGTGGATAAGTTGCACTATATCCAGGCCATGGAATATTATTTAAAGCTAAAAAGAAATAAGCTATTAAGCCTTAGAAAGACAGGGAGGAAACTTAAAAGGATAATACTAAATGACAGAAGTTAATCTGGAAAGACTGGTATCATTCCAAGTATATGAAAGATATATTTTAGAAGAGGCTAAACTACGGAGATAAGAAAAAGATCCATGGTTTCTAGGGGTTGGTGGGAGGAAAGAATGAATAGGTAAAGAGAAGATTTTTAGGACAGTAAACGTGCAGACTATGATACTGTTAATGGTAGATACATGTCGTTATATATTTGTGAAAACCCATAGAATGTACAACACCAAGAGTGAACCCTAACATAACCTATGGAATGTGGGTGATAATGATGTGTCAATGTAGATTCATCATTTGTCATAAATGTACCACTCTGATGGAGGATGTTGATAGTTGGGGAGGTGGCAATGGGGATGGGGACAGGGGTGCATGGGAAATCTCTATGGCGTATGCTCAATTTTGCTGTGAACCTAAATCTGCTCTAAATAATATAGTGTATTATTGTTTTAAAGCAGCCAGTGAAACCTACATTACAGATTTTCTGCATATCCTTGGTAGGATGAATTAATATTACCTGATATATATTATTTGTAATTTCACTTATTACTCGAGAAGCTGAGATGCTATCTATCTCGGTTACATTAAGATAATTTGTCATTGCGAGAGAACATCCAAGTTTCTGAAACTTTCTTTTTCAACATTGAAGGATTAACATCTTAGACCTTCAATCTTTTATTTGGAATGTCTGTCATTTTTGAAAAGATGAAGAATCTTACACCTCAATGCAGAGCTCCTTTTTCTTTCAGGACACGACTCTGAAGGATACATGACATTTATTATCGGTTGGTGAAAGGAAAGGTCTGAGCAGACGAAGTTCAGTGATAAATCTAAATATCTTTTCATCACATTTTGGACTATTTTTCTTTAGTTATTTTTGTTAGACCTGCAGCTCACAAAGCAAAATTATTTCTAACACCATTAAAATGCTCTTCACACTTCAAGTGTAAATGCTTATTTGTTCTTAGTGTTTCTCTGAACAGAACAATTGTCTGAAAATAATGTCTGGCATGTCTTTTCAGAGAAAGGTTAACAGAGAATGGACTCAAAGCACAGCACAAAATTCTACTCTCTGCGTTCTTCACTTTAGAAAACAGTTTAAAGTAGTTGAATTACTTATAAAAGTACATAGCAACGACAGCTTCCTTTTAATGTACCTTGCTTCTTGAAGTTTGTTTAACCAGTTGTGGCACTACTGAATGATGGTCTATTTTCTTTAAAACACCAATGAGAAGTGTAATCTTCCAGAAAAAAAAAACTACTATTTAACTTTTAAACTTTTTATTCTTCAGTAACTGTCATAGTTTTGGGTGAAGGCTACAAGTGATTTCTTCCTCTATTACACCTGAAAAGTTGTATTCACATTGAACTAAACTTCTCCAGAGTTTTCAGGAAGTTGAGCTAATGTTATTGAAAAAGTATTACTTAATAAAAAGGCTTTTTCATTCAACTGAATGCCTGGAGACTGACATTAAGAGATATTCAGTATTTATCACTTAATCTCCAGCAGTCAGGGTCTGGTTGGATAAGAGTCCAAAGACAGAGAAACTGTACCTGATACATATAATTTTTAATTCATTTAAAATGCAATAGGATGATATTCATCTTCTAGTGTATGACAATTGTTAAAATTTTATATAACATGAGAAAATAAAAGTATGTTGGCTAAAAGCTTCAGTGTTTGATGTGTCTAATGATTTGAGCCCCTTTCTCATTTTTTGAGCTGTAATTAATGAGCATTTTTGAGAAGATCTGGATATATGTTTACCACCGTTGTCTTATCATTGAAAAATCTCTCTATGTTATGAAGTATAGATATTTTGATACCTTTAAAGCAGAACTTATTTACATATTTTGAAGCTGCCTTCAATTGGTGGTTCTAACTTTTAAAATACATGAAATAATGCTTATTTATTTGAAAGTTTTATTTTTTGAAACATTTATTTCTTTTGTTGTACAACGTAAACAGCCTGGAAACTTGGCCTTGTGTCAAATGCATGACAAACTCAAACTTATCTCCATGTATTGGATCATAATTCTGAAAACTGAATGGCTCTTCATATCATTTTTTAACTTTTAGCAGTGTTATTCTTCAGAGGCATCCACGCTATACTGTTTTTATTCAACAATGCCAACTTTTAAAGGGAAACTTTATATTGATCAGGAGTAAATTCTCAAGTCCGAGTAACACAAAAAACTTAAGTTACAATGACTTGATAATAGGGGTTTACTTTTCTCACGTAACGAGGAGTTTTCACATAACAAGGTTTTCGGTGGTATTGGTGGAGCAGTTAAACACTCTTACGGCCAATGACCCAGTAATTTCATTGGTATTTTTCTCATGGGAACAAAATGGTTGCTGAAGCTCCAGGCATCACATCTTGAGCAAGACATGTATGTTTCATATACTCATGTTTACAACTCTCTCTCTCTCTCTCCCTTTCTCTCCCTCTCTCTTTACTGGGTTTCCCAGGAATATCCTTTGAAGTCTTCCTTTTACATCTATTTACATTTCAGGTGTTAGAATCAGTCACGTTTATACTAAAAAGAAAGGGAACCTAGGTAGGCAGGCTTTTGTGTGTAAGCCCCTTTAGTAAGATGGTGAAATATGACAAGGGTTTAGGAGTGGTTTTCTGGTTGCACGTTATATGTCTGCCACTATTGTATTCCTCCTTTGAAATTATCTTAAGGGAAAATTTATTAACTTCATGAAGAATTAGTCACATTTTCCTGTAGTAAGTGTAGAAGATTTCTCCCAAAGATTAAACATTTTCATTTTCTTTCTTCTGTTACTCTTTTCAACCTCATGAAACTTGTGCTAATTAGGAACAGAGGAAACATGAATAATCATTGTATAATATGGTAGAGAGAGGCAATTTGGTGACTGAGACTCAAACTCGAGATTCTCTTACATAAATTTGTGTGCCTTTGATTGCCATGCATTGTTGGATAGTGTGTATTTTTCCAACTTCCTAAAGTCTCAGTAGCAGAATTAGATGTTGTAAGTACTGACTACCCTAAATAGTGTTTAAAATGACTACTTACCTATTAACAAAATCAAAGGTTATCAGTCTGATGTTCAAAGTTACTCATTGTCTCTACCCACTTACGTTTATAGCTGTAACAATTCCCTTTCCCATCCAGCGTACCATGACAGACTGGCATGGAGTCCATTCATGCTGAATTTTGGCCCTCTGACTGGGATTGCACACAGTTTTTTTCTTCTTAAATGTCTAAACATTCAATTCTTCCTCTCTGTTTCTCTCTCTCTTTCGTGTGTGTGTGTGTGTGTGTATGTGAGTGTGTGTATGTGCATTTTAAAATATTTTTAAATATCCTGAGTGATAACATTTGAGGAGTATTTAGATTCTTACTTTTTACATATTCTAAAACAAAGGATTTTCATAGTTATATCAAGTTATTTGTATTGATTTATCATGTCAATGAATATATGAAAATACTCATTTTTGAATATTAATATTCTATTTTATTTATATATTTATTTTTGGGATGGAGTCTCACTCTGTCAGCCAGGCTGGGGTGCAGTGGCGCGATCTTGGCTCATTGCAACCTCCGCCTCCCGGGTTCAGTGATTCTCCTGCCTCAGCCTCCCAAGTAGTTGGGATTACAGGCATGTGCCACCACAATCAGCTAATTTTTTGTATTTTTAGTAGAGATGGCATTTCACTGTGTTAGCTGAGATGGTCTTGATCTCCTCACTTCGTGATCCACCCATCTTGGCCTCCCAAAGTACTGGTATTACAGGTGTGAGCCACCGCGCCTGACTGAATATTGATATTCTATGACTTATTTCTAGGCTCTCCATTGCATTCTGTCGGTCTATATGACTCTCTTTATGCCAGTCCCATGCTGTTTGATTACTGTAGCTTTGTAGTATGTTTCAAAATTAGGATGTGTGAAGTCTCCATTTTTGTTCTTTTGTCTCAACATTGTAATAACTATTGAGGCTTCTTTGTGATTCCGTGTAAATTTTAGGATGGTTTTCTTATTTCTGTAAATAATGTCAATGCAGTTTTGATAGAAATTTTATTGAATCTATAGATTACTTTGTGTAGTATGGACATTTTAACAATATTAAGTTTTCTATTCTATCAACATGTGATGGCTTTCTATCGAGTTATGTCTTCTTGACTATTATGACACTGATCACTTTTAGTGCCTTCTCTTTCATTTCTGATTTTATTAGCATCTTTTCTCATCTTAGTCTAGTTAAATTTTTGCCAATTTGACAGTTTTTAAAAACACTTATTTTCATATATTTTTTCTACTGTTTTTCTTTTATGTATTAAATTTCTGCTCTAATCTTTATTTCCTTTTTCTGATATCTTCGGGCTTAATTTGTTATCTTTTTTTAGTTCCTGCACAATTTAGTTCCTGCATGTTTAAAGTTACATTCTTCATTTGATTACTTTCTTAATTTTTAATGTAGGTATTCTTCACAAATGCTTCCTTCCTAACACTGCTTCTGCTATACCCCGTAATTTTTGGTATGTTGTATTTTGTTTTCATATATTGGAAGATATTTTCTAAACTTCCTTTTGATTTTTTCTTAAATCAATTGGTTATTCAATAGTGTACTGTTTAATTTCCACATACTTGTGAATTTCCAGTTTTTCTTGATTTCCAATTGATTTTCAGTTTTAATGCATTGCAACCAATAAAGATACCTGATATGATTTCAGTCTTAAAATTTACTATTATTTTTGTGACTTAATATGTGATCTTCCTGGAATATGTTTCGTGTGTACTTGAAAAAATGATTATTCTGCTGTTGTTGGGTGGAATGTCAGGTATATGCCTGCTAGGTTTATTAGATCTCTAATGTTATTTGAGTCTTGTTTCTTTACTGGTTTTTTGTCTGGATGTCATATCCGTTACTGAAATTGGGGTATTGAAATTCCTATTTTTGTGTTCTGTTTCTCTTGTTAGTTTTACCAGTGTTTGCTTCATAAATCTGGGTGCCTAGGAGCTGTTCTTGATGTCTGGTGTGCTATCTGGTTGTACAAATGCCAGGCTTTATATATCATTGACTACATGGAATGGATTTAGGATAAATTTTTCTAGATACTAAATTTATTCATGGGGAAAGTCAACTTCTATGAAGTTAGAGGTGCTATCAGCACACTTTTATACATAGAAGAGAACAAAGGCATTTTTCTTTCCTCTTATGGCAGACATAATCTGGGAACTGAGTGGAGATGAAAGTGCGTGGTGGAGTAGGGGTGCTCTCAGGCTTGCTGTGCTGTTTGTTTCATTGATGAGTTCAGGTTATACGACCAGGCATACTGCAGCTGCTTCTTAGGAGCATAGCTTTGATTTGAGACATCTGATGGTTTTTGTTATGGACTGTGGTGATTGTATTCAGAGTATATAATTCTTATCAGAGACAATTTAAAAAAATTTTTTTTCTTTTGAGTTTGAAATATCAAAGGCTTGTTTTACATACTAGACAATGAACCAAAATAATAGTCACTTCTTCTTTCCTCTTTTTATTCCACTTTTCTTGAAAATTCAAGTTTGTTTTGATCCTAAAAACACGTGTCCTTCTTTCTTTACTGGAAGTAGATTTAGAGTTTATTAGAGAGTGAGAAATAGTGACTAATATGAGGGCAGTTTATACTCCCGAGATCACCTCTTAGTGTATGCAGGAACATGTCTTTATATACGGATTTTCAATAACTTGATTCAAATTTTATGTCTTTAGTTCTTTCCCACTTCCAGACATTTTACTAGGGATGTCCCATGGACATTTTATTTTTGCTCTTTACTAAAAATAATTCATCAGGCTGGGCATGGTGACTCATGCCTGTAATCTTAGCACTTTGGGAGGCAGAGGTGGGTGGATCACCTGAGCCCAGAAGTTTGAGACCAGCCTAGGTAACATACTGAGACCCTGTCTCTATAAAAAATACAATAAATTAGCTGAGTGTGGTCATGTACACCTATAGTCCCAGCCACTCAGAAAGCTGAGGTGAGAGGATCACCTGAACCCAGGAAGTCGAGGCTATAGTGAGGCATTATTGTGCCACTGAACTCCAGTCTGGGCAATGGGATAAGACTCTATCTGAGAATAATAATGGTAATAATAATAATGATTGATCATTTGTTTTATTTTTATTTCACAACATGAAAATCATATGCCAAGCTTTAATATTTAATGTAATCAATCAACTCCATATGTAACAGGAGAGATGAGGGCTTTGCTAGTATCTGTTTTACTGAAACCGTTTATTATCAGTTGGTGGGATCACGAGATGATAATGTGCTTTCACAACTGCTAGCTGTGATGACCACCACTGTAGGGAAATAACATTGCATGCATTTTATATGGTATATGGTATAAAAATATTATTTGTTTCAATCATGTATTGAGCAAAGTCCAGTGCAATAGATTCTTTAAAAAATGTTTAGAAAGATACGTTCTAAAATAATTTTTTAAACGCCTGAACGTAAGCACCTCCTGGCACATATTATACTTATATGAATCCCTAACAATAGACTGTTTCAGAAGAGCTAGGAAGGTGATTACTGAGATTCAGTGAAATACCAGCACAAGATCAAACTCAATAAGAGAAAACAAGGAAAACAGGCATATTTAATTTTGCTTCACCTTCAAATTGATGATCTTTTAAGACCTCAGTTAGGGAGGGTTTTTCTCAGTAACCAAATCACTCTTATCTTAAATGCTTGTGTGTGTGTGTGTGTAAATTAAGGTAGGATTGTAGCAGACATCCTTTGAACATTAATCTGTTAATTCAAAACAGCTGTCTTTCTTACTCTCCAATAGAAATTCATTAATCATACAGTGAAGCATTTAAAACCTAAACAAAATGGTAAACTATAAATGAATTATTTAAATGCTTCTAGTGTGCAAATGTGTGTGTGTGTGTGTGTGTGTGCATGTGTAGTTAATGTGCTGGGATGGGTCAGTGAAGAAGTGTAGAATTCAACAATAACAGTCCTCTTCTTGTGATATATGTTAACTGGAAAGAAAGAGAAATGCATAAATGGAAGAAGGGTATTACATGAGTTGGTCTTTGAAAGGGAAAGACACGAGGAGCTCCATTGAATATATCCGCCGTAATCAGATCAAGCACAAATGTCATTGAGTACTTGCGTTTGCTGGTGTACTAAACATTGAACAAAATAAAATGAAGAGATTGAATTTCTTTCTGCAGGAATCTTACAAGCAGCTATCGGATAACTTATTTATATTAAAGCACACAAGAAACAAGAGGATGAGAATATATAAAACAAAGTGGTAAAATATGGAAAATAAATAACTAGGACACTAAGAGTTGAAAAATAGGAGAGATCAATATTCTAGATAGTATTAAATCTTTATTGATTTTTTAGAAATTAATGAGTGTATCTATGTGTAATTTGTTCTTTTATTTTGCAATAATCCATGTACTTTACCATAGGATTTTAGTAGTTTTACAGGAATAGACTTGAGACAATGAGAGAGAAGGTAAAAAATGGATTTTTAGAAGTCAGATTAAAGTAAGTAGTATACAATGGCCTGATTTGGCCCAGCAAAAGCTAACATGCAAGAAGATGCATGCTGTATGGTTCTATACAATTGTTAAATTCAAGCTGCAACAGTGACCAACTGATTAAGAAGCTGTTCTTGCATGGTTACGTGAGAACACATCAACAGCAGCAGTAGGGCTTTCATATTTTTATTCTATATTAAGAGGAATTCTCTGTTTCTAAACTCATATAAAATAAATAAAACGATTAGAAGACAACCTTCGAACCCTTCAACCTTGCTCGTTGGTTGTTTAATGTATGCATACATCCTCCTGTGAATTAGTCTGTGGATATGAGGCGAGGTATATGCACTGGGGCGTATGAAGATTTCACTGCTTCACACTTAAAAAACAAAGTTCACGAAAAATGAAATGGAACCTTTCCAAGGTGACAAAGTGTCAGATCCTTTTTTTTTTCTTTGCAAGTAGGAACCATTTTCTTTTACTCCTGAGATTTTCTTGAAGTGCTTACACATCATTTTGTGGTTTGGGACAAATAGCTTGCCAAAAGTTTGAGAAATTCTGCTGTCACACATCCTCTATAGCTATTAATTCCTCTTTTCAAAGTTGGAGGTCTTGGAAACAGTCATATCATTCCAAGTTCCTACCCCTGCTCCTCTGGGCCAGCGTAGCTCTGACCACCACTGTTTCCTTCTGTATTTCTTCTGGGATTTAAGACATCATTAAGTCAATGTTTGTGTGTGTGTGGATATGCACTTATGCCACACACTTTCACAGTCTTTATAATTCTATAAAATATACAGAATTCAAATTCCACCTCAGTTTCAAACTGGTTTAGTTTCTTAATCGTATAGACTTTCTACTGGTTTGTGCTTTACAGTTTATAGCCTTGCAATTTGTGTGCAAAATAACAGTACCTACATGTGTTTAAATCCTCTAAGAAAAGAAAAACTCTCACTAATTAATTATGTCATATGCTTTTAGTCTTTCTCCTCCTGTGTGAACTTTTGAATTTACAGAATATTTTTGGATCACTGTTTTAACATAGTTATGATTTCTAGTAGTGCATTTGTAGGACAGTCTGTGGAAATATTTAGATCTCTACATGAGTGTTACGGAGAAATTTTTGACTTTGAAACTACCTTGGAGCATTTGCATTTCCACAGTTTATGTTCTTAATAAACAGCTAATAATAGGGCCCATGTTTGCATTTGGTATTAACAAATGAAATTAAAAGTTTTTGTAAAAAAAGCTTAGAAGTCTTAGACAAGTACCTTTCATTTTAAAACATCTACTTTTTTTCTCAAAATGTATTGTTTTTCCAAGTTGCAACACATTATTTTCTGCTTGTATTGACTTTTCTGGATAAGTCAAGCATCTTATCAAATCTTAAAATTTTTTATGTGATCGGATCAATGATACTAAAAATAAAGTTAATAAATGGTAACTGTAACCAGGAGCTTCTGATCCTTGGTTCTTGAATAAATCTATGACATGTTATTTCATGTATTTATGCCTGTGATTATATATGACTCATAGCTGATTTTTTGAGGTAAAGTTGAATTTATCTTATTTATTTTTTATTTACCATTACCATCATGTTTTATTCTTTTAATGTAATTGTAGGTACATTTATTCCTTTTTTTAAATTGTCAAAAAAAAATTCTAACAGAAACAGCACATCTATTTAGCAATATCAGTTTCACTAATGAAAACATTAGCAGTGAAATTTAATGTCACCATTCTAGGGAGATACAATTAAAGATTGGGCGTAATGATGTAAATTAGCAAGCTAAAAAATGTAATTTTAATCTGTTCTTTGAACATGGAAAATCACCAACAGGTGACAAAGGGGATGGTGTGCCTTATCTACCAAGTCAGAAACTAACTGTATGGAGGAATCATCACATTTGGCTTCACTCTGCCAGCAGGATTCAGTTGACACTTTTATCTAATTTCCAGCTGGCCTCACTGTGATGTGTCAGGTAGCAAAAGGTGAATAATTGAAACGGTGGTATTACTGAGACCTTGTGGATGGGAACAAGGTAAGCATCATCCCAAACCTGTGAGGTTAATTTTCATTTTATATCTGGTGCTGTGGAAGCTTATCTTAATTAACCCCAGATGCATGTTTAGACAATACCAAGATATGTTTCCAAGCACAAGTTTCCTCACAGAGCATGACACCAAGAGGATTCTACGAGCAACTTGGTAAAAAGAATTCTTCTTAATGACAACTCACAATCAGTGATAGTTCCATTATTTGGAGTTCTTGAGAAAACACTTTTGAAGGACACTGAAGACACTTTTGAAGGACATAGGTGTTTTAAGCGAACGTATTTGTGAGGTTACTCAAATTGGACAATTCTGAGGGCAAGTTATGTTTGAATGTTTACAAGTTTCCAAAAAACAGTAAAAAATATAACAGCTCAGGGAATTATTAATGCATTCCTTCCACTGATATTTCAAAGAAGCAGGTGCAAGAACTGAATACATGACATAAACAAGTGTTTGTGAACATGATTCCTTAAATAATTAACACTGTTTAAGACATAAAAGAAGAAAACAAATCATTTCTGGACATAGAAGATTGAGGATCCCAGTTATCACTAAGATACTGTCCAATTTTAGGTTTTATCTTCATGCATTGAAAAGCAAACTCATGTTTAAAAGGATTCAAGTTTAAACGTAAGTGGCAATGTCTAAGGGTCATTTCTAAAATGGTCTAAGTTGACATATAAAATTGTCAGAGGAATTCTGAGGTTTGCAGATGGAACTCACATTAGGTGAATCCTAATTAAAGTACTCGAAAGGAAATGGAAGGGTACCATGTTTTGCTAGTCTGACCTATGAAAAAAGATATTTTAATTTCCTCACTAAATTTAGGTGATTTTCAGTAGTTTCTCCACAATTTTCAAAGCTAAAGAGCAAGACAGTTTTATTTTGGGGTATGCTTGATAAAATCAGAATAAAGTCCAAAGCCTTTAGATTAAATTAATGGTTATTTTTATTTGGTTAGTAAATATTTATTGACTACTTTTTACCTGCCACATATTTTGCAAAATAATAAAGATATAAAATTCAATGAGTCATAAGCCCTAAAAAGGCACAATTTAGTGGGAAAAATTTGAAAACAAAAGGTATACATATAGTGATTTGAGAGTGATGACATTGATATTAATTATGCTAACTCTAGGCCACACCATTCTCTAGATGTTCTCTGTCTTTGCCATCTCAGCCTCTTAATTGCCATGAAGCATATGCAGGAAGTTTATAATACTTGAGTTAGGTCCAAGAAGAAAAAATGTCTGCCCTACCACTTGATTAAAAGCCCAGCAACCCTGGGATAAAAGATTAAACTCAGATCAAAATAGAGATGTGGAAATAGTCAAACTCACTGAACTTTTTTTCCTGGAATTTAAAGGGGAGCCAATTGGAGTGAGAATATAGGATTTACGAAGTACAAAGGAAGCCACCTTGTGTGATTAGGTCTGGTCTTTTGGGCCAGAGCAAAAGGCAGATCTGCACAGTGGGAAGAAGTGATGTTTCTGGCAAGGTTCTCCACTCCTCTCCCCACCCTCACACAGACGAACACACATGCACACACACGTGCACTCACACATGCGCACACACCTAGGTTACTCAGAGTGTCTCTGTGACCTGGGAAGGAATAGAATGTAGCCATAGGGAAGAATTGTGTCATCAGAGAGGAACCCCTTATCCCGTGGAAAACATCTTTGAAAATGCCATCAAAAGAGGCAAAGTGAGCTGCTCAGGTGGAGGGGCGCAGCACACACAGTGAGTGGTCCGGAGGAAGCTGAGATCCATCTGTCTTCACACACTGCAGTACAAAAACTCAGAACCGCTTTGTGCATTGGGGGTTTGGCTGACTACAGTTTCAGTGGATCCCAATACACGGATTAGTTCATAGTAAGCAGATAATTAATAATTGTCTGTGGAATTAATGAACACATGCCTGAAGGTGCCGTGTTGTGCATACTTCTGAAACATGGCTTTGATGAAGAATATTATTTCCCCCTCCTTCAGAAATGGTTGTGATTGATTTATTTAGGATTTTCAGTATAATTACATTTTAATATTGTGGCTTATATGTCCTTTATTAAAAGTAATCTTTGTTTTACATTTATTAGGCTGGGGATTTTTAAAAATGTATTTCTTAAATTTTGAAAATAGACCTGTGCTTTTTTTTTTATTAAAATACCTAGTAAATATATATTATGTATATATAATACGTAAAATATACAGAGTATATGTGTTATCTCTTTTTATTAATTGTTACTATGACTTTATTTTTTTCTTACGCTTACTTTGAATTTAGTTTACCTTTCTTTTTTGTTTCTTAAGGAGGAAGCTGAGATTATTTGTTGAACGTTTCTTCTTCCTAATATTGTTGTTTAGTGCTATAAATTTTTCTGTAATGACTGCTTAAGCTGTGCTGCCCACATTTTAATATGTTGTCATTTCATCTTTGGTTCAAAATATTTTTAAATTTACACTTCTATTTCTTTTTTGTTTTGTAATTATAGTGGTTGCTTTGGAGTTTATAGTACACCGTCTAGCTTCAAGGGATATTATGCCACTTCACATAACTTCGTGATATTTTTGTTACATATTTTACTTTTAGGTATATTATAAACCCTATAGTACTTTGTTATTATATGTCTTTTAAATATATTTACTTAATATATTTAATTTAATTATATTTTATTTTAAGTTCTGGAGTACATGTGCAGGATGTGCAGGTTTGCTACATAGGTAAATGTGTGCCACCTATGCGTTAAACCTGTTAAAGATATTTAAATAAGAAAAAACCCTCTTATTTGCCAATGTAATTACATTCCTGGGCTTATGCCTTTCTTTCATAGATCCAGGTGATCATATCGTTATCAATTTCCTTCTGCTTAAAGGACTTCCTTTAATATTTATTATATTGTAGACCTGCTGGTGATGAATTCTTTCAGCTTTTGTATTTCTGAACAAGAATTTTTTCCCTCTTATTTCATTAAGATATTTTTGCATTGTTAAAAAAAACTGTTGCTTTTTTTTCTTTCAGTACTTTAAAAATGTTTTCCCACTGTCTTTTAACTTAAATGTTTCCAATTAGAAATTTGCTGTCATTATATTTGTTCCTCTGTATGTTATATATCTTTTGTTTCTGGCTTCTTTTAAGCATTTCTCTTTGTGACTGGATGGAAGTAATTTAGTTATGATGTGCCTTGGTGTAACGCTCTTCATGTTTCTTGTGCTTTGAGTTTTTTGTGATTCCCTGATCCATAAGATTACAATTTTTAGCAAAGATGGAAAGATTCCAGTCATTATTTATTTGAATATTATCTTGCCCTACTCTTCCTTGGTGACTCCAATTATACATATATTTGATCACTTGAAGTTATAACACAGTTCACTAATGGTCAGTTCATTTATTTCAATCTTTTCTTTTTTATGTGTTCCATTTTGCATGGATTATATTGCTGTGTCATTGTGGTAGGTAAAATAATGGCACCTCAATGTTGTTTGCATCCTAAACACAGAATTTTTGAACATGTTATGTTACATGGCATGGCAGAGGAATTAAAGGTGACAACAGAATTAATAATGCTGTTCAGGTGATATTGAAACAGGGAGATTATCCTGGTTTATCTTGATGAAACCAATCTAAT
Source organism: Piliocolobus tephrosceles (assembly GCF_002776525.5). Taxonomy (NCBI): domain Eukaryota; kingdom Metazoa; phylum Chordata; class Mammalia; order Primates; family Cercopithecidae; genus Piliocolobus; species Piliocolobus tephrosceles. Next base: position 10,218,646 of record NC_045455.1, on the reverse strand, counting down.
CACATGAATTTTTGTTTGTTTGTTTGTTTGTTCGTTGTTGAGATGGAGTCTCGCTCTTGTTGCCCAGGCTGCAGTGCAGTGGCGCGAGCTGGGCTCACTTCAACCTCTGCCTTCCAGGTTCAAGCAGTTCTGCTTCAGCCTCCTGAGTAGCTGGGATTACAGGGACCCACCACCATGCCTGGCCAATTTTCGTAGTTTTGGTAGAGATAGGGTTTCACTATGTTGGCCATGTTGGTCTTGAACTCCTGACCTCAAGTGATCTGCCTGGCTTGGCCTCCCAAAGTGCTGGGATTACAGGTGTGAGCCACTGTGCCTGGCCATCACATGAGCTTTTAAAAAGTGAAATCAAAGCAGAATAACAGATCAAAGATGTGCAATGTGAAATGAACTTGACCCAGGGTTTCTGACTTTGGATGTTGAGGAAGGGGACCATGAACCAAATAATGAGGGCAACTTTTAGAAGCTGGAAAGAGCCAGGGAACAGATTATTCTGTAAAAACTCCAGAAGGAATGTAACCTTCCAATACCTTTATTTTAATACAATGAATAAGACCTCTGTTGAATTTCTAATCTGGTGAAGCATCAATAATACATGTGTATGTGTGTTTTTATACTATTTACTTTTTAGTACCTTTTCACAACAGCAATGAAAAGCTAAGCAAATCTAGTCACTAAATTAGTTTACTAATCTCTTCCCCTTCCATGTCTAAGTTATCTGCCTTCAGTCCCATCTGGTGTGGCTTTTAGTTCAGACATCATTGTTTTTAGCTCAGAAGTTCAATTTGTATCTTTTAATACCATCATATCTCTATGTAAGTAAACATTTTTCCTCTATTTTCTTCAAGATATAAGATACGGTGGTGAACATTATTGTATTATACTGGCCTATTAATTATATCATCTCTATCATTTCTGAATCTATTTCAATTAACTGATTTTATACTAATTACAGGTGATATATGTATATACCTTGTAAATTTTAATTGATTGCCGAACAATGTGAATGTATTGTGGTGCTGTCTATATTTTTGTGTTTCCATCATTCTGGAGCTTCATTCTAAACATGGTTATGTTATGTGGAAACAGTTTTTCACATGTTCCTTTAAAACTTTTCTAGGTGGAACTAGATCTTCATTTTCTATAGGGATAATTGTTCCTTCCACTCAGGTAAGACCTTTCTTATTAATCTCATATCAGTGCCTTCTGAATAATGGCTTTTACTCTGGCTGTTGGGCAAAGGCTCTATTCCTAGTGCTGTTTGATCTCCAGGAACTGTTCCCTTTAATCTTTTGAGGTGTTTCTTTCCCTGGTCTCAGATTGTTTCTTCATGTGAAGGCACAGATGAGTAGTAGTCAACTAAGCTCTGGAGGCAGACTCCCTGCAGATCTGTGGTGTGCTTTCCCTATGCTGCTTTGTCTCTAGACACTGCCCTGATAACTCTATTCACCTTGACTTTACTAGAATCCAAGTTTTGTTGCCTCAATTCCTGGATTTGGCTGAATTTCCTTTCCCGGCATTGTGGTCTGAAACTTTTCTCAAGCAGTAGTCGAGAGAAGTTTTAGGGCTCATCTTATTCATTTCCCATTTGTCAGAAATTACTATCTTTCCTTTCCTTGTTATCTAAGTCCTGAGGGCTGTTGTTTCACACATTTTGTTTTCATATTTAGTCATTTCAAGTGGGAGGATAAATCTGTTCTGTTACGCCATCTTGCCTGGAAGCAGAAATCTCACATGATATTCTGGTGCACGTCTCCTCAGGATTTTTTCTAGATATTTATACTTACACATTTGTCTTTTTCAGATTGCTCTTTACTCATAAAAGATGAGAATGTTTTGTTCTTTTCAAAAAGTTTTTCCTATTATTCTATCTTGTTGGAGATGAAAACCTTTGTTCACAACTCTTTCAGCACATCTTATTCCCTTAGGTTAAATTGTGAAAACTGAGTTAATATTTTTTGGAAAGTTGGTACATGTAGTCAAATTAGCACCACCAACAAAGAAACTCTCTTTTATCCTATGCTAGTGGTAAAAAATTAGGGCTTAATTTTTTGTTCTGAGAAAAAAATTAACTTTTGTCTTAATTAGTGTTTCTTCGATATTGCTGAGATGGAATTTATCATAAGTATGCTCATGTATAGTTCTTTTTGAACTGCATATGTTTCTTCACTTGTTTCTCAATTATATCATCTTTTTCATGATAGTTTGTGAAATAGTTAATTTTTTTCTCTCTTGTCACCCAAGCTAGAGTACAATGGCGTGATCTCAGCTCACTGCAACCTCCACACCCCACCCCCAGGTTCAAGCAATTCTCCTGCCTCAGCCTCCCAAGTAGCTGGGATTATAGGTGCCTGCCACCACATCTAGTTAATTTTTGTATTTTTAGTAGAGACTGGGTTTCCCCGTGTAGCCCAGGCTGGTCTTGAACTTCTGACCTCAGGTGATCCACCAACCTCAGCCTCCCAAAGTGTTGGGATTACAGGAGAGAGCCACCATGCCCAGCCTCTATTTTTAAAAATTTTAAACATAATATGTAATATTTATTAAAACAGTGTGCCCCATTAGATTTTTATATTTTCAACAAATATGTCTATATTTTACATTTATACAAATAAATATTGATATTATTTACATATTTTATATTGTTAGCTCTATCAACTTCCTCTCTCAAGGTTTTTGCTTAGAATGCCATTTGATATTTTCCATTAGATAAGTAGAAATGTACAGACTACTCTGGTTTTCAGTTGAACTTGTATGCTTGCTGCTATATTCCATTAGATTTGTTTTTACATATACAGTGTAGGGTGAGGACCTAATTTTACTTTTTGTATGTAGTCAATCACCTGTTACTCTACATTTTAACATACTCAATCATATTATATGTACAGTATGTATGTCTAATTTGAGTAACTAGGCATACTCATTTATAATTTTTTCTAATTGCATATAATGTCAATATCAAAAAATAAATCTGACATTGGCAAATGAATAGAATTACTAATGCATGTAGAAAAGCATACAGAGTTCATCTCAATCCATGTAGATTCGTTGTTCTATATATGTGTTACACTAAAACATCATATAAGATATAAGCCACTAATCATATATTTTGTATGGTTGTTTATAACTGAAAATAGTTTGCTACTTTTTTAAATTTTTATTTATTTTTGTTTTTTTAATAGTCTCTAGGATTAGTGGTTTTGTTACTCCTTCCTCTGACCATTGTAATCTCTGGAACTATAATCAGGTGCCTGAGGGCATCAAAAGATAAGTTTTGTTAGCAGGGTGAGAGTCTAAGATTCAGCTGGAGGAAGACAGGCCTCCAGACCAGCACATTTAATACATAGCAGATTTAATACATGCGAGCAAGGTGTTTCAGACACTGTCATTATTCATTATTTTAATATAGAATCCACAGGCAGATTAAATGAAGCAGATAAGCAAAATACTTCCTTTGTACGCTTCATATTCTTATTAATAAAATAAAATCTTTGACTCAAAGGATGACGTTATTCTTCATTTAAATAATTCCTACTTTGTATTAAAGGTACATAAATTAGGGGTACAAACAGTATCGCAGTTTAATGGGATTCTGTTCCCATGGATGTTATTTTATGTGTTAAAAATACTCTGAGATGAGACTCATAGAACTCACCAGACTGTTAAAGCAATTATGGCATGAAATATGATAGTGACACTTGGTAGATGTGGATTAATTTCAAATATTTTATTGTCAAATGTTAATGCCACATATTTTATTCATTAACAAATATATGAACCTTTAATTTTTATTCTAATAAGTGTTCATTTTTTTCAGTGCCTGTTGTATTAGTTTTGTATTGCTACTATAACTTATCACTACCATGTTAATGGCTTAGCATAACAAAAATTTATTATTTTAGAGTTCTGAAGATCAGAAGATAAAGTTCAGTGACAGCGGGCTAAAGCCAAGGTGTGAACAGGACTGGTTTCTGCCGCAGGCTCTGAGGGAGAATCCATTCCCTGCTTTTTCCAGTTTCTAAGAAGTTATTACACTGCTTGGCCGGTGGCTCCTTCTCCACCACGACAGCCAGAAGCTTAGTGTCTTCCAATCTCTCCCAGTGCTTCCGTCATCATGTCACCTCTATCTTATCTTCCCTTCCACCTCTCTCTTATAAAGGACCCCTGTGATTGCATCAGGCTCACCTGAGCAATCCAGGATAATCTCCCCATCCCCAAACCCTTTATTTAATGACACAGGCAAAGCCCCTTTTGCTGTGTAGGGTAACACATGCACAGGTTCTGAGGATTAGGACATAAGACATCTTTGGGGTTCATTGTTCAGTGAAGCAGTGACCTGCCCCTCCACACCTGTGGGCATTTCTCGTTAGGTGGAACGAGAGACTTGAGAAAAGAAATGAGACACAGAGACAAAGTATAGAGAAAGAAAAAGTGGGCCCAGGGTACCAGTGCTCAGCATACAGAGGACCCATGCGGGCACCGGGCACCGGTCTCTGAGTTCTCTCAGTATTTATTGATCATTATCTTTACCATCTTAGAAAAAGGGAAGTGGCAGGATAATAGGATTATCTTAGAGAGAAGGTCAGCAGTAAAGACATATGAATAAAGATCTCTGTGACATGAATAAGTTTAAGGAAAAGCACTGTGCCTTGATATGCACATGCAAGCATCTCCATAAACCTTTTTAGTGCCTAAAGAGCAGCATTGCCGCTAGCACATCCCACCTTTAGCCCTAAGGCGGTTTTCTCCTTCCTCAGTAAACAGAACTTACAATCGGGTTTTACACCGAAATGTTCCATTGCCCAGAGATGTGCAGGAGACAGATGCTTTTCTCTATCTCAACTGCCAAGAGGCCTTCTTTCCTCTTAATACTAATCCTCCTTAGCACAGACCCTTCACGGGTGTCAGGCTGGGGGACGATCAGGTCTTTCCCTTCCCACGAGGCCATATTTCAGACTATCACGTGGGGAGAAACCTTGGACAATACCTAGCTTTCCTAGGCAGAGGTCCCTGGGAACTTTGGCAGTGTACGTGTCCCTGGGTACTTGAGATTAAGAGAATGGTGATGACTTTTCACAAGCATACTGCCTTCAGGCACTTGTTTAACAAAGCACACCCTGCACAGCCCCAAATCCTTTAAACCTTGCCTCACCACAGCACATGTCTCTTGCAAGGACAAGGTTGGGGGTAGGGTCACAGATTAACAGCATCTCAAATACAGAACAAAATGGAGTCTCTTATGTTTACTTCTTTATATATAGACACAGTAACAGTCTGATCTCTCTTTTCCCCACAATTCAGTCACCCACCCTAGTCATACAAATAGCAGCTATAAAACTGAGGAAATAAGGAAGAAACAACTCTCTGAGTGAAACAAGCCCCGAAGCCTTTCCCAGCATACGTTACCAATGCCATGTTCTCTTCTTGAGAGCTTCCCAGGGCTGGCAGAGACACTGAGTACCTGGATGGCGGCTCTGCTGTTTATCTCATTTGTAGCCAGTCCCCTTTTCTCTCAGATTTCCACAGAATTCCAGTTTTCTTCGGGTGTTTAGCCCCCAGCTACATATTCAGAAGCACTGGCCCATTTCTAGAATAAAACAGAATAAACCCATCATATTAATAGTATTACAAAATCCACTTTGACTTCTACTTTTTCCTATTAGCATTTTACATCATTGGAATGGGGCTGAAATTTGTACAACTTCTCCCTGAAAGCAGATTTTAAAGCTTGATCACATCACTCTGAGGAGCTTGTTAAAAATGCGGAAATTCTAATTTGGTGGATCTGCAGTGAGGTTAAGTAGCCATAGTTTTGACAAGTGACGTATGGTGACTTTGGTGCAAGAATTTGAAACAGATTATGTATGATATTTTTCTGCAATCTGTGAAACTCACAAGTGATGGTTACGAGGCCTTAAACAGTAAGATGTCCTGCCTTTAATTGGCAGAAATGATTCCTGAAGGTCTGACAATAAGTTGAAAAATATCTGACTCTGCTTCTACATATCATCAGAGTATACGATTACAAAGTTAATATAAATTATACTAAAATTTTATGAGATGTAAAAAAAACCACAGAGAATTCCTGATAAAAAGTCAAAAGATACAGAACAAAAGGGCTTTAGGGGTGTTTAAAGCTGAATTTTACTCAATACAAATTGTAGGATGCTTTCTCAGGGTGGAAAGGAGCCTGGAAGCTTAGCACCTGATTATTGTTAGAAGTAAAGTTGCTGGTACAAGCTCTTTTTTTTTTTTTTTGGCCTTCTATTTCTGCATTGTTTAAAAGAGTGAAAACTACAATTTACATACGGGGCAGACATATATGGTTTTCCTCCTACAGATAGTTCTCCTATCAGAAAAAAATAAAAACCAAAGAAAATAATCCTTTATTTCTTTCTTGATACCTCTTTCCTTCCTCTCTGCCTTCCTGCCCTTCCTCTTCCTCACATCTCCTTCTATTTGTCTATCCCTTCCTCCTTTTTTTTTTCTTTCTGCCTCGTCCCTCTTTCCCATTCCTCTTTCCTTGGTGCCTTTCACACATTGCTTGATGACACCTAAATGAAGAGGATCACAGCAACACAGGGGTTTCATCTGACAATTACATGTTAGTGGCTGATTTACTCCTTTTCCTAATTCATATCAAATTATTTGGGTTTTTGTATGTATGCATATCTGGGTTTTTTTTTTTTGTTGGTGTTTTTTTGTTTTTGTTTTTGTTTTTGTTTTTACTGCTGCTTGACGACTGAGATTGAATTATTTCCTATTTTCCCCACTCTAAAAACATGTCAAATATGACAAAATGTAGCAAAGTCATCACGATGAATTGCATAATTACACTGTTCTAAACACTACTGTTAAAGCTATTTTTCTTATGGTAGAGAATATCACTTTTCAAATAGGCTATATTTTTATGCCTTCACTTTCTACCGAAGTTTTGTCTTCTATTTAAAAATATTACAGTAACTTGGATATTAATTTATTTCCTCAAAACGTATTTGTTATTTGCCTGGTGTAAGCCAAACACTCTAACAGATTGTATATATAATGCCTTGAGGAGATGAACAAGCAACTATGTGATTACAACACAGTATTATTGTTTAGGTTATGCTATAAACAGGCACAGGATTGTGTGGACTACTCAGTATGGGTACCTAGTCCTTTCTCGTGGGGTTATTTAAGGCTTGTATGAAGAGATGACATCTAAGTTGATTTCTGAATACAGAAATCAGCCAGGTGAATGTAGACTGGTCAGCGTTCAGAAAAGTCATTCCAAGGTGAGAAAGCAGTGTGTACAAAGACACACAGGCAAACAAGGCCATACCCAAAGGTGTTGCAAAGATTGCTGGTGACCCAGTGAGTAGATACAGAAGGCAAATGATTAATGAGCTAAGTAGGGAGCAAGATCATGAAGCACTTTGCAAATGATTTCAAGGGATTTTTGCTTTATTCTGATAGCAGTGAATTCTAAGAGCTGATCATTTGTAGAAGACAGTATGGGTAGAAGTGAACTAGGTATGCCGTGGTGATAACCAAGGAAAGAAAGGATGGCAGATTAAATGTAGTGGAGTAGCAAAAGAAATGGAGAGAAATGGGGATATGGAGATATTGAAGAGGACTTGGAGACTGCGCAGGTCCTCGGGGAGTTGCCACAGAGAGTAGCCGACAAGCCAAGGATGACTCCACAGAGAGTAGCCGACAAGCCAAGGATGACTCCTGGGTTCCTTGCCTGGGCTTCTGGGTAGATAATGCTGCCCTTTACCAATGTGGGGGACATAGGAGAGTGGGGAGAAATGAGGATGAGCTGAGCGTGATGATGAGTTTGGGCTCTGGAATTCACAGTTGAAAGATATTTATTCTGCTGTTTTAATATATTTACCTTTACAAATATAACCTTACCAACATAAAACGTGAATGAAATTCCCAATGAAGAGTTTTTCTGTGATTTCAGATTTTTAAAAGGTCCTTTCCACAAGAATCAACTTTTATGATCAACATAAATTAAGTAGTAAAAATTTAATAGTCTACGTAAGTGTTTCTTCCATTTGGTTTGTAGTAAAATAAATACAATTTGTAATCTTTCCTGCAAGGTGGCAAAACACTCCAGGAGATACTAAGAAATATTTAGAGTTGTGGATGTTCAGGTCCGAATAGGACTGTAGAGATTATCTAGTCCAATTGTTTATTTTATAGATAATGCTATCTGTGAGGAAAATCTAGGCGTTTTGACATCGAGCAGTGATAATTTCATCTGTGTGGTCTCAATTCATTTTGAGGAATATGATGGATATGTTACAATTATTTTGTCTGCATGGTGCAAGTGTTTGTCATTTCCTGCAGTCCAGCTTTGTCCTAATTTTACATCCCACTTCTTACCCTGGGCTTTGGCTGGAATTTTCCTATTCGCCTGCAAGATCTTGCTTCTTCCATTTCTCTAACTTGGAGGCCAAGAGACTTTATTCAGCAAAGAAGAGATAGTAAATATAGTGTCTTTGCAGGTCACGTGATCTTGGTCCCTAAAACTAAACTCTACCACTGTAGGGTATAATAAGCTATTGGCAATAGATAAATGAATGAGTGCGGCTATGTCCAATACAAGTTAATTTACAGAAACAGGAGGAGGGTGAATTGGGCCCATGGGCTATATTTTGCCACCCCATGTGCTAACTCAACAGAAGCAATAAAATGTTATATCATTTCCATTATCTTTTTTTTTTTTTAACCTCCTTTAATCTCACCATGGTCTGTTCACACATAGATAAACTTCACTTTGATTGCTGTTTGAAGTTAGCTGGTTTTGCTTTAAAAATCGCCTTTTTCGTATGAGTTTGTCGTGAGTAATTACCTTGTTCTCAATGTGGTGATAAGTGCTTTGCAACATATATAAACTCATGTAAAAGTTACAACACATCTAAGAGGTATATACTATTATCATTCCCATTGTAAAGATAAGGAAAACGACATCAGAAGGCTAAGCAACCTGCCCAAGTTTACCTAAAGAGTTTAAGTGCCTAAGAGAGGAATACACCACAGGCATTCACATTTCACTGACTAATCTCTCAGCAACTATATTGTCTCTCAAGCTTTGTTTGCATGCCTGCAATTTTTGTCCCAACTGCATTTATTCAAAATTAACTATTTTGTAAATTTCAGATTAAATGCCTCCACAATCCATGTCTATTTTTGTTTGTTTTGCTGCTCTGTCTTTTGACTCACAACACAGTGCCAGGCTCATCAAAGGAACTTGATATATATTGATTGAACAAATAATTGATGTCCACTGCAGTAAGTCCTTCCCTGATACCTCAGACAGAGCTGGTGTCTGTGTCCTTGGTGTCCCCAGATGACTTTGTCCTTATCTTGTAATGTACCTGCCACATTTCATTATAATCTATTCTTCCTCACACTTCGATTTTGGTAAAGACGGGGATAAAATCTCATTCATCTTTGTATATGGGGGAACACAATAAATACTTAATAATATGAACAAAATGCATGAAGTTAATGAATGTTAACTTATTGTATCAGAAAATTTTAGAAAATGCTATTAAAATATAACATTATAAAGATTTATATTACTGTCCACTTGAATATCATTTTTTCTGTTATTTTATTATTCTATGTAGTCTTGAACTTTACCCAGTAGGAGTATTTATTTCAATTGGTATGTCTGTCTGTCTGACTTGAATGAATTATTGAGGGCAAGCCTCATGTCTTATTATTGTATATCTAGCACCTAACCTTTTAGTGCCTGAAACATAGCTGAAACTTTATATCTATTTACTAAAGGAACAAATGCATTGGTTTTCATCTTCTAAATATATGTATTATTCAGTTTCACACCTCACAGAAGTGATAATTTAGCTGTGAGACCGTGTATGTACAGTGAGACTTAAATTGCAATATATGTATTACACACGCAAATATCAGAAATGTAGCAAGAAGAATAAGCTGTTTGTTGTACAAAATGAGAGCTGAAAAAGGCAGATAACCATAGATTAAATGATCAAATGAATTTTCATATAGAAAGTAATATTCATGCTCAATGAAGGAGAGATGAAAGTTGGGCACAGAAAGAAAAAAGATTATAGAAGGGAATTTAATTTTCTTTCATTTTTATTATACTTTATGTTCTAGGGTACATGCACACAACGTGCAGGTTTGTTACATATGTATACATGTGCCATGTTGGTGTGCTGCACCCGTTAACTCGTCATTTACACTAGGTATATCGCCTAATGCTATCCCTTCCCCTATCCCCTCCCCACTACAGGCCCCGGTGTGTGATGTTCCCCTTCCTGTGTCCAAGTGATCTCATTGTTCAGTTCCCACCTATGAGTGAGAACAAGCGGTGTTTGGTTTTCTTTACTTGCGATAGTTTGCTGAGAATGATGGTTTCCATTTGCGAACATGTCCCTACAAAGGACATGAACTCATCCATTTAAATGGCTGCATAGTTTTCCATGATGTATATGTGCCACATTTTCTTAATCCAGTCTGCCATTGATGGACATTTGGGTTGGTTCCAAGTCTTTGCTATTGTGAATAGTGCTGCAATAAAGACACGTGTGCATGTGTCTTTATAGCAGCATGATTTACAATCCTTTGGGTATAGCCCCAGTAATGGGATGGCTAGGTCAAATGGTATTTCTAGTTCTAGATCCTTCAGGAATCGCCACACTGTTTTCCACAATGGTTGAACTAGTTTACAGTCCCACCAACAGTGTAAAAGTATTCATATTTCTCCACATCCTCTCAGCACCTGTTGTTTCCTGACTTTTTAATAATTGCCATTCTGACTGGTGTGAGATGGTATCTCATTGTGCTTTTGATTTGCATTTCTCTGATGGCTAGTGATGCTGAGCATTGAAATTTTCATGTGTCTGTTGTCTGTATAAATGTCTTCTTTGGAGAAGTGTCTGTTCATTTCCTTTGCCCACTTTTTGATGCGGTTGTTTGTTTTTTCTTGTAAATTTGTTTGAGTTCTTTGTAGGTTCTGGATATTAGCCCTTTGTCAGATGAGTAGATTGCAAAAATTTTCTCCCATTCTGTAGGTTGCCTGTTCACTCTGATGGTAGTTTCTTTTGCTGTGCAGAAGCTCTTTAGTTTAATTAGATCCCATTTGTCAATTTTGGCTTTTGTTGCCGTTGCTTCTGGTGTTTTAGACATGAAGTCCTTGCCTGTGCCTATGTCCTGAATGGTATTACCTAGGTTTTCTTCTAGGGTTTTTATGGTTTTAGGTCTAAAATCTAGGTCTCTAATCCATCTTGAATTAATTTTTGTATAAGGAGTAAGGAAGGGATCCAGTTTCAGGTTTCTACTTATGGCTAGCCAGTTTTCCCAGGACCATTTATTAAATAGGGAATCCTTTCCCCATTTCTTGTTTTTGTCAGGTTTGTCAAAGATCAGATGGTTGTAGTTGTGTGGTATTATTTCTGAGGGCTCTGTTCTGTTCCATTGGTCTATATCTCTGTTTTGGTACCAGTACCATGCTGTTTTGGTTACTGTAGCCTTGTAGTATAGTTTGAAGTCAGGTAGCGTGATGTCTCCAGCTTTGTTCTTTTGACTTAGGATTGTCTTGGCAATGCGGGCTCTTTTTTGGTTCCATATAAACTTTAAAGTAGTTTTTCCAATTCTGTGAAGAATGTCATTGGTAGCTTGATAGGGATGGCATTGAATCTATAAATTACCTTGGGCAGTATGGCCATTTTCATGATATGGATTCTTCTTATCCATGAGCATGGAATGTTTTTCCATTTGTTTGTGTCCATGAATATTCTGTTGATTTGGGGTGGAGAGTTCTGTAGATGTCTATTAGGTCTGCTTGGTGCAGAGTTGAGTTCAATTCCTGGATATCCTTGTTAACTTTCTGTCTCGTTGATCTGTCTGATGTTGACAGTGGGGTGTTAAAGTCTCCCATTATTATTGTGTGGGAGTCTAAGTCTCTTTGTAAGTCTCTAAGGACTTGTTTTATGAACCTGGGTGCTCCTGTATTGGTTGCATATGTATTTAGGATAGTTAGCTCTTCTTGTTGAATTGATCGCTTTACCATTATGTAATTGCCTTCTTTGTCTCTTTTGATCTTTGTTGGTTTAAAGTCTGTTTTATCAGAGACTAGGATTGCAACCCCTGCTTTTTTTTTTTTTTTTTTTTTTCCATTTGCTTGGTAGATCTTCCTCCATCCCTTTATTTTGAGCCTATGTGTGTCTCTGCACATGAGATGGGTCTCCTGAATACAGCAAACTGATGGGTCTTGACTCTTTATCCAATTTGCCAGTTTGTGTGTTTTAATTGGAGCATTTAGCCCATTTACATTTAAGGTTAATATTGTTACATGTGAACTTGATCCTGTCATTATGATGTTAGCTGGTTATTTTGCTCATCAGTCGATGCAATTTCTTCCTAGCATCGATGGTCTTTACATTTTGCTATGTTTTTGCAATGGCTGGTACCTGTTGTTCCTTTCCATGTTTAGTGCTTCCTTCAGGAGCTCTTGTAGGGCAGGCCTGGTGGTGCCAAAATCTCTCAGCATTTGCTTGTCTGTAAAGGATTTTATTTCTCCTTCACTTATGAAACTTAGTTTGACCAGATATGAAATTCTGGGTTGAAAATTCTTTTCTTTAAGAATGTTGAATATTGGCCCCCACTCTCTTGTGGCTTGTAGAGTTTCTGCTGAGAGATCCGCTGTTAGTCTGATGGGTTTCCCTTTGTGGGTAACCTGATCTTTCTCTCTGCCTGCCCTTAAGATTTTTTCCTTCATTTCAACTTTGGTGAATCTGACAATTATGTGTCTTGGAGTTGCTCTTCTTGAAGAGCATCTTTGAGGCATTCTGTTTCCTGAATTTGAGTGTTGGCCTGCCTTGCTAGGTTGGTTAAGTTCTCCTGGATAATATCCTGCAGAGTGTTTTCCAACTTGGTTCCAATCTCCCCGTCACTTTCAGGTACACCAATCAGACGTAGATTTTGTCTTTTAACGTAATCCCATATTTCTTAGAGACTTTGTTCATTTCTTTTTACTCTTTTTTCTCTAAACTTGTCTTCTTGCTTCATTTCATTCATTTGATCTTCAGTCACTGATACTCTTTCTTGTAGTTGATGCAGTCGGTTACTGAAGCTTGTGCATTTTTCATGTAGTTCTCATGTCATGGTTTTCATCTCTCTCAGGTCATTTATGGACTCCTCTGCATTGGTTATTCTAGTTATCCATTCGTCAAATCGTTTTTCAAGGTTTTTAGTTTCTTTGCCCTGGGTTCATAGTTCCCCCTTTAGCTCTGAGAAGTTTGATTGAAGCCTTGTTCTCTCAACTTGTCAAAGTCATTCTCCATCCAGCTTTGTTCCATTGCTGGTGAAGAGCTGTGTTCCTTTGGAGGGGGAGAGGCCCTCTGATTTTTTGAATTTTCAGCTTTCTGTACTGCTTTTTCCCCATCTTTCTTTGTGGTTTTATCTACCTTTGGTCTTTGATGATGGTGATGGGGTTTTGGTATGGATGTCCTTTCTGTTTGTTAGTTTTGCTTCTAACAGTCAGGACCCTCAGCTGCAGGTCTGTTGGAGTTTGCTTGAGGTCCACTCCAGACCTGTTTGCCTGGGTATCAGCAGCGGAGGCTGCAGAAGAGAGAATATTGCTGAACAGCAAGTGTTGCTATCTGATTCTTGCTCTGGAAGCTTCATCTCAGGGGTGTACCCGGCCGTGTGAGGTGTCAGTCTGCCCCTAGTAGGGGATGTCTCCCAGTTAGGCTACTCGGGGGTCAGGGACCCACTTGAGCTGGGAGTCTGTCCATTCTCAGATCTCAACCTCCCTGCTGGGAGAATCATTACTCTCTTCAAAGCTGTCAGACAGGGACATTTACATCTGCAGAGGTTTCTGCTGCTTTTTGTTTAGCTATGCCCTGTCCCCAGAGGTGGCGTCTACAGAGGCAGGCAGGCAGGCCTCTTTGAGCTGTGGTGGGCTCCACCCAGTTGGAGCTACCCACCTCTTTGTTTACCTACTCAAGTCTCAGCAGTGGTGGCGCCCCTCCCCCAGTCTCACTGCTGCCTTGCAGTTAGATCTCAGACTGCTGTGCTAGCAATGAGGGAGGCTTGGTGGTCATGGGACCCTCCAAGCCAATTGCAGAATATAATCTCCTGGTGTGCCATTTGCTAAGGGGACCCTTGGTAAAGCGCAGTGTTAGGGTGGGAGTGACCTGAGTTTCCAGGTGTTGTGTGTCATGATTTCCCTCGGCTAGGAAAAGGAATTCCCTTCCCCCTTGCACTTCCCAGGTGAGGCGATGCCTCACCCTGCTTTGGCTCTTGCTCGTTGGGCTGCACCAATTGTCCTGCACCGACTGTCCGACACACCCCAGTGAGATGAACCCAGTACCTCAGTTGGAAATGCAGAAATCACTTGTCTTCTGTGTCACTCATGCTGGCAGCTGGAGGCTGGAGCTCTTCCTATTCGGCCATCTTGGCGCCCAATCAGAATTTAATTTTCTTGTGTTCTGAGCCTGCTGGAAAATTTTTAGCCATAAATATGCATTTTTTTCTTTATTATTTTATTTATTTTTTATTTGTAGTATTGTAGGAGATTGGGGATGTGAATTTGACAATGACCGTGACAATGCAAAGTCACATTTTGAAAAACCAAGTTGGCATATATTCATGTTGTATTGATGGAAAAACAGTGGAAAAAATTATGAGTAAGCCATAGAAATGCAATCTAATAATACTTAGATTGTGTGTGGGGGGTGGGGGCATGTGTGTGTGTGAGTGAGAGAGAGAATGTGTATGATTGTTTATATTTATCGAATGTGTTGCTACCAAATCTTGGGCTTAACAGTATTTATCTATGAAGGCCTTAATTGCTTTAAAAACTGTTAGTGAAAAACAACCACGGATTAGTCAAGCTCTGGTCTTCTTTTTGAATATACAACTGGAGTTTTTGTAATTCTTTAAACAAAAAATGAAGTGACCTGTGTGGAAAAAAATATGGCACATGGAGCCAAGAGAAAGAAAAGAATAGCAGAGCATTTTGTTCTTATAAATTAAACCAAAGCGCGGTGTGCCCTGGCTGCTGACCCACGTGTGTGGAGGTCTCTGGTGGACAAAGGGTGCAGGTGCACTGTCGATCACATAGCCCGTTTTGGCCTCTTTTCCCTTTGTCTGACTTTACATGCAAACTTTATCTTTTAATGAGATCGCGGCCATTAGAAATCCTTTTAGGTTGTGCTAAGGTTTAAGTTCTTTAGGTATTTTCCTTTTTCAATTACTTTGGCCTCTATCAGCATATTGAATTTTAGGTGTTACGTGGGGCAACTCACAGTTAGTAGTGAATTACGATGGCCACACTGCCGCTCCATGAATGAATTATGCAGGCTTGTGGAACCAGAGACCATGAGTGCTCTAAGAAACTGCTTGGCAGTCCACTTAGTTTGGGTTGGCAAAAGAAAGAAAAGGGAGAGAAATTGGAACAACGTGTCAGTGAAAATAATAATGAAAATGAGAGAATGGCATGTTTTCAGTCCTTTAACAAATAATACAAAATGGACAAAAATATTGCCATATTTACATTAATATGCATAGAGATTTGACTTTTTTACTTGCATAATGTAGAGAGCTCAAACAAGGCACAGACTGGGCATAATTCTATATCAAAAATATGTACTGGCTTCTTGTTGCTGTTTATATTAGCATTATTAAGTACTTAAATCTATGAAGTACTTTATAACCATATTAAGGTGATGAGAATCCCATAAAACTGGATGAACAATTTCAAGCTTTTCCTTTTGAATGCCTGGGACCTAAATAAACCAGAGTCACATAATCATAAGGACAAATCATAAGGAGAGAAACCAATACTGGAAGATATTATTAGAGTAGTGCTAAAACAAAGACATGCACTTTTACTTAATGTGTATAGAATTCGTGCCGTGGAAAATCAATCATTAGTTAAAATTGGGGAGTTGGGGAAAGACAAATCTGTAAGTGAAATTTTGTAACATTTCTGAGAAAAGCAAATAAAGTGGGATAAGAAGGCCTGGGAAAAGGACTAGAGATAAGATGAGAAGAGGCATTTGTCATATTAATGAAAAATGAACATTTATTTTTATGTAGTTTTTTTCATCTTTAAGAAGATTAGTTTTCATGTCTGATTTAAAATTAAGCTCCAAAATTGTGTAAACTGACATTGTAAGGGAAATTATTTTCTATACATATTTGCCAAAGACAGAAGTTGTCTAAACTTCCTTTTCCAGGTAGGGTAAATTGAGGGAGGAGCCCCTGTGTCCAAGTCCGTGGTTACCAGGCAGTTCTGCAGCCTCCGGAAGTGGGAACTACATTTTAAAGTGTTTCGACCCACACAAATCTTATGGTTCTTGAATGTCATAGCAACTCAATGAGATGAATTAATAAAAGAAAAGAAAAATATAAGAATAGACCCAAAATAATTAATAGGTGTTGTGTGATTGAGAACATTCTGGGAAATATGGTGCAAGGGGTTTCAGTGTTTGGTAGCGTGAAGAAACGTCAGTAATTTGAATTTTATTGTATATGAGCTGCCATATTTGGGGGCTTTTGTTTTCAAAGAAATTTTAGTTCCTAGGGAAACACTGGACCTAATATATAATATCTGGCTAGAATTGAAATTGAAAGGGAAGTATTATATTTTCTATTAAGAAGTTTTCAAGAAAGAAAAATTGTTTCTTATTCTACTCAATAGGACTCAGCCTAGGAATGAAGAGGGACATTATTAAGAAGACCCCACCCAGAAGGGGGAAAGTCCCATGTGCCTGTTGGGAAGGAGAACAAATAAACAAACATTATGTAAGAGACCCATTGGAGAAGCCAACCCTAGTTCTTGTGCCTGGCCCTGCTGCGAGGTGTTGAAGAACAGGGAGGAAGGATTTTCTGAATCTAAGCAGAAAGAGGAGGGGGTGGCTAAATAAGACCACAAAGATTTCCAGCACTTGCACGACTTAGGTGGAGCATTTTACAGGGTCCTAGCATTTTTGTCTAAAAATAAGAGGGGAAGTGGGAGAGAGAGTGTAAGACAAAGAAAGAGAATAGAGGAGGCTTGGAGGAAGGAGGGAAGGAGAGGAAAGAGGAGAGACAGCCCCAGCCTTTTTGAACTTTTAGAGACCTGTTAATAATACTAGTTAGGGCTTTCTGTCTTTACAGAGAAGTCTAGAGATTTTATATACCTCCTAAGAACCATGCTGTGGGGCCACCGGCCGTGGCTCACGCCTGAATCCCAGCACATTGGGAGGTTGAGGCGGGAGAATCATTTGAGCCCAGGAGGTCGAGGATGCAGTGAACTATGATTGTGCCACTGCATGCCAGCCTGGATGACAGAGTGACACTCTATCTCAAAACAAAAAAAGAAAACCCACATACTGTGTCTTTCTGCATTCCAGGTTTCTAGGAAAGTCTATTAAGCCAGGAAAATAAAGATGAGTAAATAAATTTAGTAGTCCACAAAACACCTGACTGTTAAAATAAGACATTCCTTAATTTTATTGTAAAATTTATGTTTGTTGCTACATGTATCTTATGAAATATGTTAATTAAAGTGCATTTTTTAAAAAAAAAAAAAAGTTTACTTCTTGTTGCAACAGACGGACATGAGCTATATCTCAAATCCTTAATATTCACTTGGAGAAACAGTGACCATGAACTCAGCTAATCCATACAAGTTTTCCTGACTAATGAAAGTTATTCTGATTATATGACAAAGATTTAAAGCTATGGTCTGAGACTCTGGGTACTGTTGAATCACCCTGAAAGCTTGCTCAAATGACTGGTGCCCAGAGCCCAGTCAACTGTTGCCACTTCCATGGTGGTACAGGACCTCAGAGGTTTGAACAAGCACCCCAGGTAACCCCAAACCACATCACAATTTCAATACCCCTATATCAGATAAAATAATAATAATAATGATAATGATAATAATCATAACAAGAAGTAAATAGACCACTGTTCTAGCTGCATACCTAGAGATTCTAACTCAGCAGGTCTGGAGCTTAGACCAGGAATTGAGGCAAGGTTTGGTGACCACAATCTTCTAGCCAGGGAGTTCGTGGCCTAGTGACAAAATGTTCAGAAACGATGACCTAAAAATGAGATACATTAGGATTGATGTTGGTTATGGGTATCTGCTAAATATGAAGCTCATTTATCTGAAGTTTGGTAACGGTTCCATTTTTTGAGAGAGAGAAAGAGAATCTTGCTTTGATACCCAGGTTGGAGTGCAGTGGCCCGATCATAGCTCACTGCAGCCTCCACCTCCTGAGTTCAAGTGATCCTCCTTGCGTGAGCCTCCTGAGTAGCTGGGACTACAAGTGCACATCACCAGGCCTGGCTAATTCTTAAATTTGTGGTGGAGATAGGGTCCTGCTGTCTTTCCCAGGCTGGTCTCAAACTCAAGGGGATTACGGGCATGAGCCACTGCAGCTGGCCTAGTTTTGTGAAGGTTGTTTTTATTGTATTAGTAATTTTCATGGAGCCAGGATCAGCACTGGGAGGCATAAGGAATTAAGGAGAGCTCTTCTCTATTTTGTGTGAATGAAATCAATTCCAGAGTTTACTTCTCGTTTTTATTTTTGTTTTGCCTTTTATTTGTGACTGTGGAACTGAGGGGAGGAGAAAAGGTTAGAATTGAAATATAAGTCAATAGCCAGGAGGACCAGGACAAGGAAGAAGAGGGAAATGGCCTCAATTGTTTCCAGAGAGCTTTTATGTTTTTAAGCATTTCTCACTAAAATTGACTGTATTAGACTTACGTATTTAACCAGGGAGGAAGCTCCCTGCTTTACTATAGGTGCTTTATGTGCCTTACATTTCAGAGCTGCTTATTCTCTTCTGCTCTAAGCAGCCCTGGAAGTGATTTGCCAATGGAGAGCTAATTTGCCAATGGAGAGCTACTGTCTTTTTTTCTTTTTTTTTGCCAATGCCAATCAGACGCAGTCTTAATAGCATATATACATGTTTTTCTACATGATTTCTTATTGTTGAAAAGTAGTATAGAAATTAGTCTCTTTTTATGCTGAGTGGAAATGAACAGTTTGGAAAAAATTTGTGGTTTGCTGAACTTTAGATCATCAAAATTCTGTAGGTTATATATTACAAATAAAACACATTGAAAAATCTCACATTTCATTTTTTGAGGCAGAAATCCCCAGTCTTCCTCCCTGCCTATCCCCCACCCATGCCCCCCACACCCAAACGTGAGAGTTTTGATTTCTGTGGTTGTCCAGTAGTGAGAAAGTGCTACTGAGATCAGTACTGAGTTTTAAATGTTTGGATGGTGGTGGTAGGTAATTAGGTGTTTCTGAGTCCAATTTATTATGAGGGCAAAATCATTTTTCATTCAAGGGAGCTTGTTCTGTTATTCACACTTCATGATGAATTTGATTGTTATTAAAATGTCAAATAATACCCTTGGAAAATGCCTTGCATGAGAATAAACAACTACAAAAACTCCATTCAGATGCTACCTCCCTTGCCAATCCTTTACTGTAAAAGATTTGATCAATCTTTTGCATATAATACCCTATATGAGATGTGTTCCATCACTGAATATCTTTCTCTGTCACCTGTCCCTGGTGCATTAGGCTTTTAAACTCTGCCTTCAGGTTGATTGGAAATTGCATGCCTCATTTGGCACCTTTGCAAAACGGCCCATGATTTATTACACATCCTATGTGGAGTTTGCTGAACACAGTCATCAACCCCCAGAAGGCTCTGGAATCTCTTATTATCCTTAGCAGTTTTTAGATGGCCAGACATTTTATAATTTATGCATTTCTCAATTAATTTAAATACACTAGATGCATTTATTCAACCTCGCTCCATGACTTGGATGAACAGAGAAAACTAATAAGTTGCTACTATCCACGCCAAAATCAAAACTCCACTATGAATTATAAGATCCCAAGCACCCAAATTTTCTTAAGAGTTCCCTAAGGTCAATTTTATTGATAATGCAACACAGTGTATTTAAAATAGTGTGCCACAAAATGTAGGCTACGGAGGGGAATAGGATTCTAAGTCAAATGGGTTTGAGAAATGTTGTGTAAAATGCAAGTGTAACATATATCATAGCATGTACCACTACTGCTGAGAGATGTACTTGCATTTAAGCATGTTGAAGACCATAACAAGTACTCTTATAAATTTAAAATCCATTGTATTCTATTTAACTCTTGCTTGTTTAAACTTATTACATAATTTCTTTTTTCATCTGTAATCTCTTTATATCTGGCTGAACTCTTATCACTAGGACAGAATTTGGGAAATGCTGGCATGAAACTATTTTAAAGTTTGATATATCAGGTGTACAATTTTCAATGTTGTTTCCCGCAATTGTTCTACTATCTTAGAGATTGTGTTTACTGATACAGTGGTTATACTGTGCTCTGTGATCTTGCAATACGTTATTTAATAATAGTCAAAATAGAAAATTAAATTAAGACCTCTAGACCGTTTCACCTAGTAGTTTCTATATTTCATCCATTATCAGTCTTTCTCCCCTCACTCCCACCACCAGCAGAATGGAAGAACAACTGCAGAGTTTCTCTGTTCTGGGACCTTCACGATCATCTTGATGTTGTGATCTGCTGAGCTTCCTCATTGTCGCTATCTGCTGATCACCTCTCCTTCCTGTCCTGGGACCTTCAGGCTTTAATTCAAGCTCTCCAGGTTCCAGCCTGCCTGTGGTCTTTCCTTCCTGGATACTGGCCCTGTGGACTTTCAGCTTGCTCAGCAAGCCCTTGCAATTGTATAATTCATTGTAATAGGTAAATAAATAATCTGTATCTACACCTCTGTACATTTCTGTATCCATAGCTCTGTATCTACACATATCTCTCTGTCTCCATATGTAAAGTCTTCTACTGCTTCTGCTTCCTTGGTTGAAGCTCTTTCAGGGACTTCTGAAAATAGAGGCTTCAGGACGAAGGCAGCATCTTTAATCTGAGTTTACTGTGGGGCTACCTCGCATTGTCCAGCATAGACCTCTCAATGGAAGACACTCTAAAAAGCACTGGACCTCAGGCTCCCATTGCGGCTGCTATTTAAGAGCCATGAAAGACAACTGCTATGGTTTCAGAAAGAGAAGTATTTCCCTTCAGAGCTGCAAGTCGGAGTTTATAACACACTCTCACTCTGTTGACTTTGAAAGTACCTTGCTATGCACTCCCATCCCTGAGTGCAGAGTGGAGAACACAGACAATGCTCATCTCTCCTTAGGGCTTTTTAAAAGGGGCAAGAAGCCGCCAGCAAAAATCAATAATCTGAGTTTTCTTAGTATTCTTCCTAATGTTGCTGCACAAGTTGAAATGTGATCTGCCTTCTAAGAAACGGCAGGAGCTTCTTTTGTCAAGGTTTTGTTAAGGTATGAGAAGCTTTCAGGTTACACTAGCCCACACTGTGAAATACCCCTCCCTACTAATTCCACCAAACAAGTGCTATTAGTTTAAGTCCTGCTACTTGTAAACCCCCTACTTCCTGGTACCTACATCTATACTAGTTGGGGCCCAGCACGGTGGCTCACGCCTGTAATCCCAGCACTTTGGGAGGCCGAGGTGGGCAGATCACTTGAGGTCAGGAGTTCGAGATCCACCTGGTGAACATAGTGAAACCCTGTCTACTAAAAAATATAAAAATTCGCTGGGCATAGTGGCACATGCCTATAGACCTAGCTACTCGGGAGGCTGAGGCAGGAGAATCACTTGAACCCAGGAGACGGAGGTTGCAGTGAGCTGAGATCGAGACACTGCACTCCAGCCTGGGCAATAGGGCAAGACTGTCTCTAAATAAATAAATAAATAAATACTAGTTGGGACTAGGTTTGCCTGTGAGTGTAGTGATGGCAACAGCACACAACAAACTGAGAGGGGCTTAAACAAGACCTATGTTTTTACTTTATGTTTGAAATGTCTGATAGTCATCTGGGTCATGGCTGGTATATTTCACCCTACAGTCAGAAACTGAAGTACCATGTGTGAAATGATGAGCTGGGAAACAAGCAAACCAAACTGTAGACTCCATAAGCAGCTCTTACAGCTGCGGAGCGGACACTGCCCTTTCCTTTCAATAGGAGTTCTTCTCTAGCTATACCCGCGTCAGCACGGACATAGGAAAATGACAAGAATACAAAATGTGTTAGGAGTTTATATTCAACTCTAGGTAATTTCTTTTATATTTGCATTACAAAATTGATGATGTTTAAGAAAACAAAGTTGTAAATGGCTTTCACTTTATGCGTAGACATCATCATTGCTTCTGTGGCTTAAGCCCATTTGGAGATTAAAAAAAATAAATAGAGAGGAAATCTGGATTTCAACATCAGTGTGAGGTTCAGTTGTGAGAAACAAAGGTCATTTATGGAAAGTACTGTTTACATTTGATTTCCCATGGGAAACCTCTGAACCAAACAAGGTAATGATTGCACCAAGTTGGAACTAAATGTTAATGCTTCTTGTTAGAAAGGAAGGTTTCAGTTCAGGGTATCTAGAGGCCACTGAGAATTCTTTCTATGTATGACTCCACAGCCTTTTCTGAAAGAACAAATTAACTACATGGAAGCAGCACTTTCAGACTTCCCTAGCATCAGTAAGTAGATGCAAGCAGAGTTCAGCTTGAAGATGGAGATTAGTTAAGTGGCACTAAAGGACAGACTAGGGAACAGAGAACCAAACAGCAATGGAAGGGGGACATGATGAGGTTTATACTGCTTGCTAAATTCGTACAGCCTAGTATGCTTGCCATTTTTTTTTAACTATCATGAATTACCAGAACAGAAAATAAATTCAGAATATTAACTTTCATTTAATTCTAGTGAATTTAAAATCCAGAAATTCCATCTAGTACAAAACACCAAGATAATACTAGATAAAATATAAAACTTCAAGAATATACAGGAAGTCTTCAAATTTCTCAAAATAAAACGAGAAAGCACTAATCCACAGAATTAAACTAGAGCTAAGGCTGGTGATGGTATGAGAATTGAGCAAACTTGGCATCATTGTAGGAGATTTTTAACACTGTAATTATTGTTGCAGTTAAATAAACTGGGTATAACGCACATTTAAATAACACAATTAGTGCACGCTAGTGTTAGCAAAGGTTTTTTTTTTTTTTCAAAGTGCACACAGAACCTCATGAAAATGGACCAAATTTTAGTAAAGATCAAAGAATAATTTTCATATAAATCATTCATTCATGAACTAGAAATTGTTTCCGAAGGCCTAGTTTAAAATCCTATGTATTTGGACATTAGAAATAAGATACAACTGAACAAAAACTGTTCAAATAAGCACATAAAAAGATTGAAGTAAAAATATGGAATGTATCCTTATTTAACTTTGTATGTTCACAGTTAGAGGTATACATATTTATTATTAGAATGCTATGAAGACAATTTTCATGTGAGAGTTATTTTCTGATGTTCCCACCTACCCCTTCTGAATCTGTATCATTACTTCCCTTTTGAACATAAACAAACAGAAGTTCTTCCGAAAGTTAAGTCCTTCATCTAAGTTGATGCAACAGTTAATATAGGGAAGAGGATTTAAACCTTTTGGTTTTCCACCATTTTTTCCCTCTGATTTAAACACGTCTTCTTATTTTCTTTCATACTCAGAATCCCATTTTGTCTTTTTCATTATCAATCTCAACTAGGCCTTGCTGTTGCAAATCTAAGCATTAAATTAGTTTGCTTGAAATATGCCTTCACATTCACATTCACACATCAGCAGCTGGGCCTAGTAGGGAGAGTATTAGTTCCGAGACAAGGAGATCAAGTTCCAGTCCAGGCTCTGCTGGCTCTGTGACCAGGGACAAGTAATTCATATATAATGTCTCAGTTATACAAGAGAAACATGGACGCTAACTTTGCTGGGTTGTTGCAGATTAAAATTCTGTACATAGACAGCACCTGATTCATAGTAGGACCCTGTTAACTATTTTGCAGTGCAAAAAGTTGAAGAATCACAAATGAGACCTAGCTTTAAATTCTGATGCCATTTCTAATTGGCCGTTATCTAAATTCCATATCTCTGGCAGTTATCTAAATTCCAAATATTTTCTTTGTTTTTAAAATAAGAGTGTTACTCTTATTGTTGTGAGAATTGATAAATGAGATACTATGCTTAATAAATTGTAGCTAGTATTGCCATTGTGTTGCTTTTGTAGTTAATGACTTGATGGCCAGGCGTGGTGGCTCACACCTGTACACCTGTAATCCTAGCATTTTGGGAGGCCGAGGCAGGCAGATCACCTGAGGTCAGGCATGCGAAACGAGGTCAGGCATTCAAGACGAGCCCAGCCAACATGGTGAAACCCCATCTCTACTAAAAATACAAAAATTACCTGTGTATGGTGTTGCACACCTGTAGTCCCAGCTACTCAGAAGGCTGAGGCAGGAGAATCACTTGAACCCAGGAGGCAGAGGTTGCAGTGAGCTGAAATTGTGCCACTGTAGTCCAGCCTGGGTGACAGAGTGAAACTCCATCTGGAAAAAAAAAAAAAAAAAAAAAAAAAAGGACAACCAAACTGATGACAATTTGTAACGACAGCATTTCACTGTATTTAATCACTTAGAAATAGCATATACCTATTGGTGGTTTGGAAAACAGACATAAAATATAGCTCATTCTGCCTGTGTCTATTGGAATACATTAATGGGAGGCAAAAGAACGATCCTTTTCAAAATGAACTTGAACTTGGGTAAATTCAAGTGTTGCTCACCTTCCCTGCTCTATACATTCACTGAGTTGAATTGATAATTTTCAAACATACGATATTGCAACAGCAACATTAATTAATGTGTTATTAATGTATCAATTGCCAGTGCTTCCAAACTTCCTAAATTAACTGCTTTGGACACAGGACTGCAACTCTAAATGACCTCAAAATAATATTTAGAGATTTGATAGAACAGAATATCTTGAAATATGCCCAGTTATCTCTCTGATCAATCCTAAATTAATTTGATTTGATTGAAGAGATTATTTGGATAGCAGAGTTTCTTTGAAAAATAACAGTCTCTGAAAGTTCCTCCAGAATAAATATTCAGCGAATAATGGCCCTTGAGCCAAATGTGTCTATCTGTCTGTTTCTGTCAATGAAGTTGTATTGACACACAGCCATACCTCTCTGCCTGTAAATTGTCAGTGGCTGTTTTGTGCTAAAACAGCTGAGTTGAGCAGTAGCAACAGAGACTGTATTTCTCACCAGACACCTCACAGAGTTGGCCCACCCCAACTCTATGTTTAAAATTCATGAGAAGGTACATCATTATCATGTTTGACAAAAGACCATTTTTTAACCTTTTCCTTCTTTTACTCTCTTCTATGCCTAGAAGTATATTTGAAATGAATTTCATTGTTTTGTCATCCATTTGTATGATTTAACTTATAATTTTTATTACCAAGGCGTTATACTCTTCTACTGTGTATAATAGAATTCTTCTTGGGAAAAAACAACAAAACAAAACTAATTTTCAAAAATGTCACACTTCCTCTTCATTGAAGAGTGTACTGTGAAATTTTTCTCAGTCATATACTATCATACATTGTTTTCAACTTGCTTCCAGTGGTCAAGTATCTCTTCCAGTAGTTAGCAGCAGGATTAGCGTGCACTGCATGCTGTTAGCTGTTGAAGATTAAGAGCATATATATTGAAAAACACTTTATGATTACAGTATAATTTTGAAACACTTAATTTTGCAGTTGCAAAATATTGCTAAAACCAACTAAATGATTATTTAAAATGGTTAATTCCATTCTGTCCTGATAGGATTAGTACATGAAATAATGAAGGCACGTCAATTTGTTGCCTATATCTGCTCCCTTAGGGCATGCATGTGCTATAAGATTAAACACTATAGTCAATTACTTTTAATTGTTTATTTTTGTAACAGTCCTATTGTTTATACCATGGCTATATACTATACAAGCACACCTTGTTTTATTGTACTTCATTTTCTTATGCCTCTCAGATACTGCTCTTTTTTTTTTTTTTTTTTTTTTTTTTTTTAAGAAATTGAAGGACTATGGCAATCTTGCTTTGAGCAAGGTGATTGGTGCTATCTTTCCAACAGCATGTGCTCTCTTCATATCTATATGTCTCATTTTGGTAAACCTCATAATATTTCAAACTTTTTTCATTATTAGTGTATCTCTAATGGTAATCTGTAATCCGTGATCTTTGACATTACTATTGTAATTGTTTTGAGGCACCATGAACCATGCTCATAGAAGATGGCAAAGACTACGTGTTTTGTGTGTTCTGACTGCTCCACTGACTGGCCATTTCTCCATCTCTCTCACTTTCCTTGAGCCTTTCTATTCACTGATATACAACAATCATGAAATTAGTTCAAATAATAACCTACAAAGGCTTCTAAGTACAAGTGAAAGGAAGAGTTACATGTTTCTCATTTTAAATCAAAATCTTAATGAGGAAGACATGTCAAAAGCTAAGACAGGCTAAAAGCTAGATTGCTAGCAGCAAGTTATCCAGATGATTTAGCTAAGATCATGGATGAAGGTGGCTTTACTAAACAACAGATCCTTCATGTAGATGAAATAGCCTTATATTGGAACAAGATGCCATCTAGGACTTTGACAGCTGGAAAGGAAAAGTCAATACTTGGCTTCAGAGCTTCAAGGGACAGGCTGACTCTCTTGTTAGGGGCTAATGCAGCTCATGATTTTAAGTTGAAGCTGATGCTCATTTATCACTCTAAAAATTTTAGGGCCCTTAAGAATTGTGTTGGATTTCCTCTATAAATGGAACCACAAAACCTGGATGACAACACATCTGTTAACAGCATGATTTATTAAATATTATAAGCCCACTCTTGAGAATTACTGCTCAAAAAAAGATTCCTTTCAAAATATTACCCTTTGACCATGCACCTGGTCCCCTGAGAGCTCAGATGGAGATGTATAGGAATATTAAAATTGTTTTCATGCCTGCCAGCACCACATCCATTCTGCAGCCCTTGGATCAAGAAGTTATTTTGACCTCTGAGTCATTGTTTAAGAAATACATTTTCTAAGGCTTATAGCTGCTATAAACAGTAATTCCTTCCTGACGGATCTAGGCAAAGTACAGTTAAAACCCTCAGTGAGATACCATCTCACGCCAGTTAGAATGGCAATCATTAAAAACTCAGGAAATAACAGATGCTGGCAAGGCTGTGGAGAAACAGGGACGCTTTTCCACTTTTGATGGGAGTGTAAATTAGTTCAACCATTGGGGAAGACAGTGGGGTGATTCCTTAAGGATCTAGAACCAGAAATACCATTTGACCCAGCAATCCCATTACTGGGTATATACCCGAAGGATTACAAACCATTCTACTATAAAGACCCATGCACACATGTATTTATTGCAGCACTATTTACAATAGCAAAGACTTGGAACCAACCGAAATGCCCATCAATGATAGACTGGATAAAGAAAATGTGGCACATATACACCATGAAATACTATGCAGCCATAAAAGAAGAATGAGTTCGTGTCCTTTGCAGGGACATGGGTAAACCTGGAAACCATTATCTGCAACAAACTAACACAGGAACAGAAAACCAAACCCCTCATGTTCTCATAAGTAGGAGTTGAACAATGAGAAAACATGGACACAGGGAGGGGAACATCACACCTGTCGGGTTGGGGCGAAAAGTGAGGGAGAGCATTAAGACAAATACCTAACGCACGCGGGACTTAAAGCCTAGATAACGGGTTGAATGCAACAAATCACCATGGCACCTGTATACCTGTGTAACAAACCTGCACGTTCAGCACATGTATCCCAGAACTTAAACAATACAAAAAGAAAAAAAAAACCCACTGGAAAAGATCCACCATTCTAGATGCCATAAGGAACATTTGTGATCATGGAAGAAGGTCTAAATACCAACATTAACAGGAGTTTGGAAGAACTGGGTTTCAACCCTCATGAATGACTTCAAGGGGTTCAAGATTTCAGTGGAGGAAGTCACTGCAGATGGAGTGCATAGTAAGAGAACTAGAATTAGAGCTTGAAGATGTGACTGAATTGCTGCCCTCTCATGATACAACTTGAATGAATGAGAAGTTGATTGTTATGGATGAGCAAAGAAAATAGTTTCTTGGATGGAAACTGCTCCTGGTGAAGATGCCGTGAATGAACATTGTTGAAATGACAACAAAATATTTAGAATATTTTATAAACTTAGTGATTAAAGCAGTGTCAGGGTTTGAGACGATTGACTCCAATTTTGAAAGAAGTTTCACTCAGGGCAGAATATTATCAAACAGCATCGCATGTTACAGAGAAAGCTTTCACAAAAAGAGTCAATCAATGCAGCAAACTTTGTTGTTTTCATAAGAAATTGCCACAGCCCACCCAAACTTTCAGCAACCACCACCCTGACCATCAGCAGCCACCAACATGGAAGCAAGATGCTCCACCAGAAAAAAGATCATGACTTGCTGAAGTCTTAGATGATCATGAGCATTTTTAGCAATATCGTATTTTAAAATTAAGGTATGTACATTGATATTGCACATTTAATAGACTATAGTGTAAACATAGTTTTATATGCATTGGGAAACCAAGCAATGTGTGTGACTCCCTTTGTTATGATACTCATTTTATTATGGTGGTTTGGAAGCGAACTCACAATTTCTCTGAAGTATGACTCTTTCTGAACATAGAAAAATCAGAAAAATAAAACGATTTTGTACTTTAACAGGGAAATTATTAAAACTTGTTTAAAATTTGTTTTAGAAATCAGCTTAAATAGACAATCTCAGTTTAAATGGTGAGGGTTAAATGATGTAATTACACAACCCGTGTATTAGGAAATGCAGGTTACAGCTTCACAGGTCCTTTAGTCTATGCTACTAATGAAGCAATTTGCTCTGCATCCATTCCCATTTCACTAGCTGTCATCCACGATGAACGAATGCCATAGAAGGGTCACTCCAGATTAGCACCCTTTCTTTGCAGGGATGCCCACTTAAAGGAGAAGGGTTTTTGTTGTTGTTTTCGGCTATGGGTGATGCCATACGTGAAAGTCATTCCATAGGAGATTTTTCTAAATGTTTTCGTTAGGTATCATTGAAAAAGACAAACCTCTCCAGCTAAAACAACCTATTTTTATGGCTAAGAGCTTATTTAACACAGGACTAGACTACCTCTACGCAACCTCCAGAGAAGAAGAAAGAAATCAAGCAAACAATCAGAAAACAACAATAATAAAAAGCAAGCAAACCTGGGAGTTTTAGAGGAGCACTTAATACTTAAAGAAAAGAACAGTGGTTTATTGACTCAGATTTCCTTCAGAGCTCCTTGCTTGAAGGGAGACATTGTACTGCCTACGGGCTTTTCCAGGAAAGTTCTTAAGATTGAAACACAACCAAACCTCTTACATCTCTCCTTCTTATACTTTCTTATTCTTTTTTATATAACCGATATCTATTTTGTAAGTCTCTTTTGGAAAAGGATAGTAAACAAAATACAACACATCACCCAACATGGCAACCACCTTGTAAAATGTAACATTACCAACAAATGTCAGAAAGTATGGATTTTTTTTAAAGGAAAGATCTATTTAGTCATACAAATAATTTATGTCTCCTCTAAAATAAATTTAGTATTGCATATACTTGATCTGTGTAGTTTCATTAACAGTAGTGCATACATATCACTATTTGTTTTTAAAAATTAAATAAAAATATACATAGTGGTATTCCTGGTGCATAAGAAATCCCACATGATTAAAAATAATCAGCTCAGTTCATAGAATAAAATCCCCACTATATACAGGATTGTACTTTTATATAATACATATTTATTGACCACCTAATATATGTAAAACATTGCTTATGAATTAAAAGAATTCACATTTATTCAGCAGTTAATTTAACCAAAGACTTTTCTACTACAAAATGATGATTTTTTAAAAAAATGACAAAGCAAGTCTGTTTTATTTTTCATTTAAAATTATTCATCAACATTATAGACATCTTTTGGAGGAACCAAATGTAATTTTTAAAATAGCAGTTGTTGAGTTGAATGGCCTAATTTATTTGGGAAATGTCACATAAGTTTTGGGCCCACTGTAACAGCCTAAGGAAGCAGTGAGGTATTGGCACTGTTGTTTGTGGAAACAGTTTGTAGAGGTTTATAAAACCATTAGAAAATTTTTATTGCAATAGAATCCTAAGCAGTAATTCATGAGTGAAGTGATGGAGACAAACAGAGGTTTGTAGCATACTAATGTTTGCTGAGCACTTACTAGAGAGTCAGCACAGATCTAAGTCTTCTCAATGACTATCTCTTTTAACCTAGAGACAATTACATATGGTAGGCTCCATTCATTTTACCAAGTTGCAGAGAAAGAACAAGGATCGGCTGAGAGTAGTTTCAGACCTAGGAATTAAATCTCAACTGCAAAGCTCATGCTTTTTACCTCATGTCAAATACGGCAAACAACTGAAACAAAGACTTGCCTTTTGGAACAAACATTTGCAGCTGACCTCTAATTTAAGAGGCAGATTTGCAATCCATTTCATGTTCTTTGGAGAGCAGCTGCAGCCACTAATCAAAGGGCATGTATTTGCAACTGTGGAAAGGAAGTGAGTAGCCCAGTTGGTTTTTAGCAGCAGGTGCACAAATAAAAATTAACATTAGCTATTTCCGGTTTTGAAAATTAAGAGCATATATATGGTGATCTTTTCATTCTTATGTCTCTTTGACTTAAACTAAAAAGCATGATGCTTTAGTTTATGTTATGTACCTTTAGCAATTGAAAAGCTCCTAATAGAAATATTCTATGCCCATGAATAGAAATATTTCTCTGTTAAAAACATTTGAGAAAGCTATTGGAAAAGACTCAATTCATTATTAAAGTTGGAAATATCTCAAATAAATTAATGTGTGTTTATAGAATAAATTGTAATAGAGATATTTAACAACCAATAACAGTTCTGGCTCTGGTTAATCAGAGGGGATTTTGGCTTAAACAACACGTGTGAATGTGTGAATTGGACAGATTCTTAAACAATTAGAGATATGTGGGTATGATGGAATGAATTGTGTCTCTCCCACCACACACACACCCAGTGCATGTATTAAAGCCCTAACTCCCAATGTGATTGTATTATGGAGATAGAGACTTTAAGGAGGTAATTAAAGTTAAGTGAGTTTGTTGGAGGGGGGGCTTAATCCAATTGGATTGGTGTCCTTATAAGAAGAGAAGGACAGCAGAGGGGTCAGTATATGAAGGAAGACTGTGTGAAGGCACTGTAACCAGGCAACTGTCTACAAGCTAAAAAGAGAGACCTCACCAGAAACCAACATTGCTGACAGCTTGATCTTGGACTTCAAGCCTCTCAACCTGTGAGAAAATACAGTTCTTCTGTTTGTTTACGCCACCTAATCTGTGGTCTTCTGTTACTGTAGTCCTAGAAGATAAATATGGTGGGAGTAACTATTTATGTTTAAATGTCATTTTTGCTTTAATTTTTAAAATCAGTAATACATAAAATGAGGTGATATGGTGAAACAATCACATGATTTTCTTAAATAACTGTAAGACAACAGCATTTAAAAATAGTCCTGGATTCTCACTTTCTAGGAAAAATTTTCTACCATTTAAAATATTTATCCTGGCATACACCTTTATACTTGTAAGTAAGCCATGTTTGTTTTTTAAAAAGTATGCTTTGCATATTAAGTACTAAATTCAAACTCAAAGATTTTACTCTCCTCTCTTACCCTGAGATCAAACACACACATAGACTTCCCTCGCCCTTTGATGGTATTGAAATAGCCCTGTCATAATTTTAAGTTAAATCAATACTAAGTGTTTATATTATTATGGCTATTGAATAATATGACATTAAATCACACTAGTGGTCTATGAATATCTGTTTTTCTTTTAAAATGTATTTTCTCTAGCATTAGCAACAGGCCTGTTGTTTTCATTTTGCTTAATTATAATTATCCAGTATATATCAATTATCCATTCCCCAAATCTCTTTCCAATATGTATCTCAACTTGCAATATTTTCAAATCATCATCTGTTTCCCCACTGGAATTATTCTTCTGGATTTAGCAGTCTGCTCACTCTCCAAGCCTGCTACTGGGCTAATGTCTTAGTATATCCCTTCACGTTCTTCTGATAATTTATTTTAATTTTCTCCCAGCAGAATCTTCTGTTTTTGAGTTCTGTGTTCTCCTTTCCCTTTCTCTCATTTGTTCCTTCATTTTGGTAGACTAAATCTTTAGCAGTTTCTTGAGGAAGGGTGCATGGAGGGTAAATTTGAGACTTTTAATGTCTGAACACATCTTTATTATTCAACAATTTCATTTTGTTGACAATTTCATTAACTATGATAAAATTATGGAACGCCTAATCCACTAGTGTAATCTAGTGGATTACATTAGACCCTACTAGAACCTACGAGGCCAGAGCAAATAAAAATGGAGTCACTCATGCTAAATGCCACATAACCAAACTAAAACTTTAAGGAAGGAGGTAGATCCCAAACACACCAGTTTTTCCTGAGAACAAGAAATTCCAGTCTACTTGAGCCAGCATAATAAGAAATTCCTCTCCATTTCAATGTTAAAAAAAAAAAAAAAAAAAAGTAACCTGATGTTAACCAATCAACTTTTCTACCAATACTCTACTTTCTTGTTCCCACCTTACAAGACCCACTGTTCTGGCACTGTCCAGTGGGAGCCCTCATGACCTTTTGTAGAGTGGAGGTTGCACTGATTCGTGATTTGCAAATAAAAAATCAACCATATCTTTAACTAATTTGTTGTAATTTTGTCCTTTGACAAGTATAAAAAGCTTCTCTGGAAGTCTTTTCTAATTTATATTTTAAAAACATTACATGGTTCTTAGTTACTGATGAATCAAAAAAATCCTGAATTTTAATCCTTTGCATGTAACTGATTTATTTGGTAATTAAAAAATATTATTTGTCCCTAAGATTCTGAAATTTTGTGAGGATAAAATGTTTTAGTCAATTTTCATTTTGTTGAGGACCATGACATTTACACCTGTGAAGTCATGTCTTTAGTAGGACATTTAACTTCCCTTTTTTCTTTCGCTTCTTTCTCTTTGTTCTTCATTTTTTATTCATTATTTTTACTTCTATGGTCTATAAACCTTATTAAGTAAATATTGGGCATCCTGGGATGCTCTTAATGTTTTCTTAACTTTTTTCCTCCTTTATTTGTCCTACTGTTGTGGAAATTATCTCATTTTTCTTACTTAAATATGCTACGGATTTTTGAAACTTTGTTATCCAATTTTTTAAATGTCAGGATTTTTTTTCTCCCGAATGTTACCTCTGTTCTTAGTTTATGGATGTAATATACTTTCTTACCTTTTAAAGATAACAATTACAGATGTTTAATGTTTCCTTGGTTCCCTTCATTATATTTGGTTTCCTCTCCCTGCCTGTGTTTCTGTTTTGGTTTACATGTGTCTTAGTCTTTCTGGACACAGGCTTTTCTTAAATGTCTACTAGTTATTATCTGTGTGTTAGTATTTAAGGTTAAGCACTAAATATTTTATCACAGTCTTGGATAGATATTTGAGTTCTTCTTCACTTCAGTGATCATGTTAAGGTTTTTATTGCCTCCAATTGTTGGTATCTCCACGTCATGTCATATGTTACTAGGCATATCAGCTTCTCCAGAGTAGAATTGAAACATGTTGCCAGCAATTAAGCATTTCTTAGACTTCTGGTTAAGTTTCTATATTAAAGATACATAAGAATGCAGTATCTCTAACAAGATAAAAGTTTTGGTCCTCTCTCATGAAATAGACTCAATGTAAGCAAGTAGTACAGGGCAGTTACAAATCCCTGTTCCACAAAACTTATTTATTTCTTGATGAGAGGAAAGAAGGAAAGGGTGCAGAGTAAGCAGCTGTCTCATAAAAATGTGATATGCAAATCGTACACATCATTTCCACTTGTATCCCATTATCGAAAATGGAGTCATATGGCTTTACCAGCTGCAATGGAAACTTTGAAGAGTCATTTTTAGCTGGGTGACCATGTGCTTAGACAAAGCTTGGAGCAATGAGCATTTCTATTACTAAAAGGAAGAAAAAAAGAATAGGTATTGATTAAAAATTAGCAATGATGCCCACAGGAGCCAAATGCTGGGAGTTGGAGATCTCAAAATTCAGTATGTAGATTTTCATTTAATTTTGCTTGTTTCAATACCATGTGTCTGACATCAGCGGTGTCGGACATCAGCGGTGTCTGATGTCATAGTCAAGAATTCCTCTTTTTCTTTCTCGTTTGCTTCTTAGTTGGCTTGCTCTTTTGATTTTCAAAGTTCCAAGTTTCTGTCTCAGAGTTGGGTGTTGGTTGTCTGGCTCAGTAACTTGGGAAAGAAGTACAACTGCTTAACTCTCAACTATAATTGAGAAGATGCAAGTGAGTCTCCTCTTTCTACCCCTATAGGAAACTCCAAAGCAACCTGCAGCTTCCAATTCTTGAGCCATCCTGGGATTCCATAGTGTAAACAGGCTTTTTTTTTTTTTTTTTTTTTTCTGGATTTCCATCAGAAATTTCTGGCCAACCCCTAGGTACAACTTAGGTTTAGCTTCTCTAGTTCACTAAGTTACTAATCCAAACTTTGCAGGAGTTGTTTCCTCTCCCATTCCCCTTGTCTTTGCAGATAAATGACTTAAAAAACCTTTATTCTATTTTTAGCTGAGTTTTTATTATTTGACAGTATCATTATGTTATCTATCTTGGTAGAAGGTAGAAATAATAGAATGCAACAGAATATGACATACATTGTTCCCTGGACTCTTTTCCAGTGAAATCAGACAAGAGAAAATAGAGAAATTGGGACCTAAGGAAAATATATTCATTTCTGTTTGACAAAAATATTGAATTTTTGACCTTAAACACTTTCCTTTTCATATTAGTTGTGTCTATGTAATTTAGTTGCAAAACAATGTAGACATGAGAGATTGCTAAATGATTCTAAATGCTGATCTAAGTTGAATGGAAAAGGCAGAAACTTCTACTTTCACAATACTGAGGCTATACAAGCTTAGGAGAGGAGCCCCATAGGTATTATAAGGGAACATATGGCTGCTAGGGGTAGACTATTGGTGGAGATCACAGTAAGAAGTCAGAAAGTCTAGTGGGGCCTGGTGAAATGGAGGAAGTGGTTTTCAGAAGGCTGGGCTTCTATTCTAGAAGAATATTCTATTCTATTCTATTCTATTCTATTCTATTCTATTCTATTCTAT
>NC_045455.1:10131515-10183377 GCF_002776525.5 Piliocolobus tephrosceles | reverse complement strand
ATTCTATTCTATTCTATTCTATTCTATTCTATTCTATTCTATTCTATGCAACAGAAATGGAATCCAGTTAACTTCCAGAAAATGAGAAGTGATCCAGGATCTATATGGATCTCTATGGATCTTTATATGGCTCTATAAAGGTAGATCCATATCTTGGATCCATAACTTAAAATCTGCAATTGAAACAACTTCACTATGGACTAGAAGCAAATGCTAGGAACACAACTATTTGCAAATCTGATACTAGGGAACCACTCTCATTCCCAATATAATTAGAAAGGGAAGAAACATTCCAGTACTGAAGAAATTTGGGTATTTGCAAATTGACCCAAAGGGACCAGAGTAATCAGTTCAGGCGTCTAGAATCTAAGGATGCAATAGAATTAGATTGAGAAAGCAAGGGAAGTACCCAGTGACTGGACCAGCACATGTATGTGTTCATTTAGGGACCCGTGGTGAAATCTATTTGATGTTGAATCATCAGACTGCTGAGGTAAGCTTCTTAAAAATAAGGTTGATACCAGGTTTCAGAGGCTTAATTTACAGATAGATATTATACGAAGTAGAAATTACAGGAAGACAGAGGGTTAGAGTCAAGGAAATTATACATTTTTCATTTACCTGGAAACACTCCTTATTATCTGTGCCTTAAACTATAATGTATTATGTCAATCATTATTACATAAAGTCCTGGAAGTAAAGGATCCTGTACTCTAGTCTTTAATCACACCGTTTTTTGTCCCTTTCTGTAAAATGTAAGGCAGTAGGACCTCTGGGTCAGCAGAAGATGCCCCAAGCTGGGACTGTCTCCATTTTTAGAGAGCAAATAACTCTCAAAATGACTAGCAGTTTTGTAATGAGACCCAATAAACACCAAAGGGCAAAAAAGGGGTTTTATTCTAATATATTTTTAAGAAGAATAAAACAGACACAGCACATTTTCCTCTTTTTTACATATCAAACTTGTCACCAAGTTTGTTTGTTTTTATCTTTAAAACTTTCTTAATTATGCCCCTTCATCTGCATTTCTATAGCCACCGTCTTGGTAAAGACTCTCATCATGTTTCTTTGTGTTGCTTCAAATGACTTCTGCCTTATCTCACTATTTCTAATTCATCCTCTGGTAAGAGAGCTATCTATTGAAAACTAAATATAGCTATGTTGTCATTGCAATGCTAAAGATATTTTAGTGACTTACTGTACAATGAGGCTAAATTCCACCACATGTCATACGGTCTATTTCACAATTTCTTTCATATTTACCTTTCTAAAAACTTCCTCAGTCAACTCTAGTCTTTATGATATCTTGGAAGTCCATGAATACCCGTATTGCTCTTGAAAACCTTCTAGCCTTTTCATCTTCTGGCCTCTCTGTTTTATGCTTTTACCATCACTTATCCATCCCAAGAATTGGGATGCAAAGGAAAAGATCTGGGAATAGGGAAAAGAGCACCCTTTTCCCTCAATACCTCCTAGTGAGAAATAGTATTTGTATCGTTGGTTGTTCTCACTGATTTTGTTACTCTGTGTGTGTGTGTGTGTGTGTGTGTGTGTGTTTGCCATCATAATTCTTGGAAAGATAAAGGTGATTCCAAACTCTAGAAAAAAATACCTTTCAAACCTGTCTCCTCTTAAAGGAAAGAAGTCATTGAATGTTTTTACCAGATTCCTCCACTTGAAACTCTAAACTTCTTTATCATGTGTACATAAAATAAATTCTTGCCTAAAATATGGTATATATCCAATCTAGCACAGAATGTCTTCCAGCCCCTAAGTTCCCAGCCAGATAGACTGAATGTTAATTTCAGTAAAAGAAAACAATTGCTGCAGTGAAAAGACCTAACGTAAAAACAGTGACGTAAACGTCACTGAGTTAACTAGTTAACTAGTAATCCCTGAAGAAAGAAGAGAATAGTGTTGAAGCAGAAGTGTGAGATATGCATTGACTGATTGTTAGGCAAGGAAGGACCTTTGAAATTGAGCTACATGTTAAGAAGGGTGTAATATACTCTAAACTCCATGCAGTATATAAAGCAGCAGCTCCTGGAAAGAGATATGTGTAACAGGGTCAATCTACAGCCAGGCTTTTCAGTCAAATTACCTTGACTGGTAAAATCTCATAAATAATTTCATTGTGTATTTCTTTTACTTTGCCTGTGAAGATATAACTTCCTGGAAATAGGAATACAGTCCCTGGATCACACCTGTAGCTGTAAGAATTGGAGACCCCTGAAAGCCCAGCCTGCCCCTTAGGGCAAAGAAACCAGACTGGTCTTACCAGAGCCCATGCTGGGGTGTGGTCCCCAGGGAAATCTCTCCCTTATTCCCCTTTATTAGGCATCCTTCAGAAAAGAGAACTTGTTAGTGCCTCATCCTCTGAAATGTCCTTCTCATGTTTTCCAGTAGGCTGTTCTAAAGGGGTACAGGATGCAGGGCAACTCACCCAGAGAAAGGTCCACTCAGAATCATCTGTTTTGCAAAGAACCCTCATCCTGGTCATCTTTCACTGGCCCATTGGAATGCTGTTAAAGAAAATTGTTTAAAATTCAATTTTATAATGTTTATTAAAGTTCTTACCCACATATAGCCATACAGCAATGTAGACCTTTTTTTCTCCCTAGTAAGATATTTGTCCTTGAATAATTTGAGTAACTGTGTAGTTTGTGCATTGTAGCTGACAATGAACAAAAATAGAAAAAGAATGGTGATTAAGAGATCAGCCTTGAATATTCTATGTTCTAGGTACAGCTAAAAAGCTTACTAGCTATATCACTTGGAACACTAGATTATGTGAACCTTAAAATCACATACGTAATAGAAAATTTCTATTCTGTGCAACAGAAATGGAATCCAGTTAACTTCCAGAAAATGAGAATTTATTACCTGGATGCCAAGAACCCCTCAGGAAGGATCAGAAAGCTGATGAACAGTCTTGTAGCAAGCACGACCTAGGTGGCTCCAAAGAGTCTTAGTCACAAACATCTCACCTGGGCACTGTCTCTAAGATTAGTGAACTCTGAATCTGTGCTTAGGTCAAAAAATCATGCTTTGGACATACTGAGGTGGGGACAGGAAGGATCAGAGGAGTGGAACCTCTAAGAGCCATCCATCCTCTGTAGAGTAGATGGAACTCTTGAGTTTAGCCTCTCTCCAAGGCTGGGGTTAGGCAGGGAAATAGAAGCTGAAAACCAAAGCAAACAATACCGGAAGGCACTAAATAATAGCTACATGAAAGGTTTATGTAGGAAGATTAAATGGAGTTTTGCATGCACACTGAAATAGAATGGTATATCTATAGTTTCTCTATAATTGTCGAGTAGAGTCAAGAGCTGAGGTGCACCGGAAGATAGTACCCCCACATTCTACGAAGATCCCTTCTCTGGGCTTTACACACATACTAAGCTGACTCCCATATAGTGGATGCTGTCAATTACCTGCAATCAACTGAGTAAGTCAGCAACCCCAGTCCTCAGCTGTGAGTTAGCTGCTATTGGCTCACAGATGTCCCCTTCTCCAGAGAATTGCCCTCAAATCACTGAGGTTGGCTGCCTGGGAGATTATGGCCAACCCTACTGTCTCTCCATCCCCATGTACCCCTGCTTCTGCAGTAACTTGCAGACAAGGATGAATGGATTGATCCGGGGTTCCAATGTCCAACTCCTCTTCTTCCAGACGGGAACAACGCTGCAGTGTGATACATCCTTAGAGCTCCCTGTGGATTAGGCCCATCCCTTACATCTTCAATGAATCTTGAGCCCTCATATTGCTGTCTCAGTATCTGGTTTGTAAAGATCCTGAGATGTATTTACCTCCCAGCCGAGGTAGCTGGTTAGACAGGTGAAGATATAGGGAGAGGGAGAAGAGAAAGAGAAGCGGGGAGACATCAACAGTGTCTTTGGTTTTATAGAACATTGAGGGTATATTTATTTCTAACTTCTCACATTTCTGATCTGAAAACAGTTTTAGTTAAATGACAACAAAAAACACAGAACTAGCTAGGCAAATTTGTAATGAAGGAGAAGCTGGACCTGTATCAAGAGACTTGGAATTTTAGAAGTAATTCTATATCTATATGAAATGATAACACAATTAGACCTCAAAATACTCACTGCAGTATAACAGCATCAAACAGAATATTTAAACACCGGGAGATATTACAACTGTTACTATATCAGCACGAATGACTGGGGCCTTAAGTCATCTATGTATCTCAGAAAGCGGTTAGGAATGAGTCCCCAAAAAGCAGCCTAGAATCTATGGAGAAGCACATTTTTGAAGCCACATGTAGCATTTAGAGATGTTTCTTGAAGACTTGGGCCATCATACTAAGAAATTGTTAAAAATGTAAGTGAATTTCACAGGGAATACCAGAAAGATGAAGTACAATAGTCATAGAATTATTGGATCAGTTTTAAGATGACCCAGTTCATGTAGGCAGGTGTTGCTTGTTCCCCTAAAGAACATGCCTAAGAGATTTATGGGATTAGGGCTCCTAAAGGAAGGTACAAAGAAGATATTTAAAAAGGAAGCTGCCACCTATATTAAACATTTTTCTGCCAAAGGTGTTTAATCTGTGGCTAACCATGAGGAAACTAATAGGGGAAAAAATTCATTTGATAAAAAACAAAAAAGCTGAAAAACCTACCAGATTAAAAGAGCCAAAAGAGATATGACAATTCAATGGAAGGTATAATTCTTGATTGAACCTGGATTGACAAATCCAAATAAATAACATCCCTAAAGGACAACATTAGAACATTTGGAGAATGCTGAATATGATCTGTATGTTAGATAACGTTATAAAATTAATGTTAGATGTCCCAAATGTGACCATTCTACTGTGGATATTTAGACATGCCTTATTCCTAAGGGACACATGTTGAAACATTTAGATGTAAAGAGTCATTGTGCCTGTCAATAATTCTCAAATATGTCATTAAAAACAACAAAAATATACATATAGAAAGAAAGAGCAGCAAAGTAGCAAAAATGCTAGAAATTGCTGAACCCAGAAGGAAAGTAATGAGTTTTTAATATACTATTCTTTTTATACTTTGTAGCATTCAAATTTACCAATATTAAATGTGAGAAAATTCATTGGTTAATTTGGAAAAATACTTTTTTGTCCATTTATTGCATAAAAAAAAAAAAAGCTTTAAGGAAAGCAGAAGTTGAGTCCTGTGTGGGGGGTGATCTGATGAAATAATAACTCCAGGCTGCAATTTTCCCATGCAGAAGGGAAAGATGGAAAAAGATGGCTTTGAATCATGGAATTCATAATTCCATACATTTTACTGTAGAAGATGTTTAAGAATACATCAGCAAAAGCAATGTCAGGGCCAGAAAATAAAGAAAAGATAATAACAGTTGGCTATCCAAATACAACAAATGGTGCCAACACTATTAGAGGTACAAAAGGGAAAGCACAAATGAAAAAAGCATGAACGTGGCTAATCTCTTATATATTTTTTTATTTTTATTTTGAGACAGGGTCTCACTCTGTCTCTCAGGCTGACGTGCAATGGCACAATTGTAGTGCACTGCAGCCTTGACCTCCTGGGCTCAAGCCGTCCTCCCAACTCAGCCTCCCAAGTAGCTGGGACCACAGGCACATATCACCATGCCTAGGCAATTTTTGTATGTTTTGTAGAGATAGGGTTACCCCATGTTGCCCAGGCTGGTCTGGAACTCTTGAGCTGAAGTGATTGATACGCCTTTGCCTTCTAAAATGCTGGGATTACAGGTGGAAACCACTGCACCCGGCCCATCTCTTCTAAAAGGAGTAGAAAAATTCAGAAGCAGATGGAAATAGGCCCCAGAGCCACAGGAAACGCTGCGTACAGACACAATTCTTTGGCAGAGTCAAACTTGTTTATGAGCCCTCAATAGGCCCTTCACGTGCCAGCTTTCAGGAAACTGGAGAGCAGCTCCAGTTCTTAAAGAAGGGTGATTCCTCAGTTTCGTGGACATGAGTTTAACAGGTATTGCAGGGCTATAGGGCAATGGGCATGGTTGACAAAGCAAAGAGCTGAAATGTCATTGCCCCAAAGGAAATGCAGGCTTTCTGAGGGAGATTGAGCAAGATAAAAAAGTTGGAACTGATATTTGACTTCTAACTTCTTTAGACCTTAAAGTTAGAATTTTAAACTTTCTTTGGAATTTGACTTATAAAGGCAATAGGAATTAATCTAGTGAGCTGAAATTTCTCCTTCGTAATTTGCTAGGTTAAGTTTTATTTTTCATTTGGGACATCCTATACTACATAGGTTGATCTTTGTATTATTATTTAGCCTAACTGGGAAAATATATTGGATGAACAGATTTGGCCAACTTTGGGGCAGAAATTAGACTAGAGGGTAAATAAATCTTCAACCTTGGGTAAAATATGATCCTGAAATAAATTAATGTCCTGCTCTGACCAATTTCATGGCTTCAAGAGCAAATGGTAGCAGGCCGCTGCCAGTCCCACAAGCTTACCCATGGCAGGACACTAAATTGAAATAGCAAGTCTTTTTTCCTTTAGAAAAATACCTATTTTAACATTTAAAAGAAAGACTCAAATTCATCCCAACAGCTTTACCAGGCTTCGCCACAAAATATATTTATACATACTCAGGGACTTGAAGTTTCTTGCAGAGCTCTTTAACTGATCAAGTCAGGGGGAAGTGACCACCTTTCCCACAACCATCCTCTGTGCTTGTCATCTTCAAGGATGTCTTACCCTGGCTCAGGCTGTGGGGGTAGCTGCAGTAGAAGCTTGCCTTGGAATTATGAAACCGGTAAAATTAGCATGGTACTTGCAGCCAGCATCACCATAGAACATCCTATTTATTGAATTGGAGTGTTCCGAATGAGCAGGCTGAACTTGGTTAAGACAGAGAGACAGACATACAGAGAAAGAGAGATTCTGTAGTGCTCCAGATTGAAAGCAGATAGTCAAAGGTAAAATAAATTTCAGTAGCCTGTTCCTTCCTGAGTATTCAGCAGCCCTAGTTCAGGAATTTTTCCATTTGCAAGAATCTTAAAATATTTTTTCTGGTTAAATTCTTTTTATTTTTATTTTATTTGTATTTATTTATTTTATTTTTGGCTACTAGGTGGTTTTGATGAATTTGCTGTGATCCAGGAGTGTTTTAAGTATTTCTCTTAGAGTTGGCTTTGGCTCAGATTGTTTCAACAGCCTTGAAATGAGATCAGGGAATGTAAACCTGGACCATTCTTTTGTAGGTCTTTTGCTAGCGGAAGGGAGACTTCCCTTTCAGGTCATCAGTCTTCTGCCCTGAGGATGAGCATAGTACATGGCTGGTTTAGCACATTCTTTATAGTTGATTCTAGCGGGGAAGTGAATGAAAAGCTTAAGAAGACTATGCAAATCTTTGGCTTTCTCCTCCACTCTCCACTTGACCACAGAAGAAGAGCAATGAATTTGTTTATCTGACTGGCAAGTCTAGGAGAAGAAACTCAGATATGCTTCTTCTTAATCTGATTTTGGATAAGCTTGCTACAAAGAGAGTGCTGTTTTATCTGATGGTCACCATGTTGTTAGTTCACTGGGGTGTGGGGTAGGTGTGTATGTTTAGAGAGGGAGAGATTAAAGCTGTTTTCGCCAGAATTACTCTCTTTAATATCTTTGGTATAGCTTTATACCTTTGGTATAATGGTGGAGCTCTTCCAGACCAGGTTCTTGAAAATAGTTGTATTGTGGGCTTAAACCTCATTATGGAATGGGAATATCTATATTCATAAACCATTGACTAAAATGAGTCTAACCTTCTGTTGTCATTATTGAAATAATTGACATCCACAAAATGTAAAGTTATATAATATTATATGATCCTGATACTCTAAAATGTTACTTAGATTGATGCATTTTCTGTATTTTATTATAACTTTCTTGAGAGGATTACCTGAACTAGTACAAATTTTTGCATATAACAAGTTTTAAAATTAGTGGGCATTACATATGAATTTACTCAGAAAGTTAAATATTTCCTCTTTCTTTCCCTTAGTAATATATTTATAATCTTGGATCTTTCAGCTGTCACTCCAGCTAGTCTTCCAAATGGGTATTATACAGAATAGACAGACACCCAACGCATCCAAACCCTTCACTTTTGGCTTCTGCTTGGCTTCTGTTTTCTGCGCACTATGCAAACATCTGAGGCACTTTTTTCCTGTGTTTTCCTTTAAAGCTTAGGCTAATCCTAGAACTAATCAGCCATATGTTTTCTCATTGCAGATACCCAAAAACAGCCTTAGAATGTCCACGGATACTTTCAAAGTGAAGGAATAGTTGACAATTCCTTTTATCTTAAAAAAAAATTCAGCAGGAAAGCAAAGATTATATATCTGTATCTGTATTTGCATCTATATCTATCCATTCGGTTTTAGTGATTGTTGTTGTTTGCTTCTTCTCAGACTGCAGTCTCAACTCACAGCCCCAAACAAGTGGAGGTACAGGGGTCTTCATTCTAGAAGCCTTGACTCATAGATGAGCTCCTCTGGTGAAACTGGAATGAGGAGGTCATTTGGAAGGTGTTGAGTCGTTGAAAATATATCAGCATAGAATACATTCAATGTTATAATAACTGCCTCTTGAGCTAACAAATTATAATGTTGAAAACAATAGGCTCTGTCTAAATTTTATGTTTTCTCTGTTATTTTGTGGAAAGCAATACTCAACGAAGACTTTCTGACCATTAGCCAACAGGCTTCAGAAATTTCCCTGAATTTTTGTGTTTTTATTTTGTTCTTGTTTACAGTTTGCAAAATTTCATCAGGTGATCTCTGGTGCTATAAAAACACTTCAGTTGGAAAAAAAAAAAAAAAAAGAAAGAAAAAAAGGACATGAGCCCTTAAAAGCAGCATGGTACAGAAAATACCATGCAGCCCTGGTGAGAGACTCACTTTTTAGGAGAAAGTCTTTTTATTCAGTTTTTTCTTCAAAATTAAAATTTTGATGCACTCATATCTCATGTAGATAATAGATTTTCATTCTGTCTAGAGTGAGAAAGAAAAGGCGATGGAAAAAACAACAGGGTTCACATTAATAGGAGATGACAACTTGACCAAACAGGAGGTGGCAGCCCTGCTGGCTCCACGGCTCAGTGGCTGTGACAGGCAATTAACGATCAGAGCAGCCAGATGTAATGGAAGGCAACAGCAACTCACTGAGCACTTCCTGGCTCCTCTGCTGCTTCTACAATTTGTGTTGTTTGCAGAGACAAATAAACACTAATGCATGCTTTGCTAAGAAATGTAGTTAGGTTAGACAAAAAGGGGAGGGGGTGGAAAGAGTCATGACACCAGAAAAAACCCAGTTTAATGACAAATGGGGACAGTCTCCCCAACTCTCAACATAA
This sequence comes from Piliocolobus tephrosceles, assembly GCF_002776525.5. Taxonomy (NCBI): domain Eukaryota; kingdom Metazoa; phylum Chordata; class Mammalia; order Primates; family Cercopithecidae; genus Piliocolobus; species Piliocolobus tephrosceles. Next base: position 10,174,015 of record NC_045455.1, on the reverse strand, counting down.
TAAAGGAAGTGAAGATTATCAAACGATTTAACAGCAGATTCTACTTTTTTATATGACATTGTAAAATTCAAAACAATTTTTAAGCATCATCTGGCACGTCTCACACATACAATATTGATTTCTCTTCTACATCTGCAGTAATTAGGCATTTTTCCTTCTTAAATTTTGTCTTTCACACTTCTGCTTTGATATATAAAGCAGGATAAGTAAATAATGTTTATTTTATTTAATATTAATTTATAATTTTAAAATAGTTATATTTAATAAAATTATAGAATATGTAAACGTAAATCTTTATTTACAAATATATCCATTTAATTAAAACTCAAATGCTTCATCTCTCTAGATAGATGAACTAGGTACTGAAGCTATTATTGTAATCTCCTGCATACATTTAACTGTTCAGCAAGTTAATGTTATTTCTGTATATCGTAGTTTTGTCCATAATGTCTATGATACAGTGTCCTCAGGGAGGTACTCAAGTCCACAACATGGGGAATAAAATTAACAATACAGTCAACTAGCAGCCTATTCCCCAAATAATTTACATTTTCACCCCTATACACATGAACACATCATATCCACCTACGATATGCTTTCAAATTCAAACTTAGTTCTACATATTTAAATTAAATATTGAATGCTTGAGTAATCTTTGTAAGTTTAAATATTGTTAACATATTAAAATTTGAATATAAAAATGAAAAATATCAGCTGTCAGGCAAAACCAGTAGCTGGCATTGTTGACATATTTATTATGCGGTCACCTCAAATTAAACACAAGAAAATAAATCTCAAAATGACAGACTCATATTTACCATGTGTGCAATGTGGAAGGCAGAAAGTGTTAAGATACTAATGCATCAACATATGCACTCAGAACTGATTCACTAACATGTGCTACTATTTGAAGTGTTCATGACTTTGAGGCAGATGTTTCCGAACACTCATTTATTTAGACATCAAGTATAATGAAATGAAAATATAGAAACGTTTACTCAAATGCATCAATCTGCGAAAATGCAAGTGGTAAAGAGATATTTAAATAAATCTACCCAAATTTATTTCCCTAAATGAGTATTATCATGAGATTATGGAATTTAAGATTTTAGTCTAAGTTAATTTAGGAATTATGCTTTAAAGCTCATCTTATTACTCTACAATCACGTCTATTTTCCTAATTAAAACTTATTTATTTGGCAATTTGGTAACTCTTCTCATCACTAAACTAGGTTCTAACTTATATTTAAGTATTTCCAACAAATAAAAATTTTCTTCCAGATAATGAATCTACAGCACTTTTGAATATCACAAAAATGAATATGCCTTAGGCTTTCAGAATAATTTTAAAAGTGAAAATCCACATAAGTTATTTTAAATTATGATGATAATATTGCTGTAATAAGTTTCTGAAGGTTCTAACACAAATTCAAATGCACACATTTCTATTCAACAAATGTTTGAGTTTCTCTTATGTTTCAGTGATAATTATCCTGCAATAAATAAGAGACAAAAGATTCTTTAAAAGGCATGATCTCTGTCCACTTGGAGCTCACAGTTTAATATAATAAATAAAACCTAAGCAAATATCTGATAAAATAGAGAAGTATTTATAGCACACACAAAAAAAGAAAGAAAAATGGGTCTTGTTGAAAACAAAATCCAGAAAGCCAGTTCATTTTTGCAGATGTGATAGTCTGGGTTATCTAAGGCAAACATCCTTTAAAACATAATTAAAATTGCTGGGTAAAACATTAAATACATCTTTTTAAAGTGCTGGCAAAGAGATAATATTGATGAAAACTATCTTGCAAAATTAAATGACACAGGAATCTAGAGGGAGACCACTGTCGTTGTTTTTGTCCTGAGGAATTTTCTAGGCCTTGATGAAACTGATTCTCAGTTTTGAAAGTTTCATGCACTATCGAAAACAGAGTTGAAAGCTTGTAGTCTGTCTAGCAGAGGGAGAGTCTTTGGAGAATCTCTTGACATGAATCGAGTAATGCAAACGGCATGTCACTAGGATGAGAATTAAAAACAAACAAACAAATGCCCTAAAAGTAGGAACTGCAAAGGAAATTATTTAGAGGCTAAATAAAGCAGTAGGAAGATGCAAAGGCAAGCTGAGAGTAAAACCATAAAACAGTCTTTAGATTTGGAGCCCCAAGTCGTAATAATTGGAAATTTTAAAATAACTTAAGCCATGAATTTATTCTGTACTAGAAGGGACCAGATACTCAGCAAAGGAAATGTAGATATTCTCTTGAGGAATTTATCCCAACATACACTTCAAATGTTTACACAAATAATTATCCAAGGATTAAAACATATATATGTATATATGTTTTATATATATGTTTATATATATAAAGTTTGTATATAATAAGATTTTTTAAAGTTTATATATAGTAAAATTTCTATAACACTAAAGCTCTTATAAAGTAAGATTTCTAAGAAACTTATTTCAGAAAGAAGAAAAATGATCCCAATAAATCCAAGAAGTTTCTGTTATGTTTCAGCAATAATTATCCTGAAATAAATAAGAGACAGAAGATTCTTTAAAAAGGCATGATCTCTGTCCACTTGGAGCTCACAGTTTAATATAATAAATAAAACCTAAGCAAATATCATATAAATGGAGGAGTATTTATAGCACAAAAAAAGAAAGAAAAATGGGGTTTAAATCCAAGAAGAAACTAAAAGCAAATACGGTAGAAATACTCAGATTTATACAAATAATTAACTGAATAAATATGTATGTGTGTGTGCATGTGTGTATCTTAGAAACCAAAGAAATAATACTTCTGTGAGTGTGCCAGCAGGACAAACAGATCTGCAAACACGTAAGATACTGAAAATATGGCAAAAAGATTCTAAAAATTAATATGTTTTGCTAAAATATAAGAAAGACAAAGCTGTAAAACCTTTCAGGGAAAAACTATTCAAGAGTAAAAAATACTTAGCAGATTGAAAAAAATAATGAAGTGAATTATGTGGTAATTTAAAATATAATGATTTAATTTTAAAAATTTCAAACATTGGTTTTACAATCAGATGAGATATAGCTAAAGAGAAAATTAGCAAACTAGAAGCCTGGTCAAGAGACATTGTCCAGAATATATCACAGGAGAAACACAAATATGGAGAGTATGAAAGCAGGATTAGAAAACTAGAGCAATAGAAATAGAATGTCATATACTTTGACATTGAGACTTGGAAGTAGACAGGATGAGATCTGAGAGGTAATGTTTGAAGAGAAAAAGGCTGAGTTGACTTTACTGATTAAAAACAGCAACTTGCTGATTTAAGAAATGCGATGAATCCCCAAAATTATAAAGAAAAGTAAACACAGCCATAGGCATACTGTCAGTGAAACTCTAGAAGACCATAGTCAAAGAATACATTATACAGAGAGAAGGAAAAAGATTATTTTCAAAGACACTGCAATTCAACTGTCATAGAAAACAAAGAAGAGTGAGATGATATTGTTAGTATGCTGGAAAAAAATGATGACCATCCTAGAATTCACAGTTAAAACAATATATTTCAAGAAGGAGAATGAAAAAGATATTTCCAGGTAACCAAAATTTTAATCATAGATAACACCTGAAAATAAATGTTTTATAAATAACTCATATATAAACAAATCATAAATAACACATGAATAAATATGTCATAAATTACTCATAATTATATATAATTATAATATCACACACATATACACATATGTATATATGTATACATATGTATACATACGTATATATGTAGACATATGTATATGTATACATGTATACTATATATGTGTGTAGATACTATATGTGTGTATGTATACATATATACACATATCTATATATAATCTTCAAAATGACCCTATGAGGTAGCTACTTTAATTATCCACAATTTTTTAGATGAGGAAGCCAGAATACACATAACTCACTAATTTGTTCAAAACCACATACTACAAGCCAGGGCAGGGCTTAAAGACACTCTAATCCAGAGTCTCTTCTCCTAACCACTATGACAGTCCCTCCTCACCCATCTCAACCATCTGGCAAGATTGTCTCTGGTAGTAAGATTTCTAAGAAACTTATTTCAGAAAGAAGGAAAATTATCCCAATAAATTCAAGAAAAAACTAAAAGCAAATATAGTAGAAATATACAGATTTATACAAATAATTAACTGAATAAATTAATCTTGTGAAAATCTTTTTTTTTTGTTTTGTTTTTTTTTTTTTTTTGAGGCAGAGTCTCACTGTATCTCCCAGGCTGGAGTGCAATGGCATGATCTTGGCTCACTGCAGCCTCCACCTCTCAGGTCAAAGTGATTCTCCCACCTCAGTCTCCCAAGTAGCCGGCATTACAGGTGCCCACCACCATGCCTTGCTAATTTTTGTATTTTTAGTAGAGATGGGGTTTCACCATGTTGGCCAGGCTGGTTTCGAACTCCAGACCTCAAGTCATCCACCAGCCTTGGCCTTCCAAAGTGCTGGGATTACAGGCATGAGCCACCACGCCCGACCTAAAATCTAATTTTGTTTTTGAAAGCAACATTAAATTAAAGTATACTGTGACACTATCATATTGTATTAGTCCATTCTCACATTGCTATAAATAAATAGCTGAGACAAGGTAATTCATAAAGAAAAGAGGTTTAGCTGGCTCACTGTTGTGTAGACTGCAGGAAGCATGATACTGGTGTCTGCTTGGCTTCTGGGGAGGCCCCAGGAAGCTTCCAGTCATGGTGGAAGGTGAAGGAAGTGTAGCCACGTCCCATGGCAAGAGCAGCAGCAAGAGAGTGAGGCGGGAAGTACTGCACACTTGTAAACAACCAGATCTCACCAGAACTCACTTACTATCACCAGGACAGAACCAAAGGGATGGTGCTAAACCATTCAAGAGAAATCTGCTCCCATGATCTAATCATCTCCCACCATGCCTCACCTCCAACATTGAGGATTATATTTCAAATTGCAGTTTGGGTGGGGACACAATTCCAAACTATATTGCATATATACTAGGAAAGGCAAATGCAGTTAAAAGTATTCTAGGTCTTTGTATTATATATTATATTAAGGGATCAAGAGATATAGAAAAATGCCCTTTCAGGGTGAAGATAAGCAAAAGAACATTGACGGAAATCTGAGCAATATTGTTCCCCCTGTGCTTATTGTGAACCAGACACTGGTTTACGTACTTCACAAGCATTATTATGTTTTTTCTTCACAACTGCTCTACAAGATAGGCTTGCCAAAGGTAGAATAGTTGCTTATTACTCAATATCTCTAAAACTCATTTTTTGAAACCTTAAAATTGGCCTCGTAAAAATCTAATGTCTTTTCCCCAGTGTAGGTTCTTGGCACCTTTGTTGAAAATGAGTTCACTGTAGGAGTGTGGATTTGTTCCTGAATTCTCTATTCTGTTCCATTGGTTTATATGTCTGTTTTTATGCCAGCGCCAGGCTGTTTTGATTACTGTACCTCTGTTTGCACATGAAGATTAAACAAGATTATATAGGTTTATGTACTATATCCAGCACAGTGGCTAACATAAATAATGCTCTATAAATATTTTAGATATTATCATTGTTGTTATTGATATCTTTATCCACAACATATCAGCATTTTCTAAATTCAGACTGTATATGTGTGTGTGAAACATAGTTGAATTTTGGTTATTTTATGGTAAAAGAAGAATTTATGTGTCTTGCCGTGGAAACTCAGCTTTCCCTGACATCACTGCTACCCTTCATAGTGATTATTTTATTGTGTTGCATAATTAGTTCATTATCAGGTGAACATTTTAGTGAGAGAGGGAAGGAATTTTTTTTTCTGGAATATCTGAATTCTTTCACTGCCAAACACTCTCACTAGTCTATGATCCACTTCAGGTGGCTTTCTTCCTTATCACTTTGTGGACACACATATTAGGGGTTTACAATGGCCCTTTTGTAACTAAATTAAATGGACATTCTTTAGTTCTCATTATTCTTGTTTTATTGGGAACATTTGATGCAATGAGGCACCCCCTTTTTTTTTTTTTTAAACCTATTTTCTTTCCATGGCCTGTATGAGGCCATACTCTCATCAGGCTCAGAATCTGCAGCCTTCTTTGCTATTTTTCTCTTTCTGAGAGTCTGATGAATCAAGTCTTATTTGGGATTTTGTCTTGGGCCTTTTTGTCTTATAAATTTACAAACCCTCCTTATACAATTGCAACTATTTCAAATACCATCAGGTAATAATATATGCCCTGTATACAACCAGGATAATAGTTTGGGGATCTTAAACTGGGATATTCTTGTTCCTAAAATTCCTGATTCCTGGTTTCAGTGCTGTTTCTACGTTGAGTCAAGTCTTCAGGACTCATGTAATAAAGTAATGTGACTCAGTTCCCAATCCTAATGGATTATGGAATGGGCACACTTCAGAAAACCTCATGCCACTTTAAGAGATGCAATGTAAACACAGTATCATTATAATCTCTCACCTTATTAATCTTCCCATAGGACCTAATCCGTTGTTCAAAATGTACATTTCAGGAGGGGGTGGGGGCAGGGAGTGATAAAATGTAAACATGTCAATGATTTTGAACCAGCCCATTTGTCTCATAGAACTGATGTTTATAGTTTATTTTGAATAAACCTAGAAAGTGATTCCCCCTCCAATCTTAATTTTTATTTTATTTTATTTTATTTTTGAGACAGAGTCTTGCTCTATTGCCCAGGCTGGAGTGCAGTGGCGCCATCTCGGCTCACTGTAAGCTCCGCCTCCCGGGGTCATGCCATTCTCCTGGCTCAGCCTCCCAAGTAACTGGGACTACAGGCACCCGCGACCATGCCTGGCTATTGTTTTTGTATTTTTAGTAGAGACGGGGTTTCACAGTGTTAGCCAGGATGGTCTCGATCTCCTGACCTTGTGATCCGCCTGCCTTGGCCTCCCCCATTCAATCTTAAAACTTGAGAAAGTTGCATTTGTCTTATCTGAGTTCCTTTCTTAGGAAACAAACCATTAGCTCTCCCAGAGAGTATGAAGAATCTGAAACTCACCAGATCACTGCACCTGGACAATGAGATTCCAGACCCTTCACCCACGATGATTGCCTGATGGCAACCTGCTGCCTGTTGACCAACTCCTCTTCTTTACCCCTCCCTAATTCCTGCTTTTTCACACATGATTACAATTCTTCCCTGCCTATAAATCCTCTAACTTTAGTCAGTCAGGGAGATGAATTTGAGAAAGACTTCCCATCTTTTTGGCTGCAGCACCCAATTAAAGCTTCTTTTCTGGCAGTGCTCCTTGTCTCAGTGATTGACTTTCTGTGTGGTGAGCAGTAGACCCTAAAGCAAATCTCTAATGTTTCAGTAATAATGTATAGGTATATCCATAATTTTTGCTTTAAATTTTCTTTCTTGGAGGTCTCCTTTTATTTTTAGTAAATACCGGTTTGTTGTTTTTTCTTCATATTTTCGCTCTGCATGGTATCTCCTGTGTAGGCTTACTGACTTCATGGTGAGGAGGATGGGAGGCTGTAGGTACATACAGTGTTCTGTAAAACTTTGCTGTTCTCTCCTGTGGTGTGGTACTTGTGGTCTGCCCTTCGGACTCATGATAACTGAGGTATTACTCAATACATATGGCATTTCAGGCAATATGGTGGCACCACACCTGTATTTCATTGTCTGAAATACTTTGCATCATGTCTCACAATTAGACACAAGCTTCTTTGCAAAATCACAGGAGTTTAATGCTTCTTTAGTCTTCTTTTCTTTTTTTTTCTGGAGACAGGGTCTCACTCTGTCACCCAGGTTGGAGTGCAGTGGCGTGGTGAGATCTCGGCTCACTGCAACCTCTGCCTCCTATGCTCAAGCAATCCCCCACTCTCAGCCCCTCAAGTAGCTGGGACTACAGGCATGAGCCACTATGCCAGGCTAATTTTTGTAGAGACAGGGTTTCACCAGATTGCCTAGTCTGGTCTTGAACTCCTGAGCTCAAGCAATGCACCTGCCTCGGCCTCCTAAAGTGCTGGGATTACAGGCATGAGCCACTGCTCCTGGCCGCCTCTAGTCTTCTTAGCACCTCTGTGGGCCATCACAGGGGCTTGCAGAAACTTGTACATTCCCAGGATTCCAACCTTTGCTATGGGACTGGTAATGTGTAGGGTTCTAGAGGCCTTAGCTTCTTCCTAGTTTCTAATTCCTACGTGCTGATGTCCCATTCCCCACAGTCAGGCCATACAGGTCCTCCTACCCCTTGTACCCTCCCCATGGTGTTTCTGCTATGAGGATGTGCACGTTCAGACCCAGCCCTTCTTCTCTATCTGCATTTTCCCTCATCCCCTAGAGTGCAAAGATCATGTTTTTCACTCTCTCTTCTTTGCTACAGGATCTGATCCTCTTCTTCACTGAATCTACATTCTTAGAGTTTGGTGGCAGAATTCTGTGATAAAAAGTTACCCATTGCCTCTCAAGATACAAATCTACTCTTCTATACCTGTTCTGTGACATTGCTGCTGGGAGTCTAAAAGTTGCATTTCAGACTTCTTTAATAAGAGAAAGCAAGAGTTGATGTGAAGACAGAAGGAGGAAAAGGGAAAGAAATTTTCTTCATTGTTTTTTCTGACTGTTCCTCTCAGCATTGTCCCAGCAGTGGCATTTTACCAAGGCAGTTATCTTCAGTCTCCAGATTTTTTTTGGCATTTCCAGGACAAAGCTTCACTGCACCCCTTTAGAAGCACCAATGCCACCCAGATAGTGCCCCTTTCCTCAGACGTCTGAACCTCACTACTTTGGGACCCCTCTTCTAAGATGCCACGTTCTGCCAATGCCAAATTATTTCATTTTGTTCCCCAAGCACTACGATTGGTAGCTGCTTCCTATAGTTAATACCTCCAGGTTCTTCAGTGTGACCTTTCTGTTCTCTGAGCTTGCCATCCCTGTGTAACTAGTTCCCCAAAGAACTCCTCTCTGCTCAAATATCAACTGTGCTTTCTCTTTTCCTGGCTGGACTCCAGTGGTTTCTTCTTTTTTTTTTTTTTTTTTTTTTGGCATGATAAGTAGAATAGTGGTCCCGAAAGATGCCCATGTCCGAATCCCCAGGACGTGTGATTATGTTATGTTACATGGCAAAGGGGAGGGGAGTTAAGTCTGTAGATGAAATTAAGGTTGCTTATCCACTGACCTTGATATGGCAAGGTTATCTTGGATTAACCAGGTGGGTACAAATTTATCACAAGGGTCCTTTAAAGTGAAAGGGGAACATGAAGAGAAAGAAGAGGAGAAGGGAGAGGGATAACTGACCACAGAAGAAAGGCAGGCTTAGAGAAATGCAATGTTGCTAGGGTTGAAGATGGCAGAGGGAGACCATGAGCCAACGGATGAGGCCAGACTCTAGAAGCTGGAAAGGCTGAGGATACTGTTCTTTCCTGTATCTTCCAGAAGGGAACACAGCCCTGCAGATCCCCTGATTTTTGCTCTGCAAGGCATGTGTTGAACTTCTAGACCATAATACTGTGAGATAGTGAATTTGTATTGTTGTCAGTCACTAAACTTGTGACAATTTGTTGCTGCAAAAAGAGAAAATTGAGATAATTTATTACATAGAAAAATGATAAAATTATGTTGGTTTATTGACTACCAAATTTTTATTATAACATTTTCTTCTGGAATTTGGATGATTATATGTAATTTTCTATTAGATATTTGTCCCTTAATACTCAGGGATAGGCATTTCAAAGTTAGCATCTACGAAAAGAATGTATTACATTTGCTTCCAAGCCTGATCCATTCCCATATCCCTAACCTTATCCATTTGTTCATGCCAGAACCCAGACCTCACATTGAGTCTTTTTTCTCCATATTTTACTCCCTTTTCCATCCAGTGAATCACCAATTCAACTGAGCTTTCCTCTGTATAACTGTTGGCTTATTTCTGCCTTTAGTGCTATTTCTGTAACATAGGTCACTATGATCTTGGCCAGATTTAAAGCAGCAGAGCCTGCGTTTACTTTCCTCTCCTCCATCCTCCTCTTTCCTGTCCACAACACTGCTAGGGAACTTTCTAAACTGCAAGCCCAAACATATTAGACTACTGCTCAAAATGTTTCCATGGCTTCTCATTACCTTTAGGATTTAAGTTCTTTGTGATCTCTATGATCCTTTCCATTTCATATTTGAGTGTATCACAATATTTGCACTCTGTGCTATTGTTATTTTCAGCATCAAATCTGTTAACGCACCATGCTCCCTGTTGCCTCTGAGCATCAGTATGCCTTTCCAAGGCCAGGGACATTTTTCCATCAGCCACTCCCTCTTCTCTGCTGGCCTAACTTCTACTAATCCATTAGGTCTCAAATTATAAATCATTTTCTTTGTGAAGAGATTCTTGACCTCCCAAGACTGACACAGGTATCCCTTTTAATGTTTCCATGGCAACTTTTTAATCTCTTTTACCTAATGCACTGTGCTGTCACTCTTTATCACTGTATTGCGAGCTTTCTCATGCATTGCCATCATCCTTGTATCTCTAACATTTAACACAATGGCACATAAGAGACGCTAATAGATATTTGCTGAATGGATGAATGAATGCCTTATAGTGTATGTAATTAAACTCAACTATTGGAGTGGAGAAGATCTGCCTTCCATCATTAATGGTTGCATTAATAAATGATACCATCTGTCTTCTTGCCTCTGTAAATTTGAAAAACAAAATGTTTATCAGTCAAGGTATGGTAGTTATGTACAGCATTGACTTTCAATTGTTTAATTGATAATAGTTTTTGGTTTTGTCACAGGGTGAATTCTTCAGAGAAATTCCTGTTGTTAAAAACCATCAGATCTTGTGAGGCTCATTCACTGTCATGAGAACAGTGCAGGAAAGACCCGCCCCCATAATTCAATCACCTTCCACCAGGTTCCTCCCATGACACATGGGAATTGTGGGAGTTACGATTCGAGATGAGATTTGGGTGGGGACACAGTCAAACCATATCATATGCTAAATAAGGAGTGGATTGTTCATAAGTTTTCTGCAGAAAGGGGCGGGGAATTCCAGAACTGAGGGTTTCTCCCTCTATCAGACCCCATAGAGGGTAACTTCCAAGTATTGCCATGGCATTTGCAAGCTGTCATGGTGCTGGCAACAGTGTCTTTTACCATGTTATATATTTTATTAGCATAGAGTGAGCAGTGATGACAACCAGACGTCACTTTTGTTGCTACCTTGGATTTGACAGGATTTTGCCAGCTTCTTTACAGCATCCTATTTTATTAGTGGGCTCTTTGCGACCTGTACTTTGTGAAATCAGTCCTGCTGAACTCCTATCTCAATTTCAAATAGCAGTGAAACAGCAATAACATAGGGCTAAATTTACAAATGAAGATCATATTGTCAGTAAAGCCAATTAACATTCAAAATATTACTTAGATTCTTAAAAATTGCAATAAAACAACCTTGGATTGTGCTAATGAAAGAAATAATTGTTAAATGAGCAATTTTAAGTAGTCATAAATTTCAAAGCATATGGAATTGTGTTAGTTTCTTATGACTGCCATAACAAATTATTGCAAATTCATTGGTTTAAACCACATAAAATTGCTTTTCTCTAACAGTTCAGGCGGCAAGAAATCTGAACTCTAATTGTCAGTAGGGTTGGTTGTTACTGAAAGTTCTGAGGGACAAATCATCCCATACCTCTCTCTTAGCTAATGGTGGTTACAGTAAATCCCTGACTTGTCTTGGGTTATAGCTGCATCCTCCAATCTCTATCTTCATCTTCACATCTTTTCTCTGTCTCTCTTTTTATTAGAAGAACACAACTCATTGGTTTAGAGCTTATGCTAAATCCAGAAGGATTTCATCTCTAGATCCTTAATTAATTATATTAGCAAAGCTCTATTTCCAAAGAAGGTCACATTCTGATGTTCCAGGTGGATATGAATTTTGAGGGGACACTAGTCAATGCACTACAGCCATAATTTCTAATTCTTCACAATTCTGAAATTTTGGTATATAAAATTTCTGAATGACCTGAAGTGATATTATGCCGGGTCCATCCTGCAGACTGACTGAGCGACAATGAAAGAAGTACACTGACACAGGTATTTTGCCTAATAGCACAGTGAAGGGACCACACAGCTTAGCACTGCTGATGAGAGTGTATCCACCCCGCTAAGCCAGCAATGCTAGCATTTATTTAGTACAGATTTAATGACAAAGGCTTGGAGCAAACACAATTTGTGGGTAATAAACATTGTCGACCCCCCAAGCAGAGAGCAGTCCTGCTCATGAATGATCAAAGGTTGGTTTCCAGAGACATAAGTAAATCAATTTATCTAGATAAGTTCCTTTACATTCCCTTGTTATCTACCATTTGCTCTTACGAGAATTTAGCTGCCTTCAGCTAAATTCCCGAAGCTTTGCAAAACCTCCTGGCCTTCCAAGAGGGTTTGCATCTTTCCCTATAAGTTTTTTTATAATTTGGACCACCTGACCTAAATCCTACGACATTACAAATAGTCAGGTTTTAAAATGAAGTTCAAATAGTATATATGTTTTGGTCGAGATAACCTATCCAGGACTTTATCTTCTGATAGATAAAAATAATAAAATAGATTACCTCCAAATATTCTTGTGACTCTTTTTGTTTCATCATATATTCTAGCTAGAGGAATTAAATTTAAAGTCAAATCTTTACAATAATGCACAAATTCTTTCTAGTAATAAAAGGAAGATTATTGACCATGTACAAAGTCTGCAATCAGCAACATCCAATTGAATAAGACTTATAGATGTGCAATTATAGAAACAGTTTCACATTCAAGCTAAGTATAAGAGCCCTTCAAGAATAATATTATTAGAATCATGGCTGATTTATAAAAAAATATGATTTTATTCATATAATAGAGGTATTTTCTGTTGAGGTAGGTGTTCAGAGATATGTGAACTTTATTTCCAAAGGGGTAGATACTCCATCACTAACTTTTAACACTGCATCAGTAGAGACTGTGTAATCTATTTCCTAATCCATGTTTATCTGTGCAAGTCTGGGCATAGGGGTGAACACAGATAATTCTGTACATGAGTAGAAGTTACACAAATGCTAAGTAAGTCATTTCTTCTAGAAATTATAGAACTGAGAAAATGTATGTCTGTCTTTGAATAAGACAGACTGCTTCTGTTGTAAATCTCGCATTTCCTGTTTGTGCACTTATCAAAATCACTGAGAATGTTCTCTTATTTATGAATATTGGAATGAAGTGTTAGGAAATTATCATCTCCAATATTTTCAAAACAGCCTTCTTCACACATCAAACCTTCACATCATTTGAAAAAAAAAACACTAAATTTTGGCTCTAATAACAAAAAAATTGGGACAGATAGAAAAAAATAAGGAACAATTTATTTTGATTTGTAGATGCCATAGCTAAGCTTATTAAAATATCATAAAACATGAAGTCTTTGTTTTTCCTAAATGGCTTAATTTCACCCTCAGTTTTTTATGAAGGTAAAATTGATATTTATAGTATTAATATTTATAGTAATATAAATATTATATATATAATACTTATACTATAAATATTGCCTATTATTCTGATGGGTGTCTAAGTTAATTATATTAATTCAAAATTAATTATTTTTAATTGTCTTGTTTTACTACAAATGGGAGATAATTCCTAAAAATACACTGGAAGTGGATTGGTGTTGAGTTTGAAAGTCAAGTTGGCATTGTAGGATATATCTACCCTATCATCACCTTCTTGAACAATGTGAACATAAGTCTGGGAATCGGCCCCAAAAGATGATAAATGGTCCTTTTATCTGTCATTTACAAATAAATATTGCAACATAAGGACTATTGTAAAAAAAGAAAAATTGTGAAGCTGTCATTGCAGTCATGCCAGCAGGTGGGAAACCTTGCACTTTTGGTGAAATATTATTTTATCCCATACTGAAAATGCAGCTCTTTTCTGCATAAGATTGCTGCAAGAAAGGCATACCTATAGATTCTAACACATTTTCAGAAAAAGTTTGACATCATTATATGACAACCTGAAGAAAGGAGGGTGAAGGATCTAAGAAAGTTGGAGAGTTTCAGAGAATGTTAATGCTAGTAAAGATGGCTTGATAATTTTAGAAAGAGGTTTGGCTTAAAACAAAATGTGAAGATTACAGGATAAGCAGCTTCTGCTGACCAAGAGGCAATAGGTGAGTTCCCAGATGCCACTGAGGAAAGAGGATATTTGCATGAACAGGTTTTTTAATGCAAACAAATGTGCGCTATTCTGGGAAAAAATAAAAAGCCAGAAAGGAAGTTTATTAGTAAGGAAGAGAAGTGAGCACCAGGATTTAAGGCAGAAAGACATGGGCTAACTCTACTGTTTGGTGCAAATTCCAGTGGATTTATGTTCAGAACTGCCCTTATCTATAGCGCTTATAGTCCCTTGAAGGGTAAAGACAAACACCAGCTACCAGTCTTTTTGTTATACAACAAAAAGGCCTGGACAGTGAGAACACCTTTCCTGGATTGATTCCATTGATGCTTTATGCCTGAAGCTAGGACGTACTTTACCTATAAGGGACTGCCTTTTAAAGTTCTTTTGATATTGGACAATGACCCTGGCCATCCAGAATCCCAAAGGTGTTAAAGTGGTCCGCTTGGCCCCAAACACACCATTTCTAATTCAGTGTCTATATCAGGGTATCATAAGGACATTTGAGACTTATTACACACAGTGGTCTATGAAAAGAATTATCAACACTGTGGAAGAGAACCCTGAGAAAACATTATAAAAGTCTGGAAGGATTATATAAGATGCCATAAGATGTCATTGTTATTATAGAAAAAGCTGGGAAAGACATGAAGACCAAAACAAGAAATCTCTGCTGGAGAAAACTGTGTCCAGATGTGCATGACTTCACCAGATTTATGATGGAGCCAATCAAGGAAATTGTGAAAGAAATTGTGGATATGGGCCAGGCATGGTGGCTCACACCTGTAATCCCAGCACTTTGAGAGGCTGAGGTGGGTGGATCAGGAGGTCAGGAGTTTAACACCAGCCTGGCCAAGATGCTGAAACCTCGTCTCTACTAAAAATACAAAAAAATTAGCTGAATGTGGTGGCGGGCACCTGTAATCACAGCTATTCGGGAGGCTGAGGCAGAGAATCTCTTAAACCCAGAGGTGGAGGTTGCAGTGAGCCGAGATCGCACCACTGCACTCCCGTCTGGGAGACAGAGTGAGACTCTGTCTCAAAAAAACAAAAAAAAAAAAGAAAACAGAAATTGTGGATATGGCAAAATGGATGGCAAGTGGTTTCAATGTATGGATCTTGAGGAAATTCAAAAGCTAGTAGCACCACACCAGAAGAATTAATTGAAGACGAATTGACAGAGATGAGTGCATTCAAACCAGGGCCAGACATGAGTACGGAGATGTAGAAGAGGTAGGGCCAGAAAACAAACTGACATTAGACAATCTGGCAGATGGTTTCCAGTTATCAGACTGCTTTTGGCTTTTTTTTTTTTTTTTTTTTAGGGCATGGACCACTCTATGATACAGGCACTGAAACCTAAAGCAAATGGTGGAAGAAGGATTGGTACCATATAGAAACATGTTAAGAGAAAGGAAGAAAGCAAAGAAGTCAGAAATTACACTCTATTTCCATAAATTTACACCAAGACTGTCACCCTCTCCTGTCTCCCTTTCTTCCTCCTCCATCTCTTCTGCCTCTGAGAAAGCAAGACCAGCCCCTCCTCTTCTTTCTCCTCCTCCCCAGCCTACTCAACATGAAGCAGAGAATGAAGACCTTTATGATGCAAATATGCTTGATGAATAGTAAATGTATTTTCTCTTCCTTATAATTTTCTTGCTATCATTTGTTCTTTTAACTTACTGTTTTGTAAGATTACCGCATATAATACATATAACATACAGAATATGTCTTAATTGACAGTTCGTGTTATTGGGGGGGCATCCAGTCAACAGTAGGCTATTAGTATCCTAGTTAAGTTTTCAGGGAATTCAAAGTTATACACAGATATTCGTGTACTGCGCAGTTAGCGTTCCTAACTTCTGTATTGTTCAAGGGTCACCATAATAAATATATGATCCAAATAAATGCAAATATTTCAAAAGTAGAAGAAGAAAGTAGAAGTTATAGAGACATTTTAGTAAGAAAAAACACAATTTTTGAAATAAATTTTAAGATGGTTGTCTAGCAGACTGAGCACAATAAAGTAGCAAATTATTCAGTAATAGAGTGAACAAATAATTTTCTAGGACATAATACAAAATATGTGGAGAGAATCTATAAAAGCAAAATTGATCCCAAAAGGCCCAAATCAGAAAGCCCTGCATTCATCTCATAGGCATTCCAGAAAGAAATATTGGAAGAAATAGTTCCCAAGCGGTACTAAAAAAAACTTTTTTGTGTGTGTTTAAAATGTTCACCAACTGCTTTACAGAATAAACAAAAATCAAAATAAATTTACACGTGTACATAAAACAGTTAAACTCCTGTTGCAAGACAAAATATAATTTAAAAAAGGTTTTTAAGCAGAAGGAAGAGACGGGTTAATTACCAAGAAGCAAGAGTCATTGCATTAGATTTCTCATTGGCAGTATTGGATTTGCAGACAAAGGGGTAAAGCATTAAAAAGGGTGAAGGAAACCAAATCTTCAAGATCAACTCTGATACTCATAAAAAAACTGAGGGTGAAATTAAGCCATTTAGGAAAAACAAAGACTTAGGTAATTTACCATTTTACACTCACTTGAAAAACTATTATTATCATTTGCAAAGAGGAAGAAAATTAATCCTAGAGACAAGGGTAAAATGTCAAAGGAACAGTCATCAAATATATTAGTAAACCAAATTAGTGTATCTAAATACATTTTAATTAATGTCAGCAACTCTCACCTGGAATAGTACTATTTCCCTAGAGGGCATTTGGAAATGTGTTAGGTCTTCGTTAGTTGTCAAAATAATAGAAGGGTGCTACTAGTACTTAGTACTTGCAATGCAGGAAATACTTTCAAACATAGTGTCCTATTATCCTGAATGGATATAATATATTATATATTATATATTATATATATATATATATATATAAACCGGGAGTGAAATTTCAAAAACAACAAGGGAATAGGGTAAGGAAGGAGTTTTAGAACATTTCTACCTGTCATGAGCAAACCATCAAGGTAGAGGACCGTATATCCATGTCTTACAAGTTTGAAAAGTCTGAATGTATTTTTTAACCCAAGCTAATATAGAGGGATCTAGACAAGGAGGAAGAAAATGGAATTCAAACAAACCTAGGACACGGATATTGCAGGAAACAGAGGATGCTTGCTTTTCCATGTTCAAGAGGAAGAGAGAAGCAGATGTCTAATAGATTTTTATAGTAAATAACCAAGTATAGTAATGATGGTTTCTGCTGAAAACATAATGTTTTTTATTTTCTTCTTTTATTCCTCTATATTTTTATATTTCCAAAGATGACATGTAAACAGAGACTTAACTGAATATTGAAACTAATGTGTAGTGAGCTGGGTGCTGTGGCTCACGCCTGTAATCTTAGCATTTTGGGAGGCCAGGCAGGTGGATCACTTGAGTTCAGGAGTTTGAGACCAGCCTGTAAAACCCTGTCTCTAGTGAAAATACAAAAACTAACTGGGTGTGTGGGTGTACCCAGCTACTCCAGATGAGGCCTGAGAATTGCTTAAACCTGGGAGGTGGGGGTTGCTGTTGAGCCACTGCACTCCAGCCTGGGCGACAGAGCGAGACTGTCTCAAAAAAACAAAAACAAAAAAAACAACCCTAATGTGAAGTCTAGGGGCAGAAAAAGTATCTCCAAATTGTCCGTTTATAACTTCTAAGAGTGGTTATGAATGAAAATGGACAAAATATTTGTTAACATTTAATGATCAAGACTGAATATACATCATGAAAGTTATAAAACCTTAAGGATATATAAACAGTGCTGCATGAATGGAGAGAAGTCCCACATTTCTGAATCAGCACTTGGAAGATGTCAGTTCTTTCTAAGTTTATGTTGAATGCAGTTTTATTCAGAATCTCGGTAGGATTTCAGGAAGAATTATGAATGTAAATATTTAAATATTTAAAATATTTAAAATAAGATTTTAAAGATCCTATCTGCTCAGTCTTTGCTTGTTCTGATGTTATATTGGTTACAGACGGACATTACAAATCATCACAAACTTACTGACTTACAGCAACAGAAACAGAACGTCTCACAGTTCTGGAGGTCAGATCTCTGAAACCAAGGTTCAGGAGGGCCATGTTCTCTCTGAAGGCTCCTGGGGAGAGTCCTTATTTGCTTCTTTCAACTTTTGGTGGCTCCAGACATTTCTTGGCTTGTTGCTGCACAACCCTAATTTCTCCCTCTGTTTTTGCATGACCTTCTCTATTTGTCTATGTCTTCTTTTCTTCTCTTCTAAGGATGCTTGCAATTAAATTTAGTCTATCCAGATAATCCAGGATGATCTCATTTCCCAATCCTTAATTAAATCCGTAAGATCTGTTTTACAACTAAAGCAACATTTACAGATTCTAGCATATAGACATATCTTTTTAGGGGCCACAATTCAGGCCACTGCAGGTAACAACCGCTACTCCATTTTATAATAACCAGATCTGATCTATTTGCTCATATGCAACTGATGAGACCTCCTCAAGCTAGCCTGGATAAACAACCCAGAACTGGCTAATCATATGATTCCACTCTTCCAGCCACAACGATGTGTTCACTTGACTTCCACCAGCCTATGTTTAGGGTTGCATTTCCATATCATAAAGAGCAAAAAGAGCAATGCCTGCAAAGGATAATGAGAAGTTAAAAAGATCAAATATTCTCAGCCTAAAGCCCTGGTTCCAAAACTCATTGCTTGTGTGAATAAACAGCTTTGCTTTGCCAGTATTTATGTTAAGTGTTCTTCAGATTTTTTTTTTCAAGTTTTATAACAGAGCCATGCTCAATTCTTGACTTATTCTTGTGATTGACATAGGAAAATATTCATTGCTGGCCTTTATGTAGGAATGTGAATGTTATCATGATTGTAAAATTTTCAAACTGTTCTCTGCTTCAGGCAATAGTCAGTCTTTGGTATTTAATTATGAAACAAATACATTTAGCTATTTAAATATAGAAACGATCTTAGAAAAATAGAGTTTGATTGAACAAAAGGAAATATTAAACTAAATCAATATCACTACTATAAAATGATCAGCAGTGCATAATTCACCTAACACCATGGCATTCAACCGATGTTGAATTAGAATTAATATAAGTACAATTAAAAAGAGCAGAGCAATAGATTATATAAAAAGCAACAAAACAAAATAAGCCCATTTGCCTTCAAGGCTCTTTCATGACTTACAGGCTGAAACACATTGAATTCAAAGACAAAAATATCCCAGTCTAAGAGATGGAACAGAAATCTATCGGAATATTTAGTAGAGTTAAAATGTATCTGAAGCCTAAAGAAATGTCATTGAATGAAATAACAGTAACTGCCTTTGGAATAGAACATGTTTTTGTCTGAAATAGATTTTTCGTAAGCTTTCTCTCATCGTTTCAGGAGTAGTTAGCAAGCGATGTGAAAAATGGCAGAAGCTGGCAAGCATACACACTTACATCACTGCTCTTTGCCGGTGCCCATCGCACAAAGTTAACTGTCACCATCGTGAGAGCATGGATTAATGTACAACTTACTGTGACCTGACATCCTCATCTATCTTCAACTGTCCTGCTAGCCTGAGGCATGCCGAATGGAACATTGCCTAGAAATGATGCAACTCACTCATGCCATGAAAATCTTCCTTTCTATAGAGCATTTGACCAAAGCCCTTGGGCTCTTTTGGATTAAAGATGAGGAAAATCAATCAATCAATCAGTCAATCAATGAGAGAATAATGAAGTTGAATGCATAGAGTTATGAAGCACATTTGATTTGGGGAACTTTCCTTGGTGTTTCAGTTTGGACATCAAATCATGTGTTGGAATTTTCCACTTCACTCTTCGATGTGTTTAAAGAGAAAAAGATTTACAATAAGAATAAAACCAAGATTTGAAGAGGAATTATGGCTACCTTTATACCAAGAGACAAAAGCAAAACAAACTACAAACACAATTTCTCTTAACCCTTTAGAGAACTTAGGTGTTAGGGCAAACAACCATTCCAAAATCTGGAGAAAGAGGACTGCCTGTTGGGAAGAATGGCTGGAGCATTTGTTTGCCTGGGATAGACACTGCTAAATTCCACATAAGCTGGAAAGAAAAATCAGTTAAAAATATCGACTAGATGGCTAAAGGAAAATGTGATTTAGTGTGAGAGTGTGCAGCCACTGAGGACCACAGGAAAGGGGACTTCAAACCGTCATTCAGATGTTTCTTTCACTAAACCCACCAGGAGCTCACAGAGAAGACGAGGCAGAATTCTGAGAAATCCTCCCCCAGGGGGAGGATTGAGGAAGGAAATGGCAGCCTCTGTTGAAAATCCAACCTGACTGGTGTGTCTCTGTCTTTCTGAACTAGGCAGAATTAGAAAGTAGCTTCCAGAATTTCCATTTCACCTAGTATATATGCCCTGCAAAACTCCTGGAATTGAGAATAGGATGGATTTTACTCCTGTGATTAGGATATATCCTGTGGCAAGGCTGACCTTTTGATATGGTTTGGGTAGTTCCCCACCCAAAGCTCATCTTGAATTATAGTCTCATAATACCCATGTGTCATGGGAGAGACCCTATAGCAGGTAACTGAATCATGGAAATGGTTACCCCCCTGCTGCTTGTTCTTGTGACACTGAGTGAGTTCTCATGAGAGCTGATGGTTTTATAATAGACTTCCCCCTGCCCTACTTCCCTCTTACTTCTCTCTCCTGCTGCTGTGTGAAGAAGGATGTGTTTGCTTCCTCTTTCACCATGATCCTAAGTTTCCTGAGGTCTCCCCAGCCATGCTAAACTGTGAGTTAATTAAACCTCTTTCCTTTATAAATTACCCAGTCTCTGGTATGTCTTTGATAGCAGCATGAAAACGAACTAATACACTTTATAATGAGAAGATTATTCATTAGGTGGATCTGACCTAATCCAATAAACCACTTTACAAGGAGAGATATTCTGTGCTCAGAAAAATTCAGCATGTGAACAGGATTTGACACACTGGCTTCAAAGATAAAGAGGATCACATGGTGGGAATGCAGTGTCCTCAAAAGAACGGAAGCACGATTCTGCCTGCCTGAAAGCCATCAAGGAAAGTGAGACTCCAGTCCTCCAACCACAAGAAACTGAATTCTGTTATCAGCAAGGAAGTGCATGGAATTGGATTTTTCCACAGAGCCTCCAGATGAAATCTTACTCTGGATAATTGGATTTCAACCTTCACATACCCTGAGAGGAGAACTAGAAGACATCAGGCCAGATTTCTGTGCTACAGAAACTTTGAGATAGTTTTTTGCTTTGTTTGTTTTAAACCACTGAGTTTGTGATAATTTCTTATGCATCTGTAGAACACAAATACATACCTCAATAGGATAAAATCCCATTGATGTATTGAATATAAATTGTCTGGAAGGTTTTTAAATGAAGAATGATAGTTTGTAAATGAAGAATACATACCATGTAGGTATAAAATAAACAATAAATACCATTTATTAAACAAAAAATAAAGAATAAATACCATTCTGGACATAGGCATGGGCAAAGACTTCATGTCTAAAACACCAAAAGCAATGACAACAAAAGCCAAAATTGACAAGTGGGATCTAATTAAACTAGAATGGGAGAAAATGTTTGCAATCTATCTACCTGACAAAGGGCTAATATCCAGAATCTACAAAGAACTTAAACAAATTTACAAGAAAAATACAACCCCATCAAAAAATGGGTGAAGGATATGAATAGACACTCCTCAAAACAAGACATTTATGTGGCCAGCCAACATATGAAAAAAAGCTCATCACCACTGGTCGTTAGACAAATGCAAATCAAAACCACTAGGAGATACCGTTTCATGCCAGTTAGAATGGTGATCATTAAAAAGTCAGGAAACAACAGATGCTAGAGGGGATGTGGAGAAATAGAAATGTTTTTACACTGTCGGTGGGAGTATAAATTAGTTCAACCATTGTAGAAGACAGTATGGCAATTCCTCAAGACCCTAGAACTAGAAATACCATTTAACCCAGCAATCCCATTACTGGGTATAAACCCAAAGTATCATAAATCATTCTACTATAAAGACACATGCACATGTATGTTTACTGCAGCACTATTCACAATAGCAAAGTCTTGGAACCAAGCCAATTGCCCATCAATGATAGACTGGACAGAGAAAATGTCTCATATATACACCATGGAATACTATGCAGCCATAAAAAAGAATGAGTTCATGTCCTTTGTAGGGACATGAATGAAACTGGAAACTGTCATTCTCAGCAAACTAACACAAGAACAGAAAACCAAACAGCACATGTTCTCACTCAAAAGTGGGAGTTGAACAATGAGAACACATGGACAAAGGGAGGGGAACACCACACACTTGGGCCTGTTGGGAGGTGGGGGGCTAGCAGAGGGATAGCATTAGGAGAAAAATCTAATGTAGGTGACGGGTTGATGGATGCAGCAAACCACCATGGCACATGTATACCTTTGTAACAAACCTGAACATTCTGTACATGTACCCCAGAACTTAAAGTATAATAATAATTTTAAAAACTTGCAAAACAGATTTCAAATACAAAGCAAATATTTTTATTGTGATAGGCATTTTGTTTACTAAAAATTCATCACTCCATTTGTTCATGACCAACATTCAACAGAGTTAACCCCAAAGCATTTCTGCATTTAATTTGCTTCCAAAAAGAGTCTTATTTTATTATTTTAAGAGTTCTTAATGTTATTTATTTTTATTTCCATTTATTAAATCATATTAATTAAAATTAAGTAAAGCTTGTCTTTCTATCTGGGCAAATTCTGTGTGCTGGCCCAGTTGCAAATGTATTGATAATCTCCATCGGTACATAGTTTATTACTTAAAGGAAGTCCTCAAAGTTATTTTCTTGTCAAAATTTTCAATAATATGGTAACAATTTCTATGTGTAATTCAAAGTAATAAAATGGCATTTTTATATGTGTTCCCTAATCCAGGCATTTTACATATGATTCTCAATTGGTGACATTATCTATTTCAGATTCTGATCCAAACTCTATTGCCTTGCTAACGATTAATACGGCATTGAATCAAAGCCTTTCTGAAGGTAATACTTAAGGCGTCTTTTGTTTTCCCTGCTAGCGGGTTTCTCCTTCTGTTGTAGAATAGCCTGGTAGGTTTTGTTCTTCGGTTGAACTGATTTTTGTCTAATATTCCATGATCCTCTTTGGTCCTTATTACTCACATCTTTTCTTCGTAGTCACCCTTGAAATCAGTTCATATTAACGAAATTATCTTTTAAAGTTTACACACTTGAGGTACCCTAAGATATCTTTCACCTTTTCATCTTGAATTAAACAAATTTACCTAGTTCAATTATAGAACATAAGAGTGTTCTGATCAAATATCTACAGTCTGTTGACCTCCTCCTACACATAATTTCACATAGCCACGAGACTTCCAAAGGTTTTACAATGCCTATAATATAAAATGAGATATATAATTTACATAATCAGTTTTCTAACAATGTGCATGAGGCCTTTCTGCGTGACTCCATTTATTGTTGAAATCTGACAATTATGTATAGGATAGTATAGAATAAGGTAAGTAGTTTTCACATGGGGATTTGTGTTCAGCTAAATAGGGATTGGACTGGGTTTGAATTTGCTGTTGCTGTGGTTACCCACACTGCAACAGAGGCTTCAAATTCTTCTTGGACACCTTAACGTTTGATGATATATCTTATTCTGTAAGTTGGGGTTACCAACGTCTGCTCCTCTTTGTGGTGTTCCCTTCTTAGATTTCTCCTTTGTACTGCTCTGTAGGGAAAACCTGTGTCTTGTAGCTATATTTGACAGTTTCTTACTTGATGCTTGCCAGCCTAGCAGGGATGAAGAACCAGTACATGCCCTGACCTTTATACTTAACCTCAGTCAGGCAGGCACTGTGAACCTGGGTGGCAGTGGCACAGCCTTCACTAATGATCCTTTCCCTCCTCCAGGTGCAACACTGGATCTAGTATGTATTCCTGGTCCTATAGTTGTTGCTCTTCTGTTGTTCTTCTTCCCTGAGTTGCTGTGGATTTCCAGTGACCTAAGGGCTAGTTTTTGTTGCCTTTCCCCCTGAAATTTAAGATTTTATTATTGAGTGGTATCGCCTAGGTTTTCTTCTAGGGTTTTTATGGTTTTAGGTCTTACATTTAAGTCTTTAATCCATCTTGAGTTAATTTTTATATAAGGTGTATGGAAGGGATCCAGTTTCAGTTTTCTGCATATGACTAACCAGTTTTCCCAGCACCATTTATTAAATAGGGAATCCTTTCCCCATTGCTTGTTTTTGATAGGTTTGTCTAAGATCAGATGGTGGTAGATGTGTGGTGTTACTTCTGAAGCCTCTGTTCTGTTCCATTGGTTTATATAACTGCTTTGGTAGCAGTGCCATGCTGTTTGGGTTACTATAGCCTTGTAGTGTAGTTTGAAGTCAGGTGGCATGACAGTTTCTTTTGCTTCTGCATCTTCTACCAGTTTGCCACAAGACTGGCCTAGAGGTTGGCATGTTTATATGTTTGCCATGTAGCACTTACATAATTATAATATAATTTAGAAGAAAACATGTAAAATGTTTTGACATTTAAAAACTTCCCAGACAATTTATATACAAAAAATAGTCTTTATTCTTATCGACTATGTAATAGGGTGGTGGGCAAAATAGGAAACTATTAAATATAATTGGGATAAATTTGAACAAGAAGAGCTTTAAAAATAAAAATTCAGTAATTTAGCATGATGGCACCAGGTGTATTAAGTTATTCTCATGCTGCTATATAGAAATATCCATGACTAGGTAATTTATAAAGAAAAGTAGTTTAATTGACTCACAGTTCCACATGGCTGAGGAGGCTTCAGGAGACTTACAATCATGGCAGATGACACCTATTCACACGGTAGCAGCATAGAGAATGAGTGACAAGTGATGGGGGAAGCCCCTTATAAAACCATCAGATCTTGTGAGAACTCACTATCATGAGAACAGCATGGGAGGAAACTGACCCCATGATTCAATTACCTCCCACTGGATCCCTCCCACACTAGCATTAATCCAAATGTCCAAGTCCAGAGTCTCATCTGAAATAAGGCAAGTTACTTCCACCTTTGAGCCTGTAAAATCAAAGCAAGTTAGTTACTTCTAGATACAATGGAGGTACAGGCATTGGGTAAATACACCCATTCTGAATGGGAAAAAATTATCCAAAACAAATAGAGCTACAGGTCCCATGAAAGTCTGAAATCCAACAGGGCAGTCATTCAACCTTAAAGTTTTTAAAATGATTTCCTTTGACTTCATATATCACATCCAGGTCACACTGATGCATGAGGTGGGCTCCCATGGCCTTGGACACCTCTGCCTCTGTGACTTTTCAGGGTACAGTCCACCTCCCAGCTGCTTTCAAGAGCTGCTGTTGATTGTGGCTTTTCCAGCGCACAGTGAAAGCTGTTTGTACATTTACCATTCTTGGGTCCTGAGGATGGTAGCCCTTTTCTCACAGCTCTGCTAGGCAGTGCCCCTATGTGTGGGCTCCAATCCTGCATTTCCCTTCAGCACTGTCCTAATAGAGGTTCTTCATGTAGGCTCTGCTCCTGTAGCAAACTTCTGCCTGGATATCCAAGTGTTTCCATACATCCTCTGAAATCTAGGTGGAAGTTTCCAAACCTCAATTCTTAACAGACGTTCACCTGCAGGCTCAGCATCACGTGGAAGCTGCCAAAGCTTGGGACTTGCATCCTCTGAAGCAATAGCCCAAGCTATACCTTGGACCCTTTTAGCCACAGCTAAAGTTGAAGCAAGTGGGATACGGGGTAACGTGTCTGCACAGAGGAGGGGACCACTGCACACAGCTGCCAATGCACAGAGCGGGTTGGGGGGCCTGGGTCGGGTCCATGAAACTATGATTCCCTCCTAGTCCTCTGGGTCTGTGATGTGACAGGCTACCATAAAGGTCTTTGACGTGCTCTGGAGACAGTTTTCCCATTGTCTTGGTGATTAACATTCAGCTCCTTGTTACTTATGCAAATTTCTGCAGTGGGTTTGAATTTCTACCCAGAAAATAGGTTTTTCTTTTCTATCGCATCGTCAGGCTACAAATTTTCAAAACTTTTATGCTCTGCTTCCTCTTGAACATTTTTCCACTAAGAATTTTTTTTTTTTCCACCAGACGCTTTAAATCATGTCTTTCAAGTTCAAAATTCCACAGATGTCTAGGGCACAGACAGAATGCCACCAGTCTTTTTGCTAAAGTGTAGCAAGAGTCGCCTTTGCTCCAGTTTCCAAGAAGTTTCTTATCTCCATCGGAGACCACATCAGCCTGGACTTCATTGTTCATATCACTATCAGTCTTTTGGTCCACATAATTCAAAAGTCTCTAGAAAGTTCTGAACTCTCCCATATCCTCCCATCTTCTTCTGAGGCCTCCAAGTGTCTAGAAAATTCCAAACATTCCCACATTGTCCTGTCTTCTTCTAAGCCTCAAAACTGTTCTAACCTCTGCCTGTTACTCAGTTCCAAAGTCACTTCCACATTTTCGAGTATCTTTATAGCAGTGCCCCACTCCAGTACCAATTTACTCTATTAGTTTTTTCTCACACCAGAGAAAGACTGGGCAATTCATAAAGAGAAAAATGGTTTAATTAGCTCACAGTTCCACATGGCTGCAGAGACCTCACCAAACTTACAATAATGGTGGAGGGCATCTCCTCACAGGGTGGCAGGAGAGAGAATGAGTACCAAGTGAAGGGGGAAGCCCCTTATAAAACAATCATATCTTGTTAGAACTCAGCATCACAAGAACAGCATTGGGGGAACTGCACCCATGATTCAGTTACCTCCCACTGGGTCCCTCTCACAATATATGGGGATTATGGGGCTGCAGTTCAAGATGAGATTTGGGTGGGGACACACATCCAAACCATATCAGTGGGTATCATAAACTGCATGTTACAGATGAGATTAAAAGGTGTAGTTTTAACATACTAAATTAATATGTGTCAATTTTTACACAAATAATATGTGTATTTAGAGACTAAATTAACTTATATTTCAAGTTCTAAATACGGGGTAAATCAGCATAATTTTCTTGGATTATATAGTCTAAGAATTATTATTAAAAACGTGTTCACATATTTATAAAACTCATTTTTTTTGTTTTATTCATTTACATTTCCAGTAGTTGAAAGGGACTCTAAAAGGCAGGAAAGAGTTAAAATTATTCTTCATAAATCTAGTCTTTTAACATGAAACTATGTAATTTTTTTTTTTTTTTTTTTTTTTTTGTACTCAAGTGCTGGTGAAATAGAAAAATTCTTATTTTATATTGCCAAAACACATACAAAACCAATGCTGGCTAAAAATATACAGCAGGCTATGATATGTCTACAGAAAAGCAGACTTATACTTGATATTTTAAAAATGAAAAAAGTTGTTATTCACTTACATGGTTTGCACATAATTTTGTCTGGAGAAAAAGTGAATGAGCAAAATGCGATTTGGAAGTCAGTTTAAATCTTTTCAATCTGCAATTGTGTATTTGTATTTTCAATATTTTTATTAAGTGAAAATGTAAGAATGACATTGACATAGCCAGAAAATCACACCTGTTTTGATCACAAGAGTAATTTCTTTACATTTATTAGAGTGTCAGTTTCAAAATACTATGTGCAAACAGGAGCTACCACTGGAAAAGAAAAATCTTTACAGTACATTCTGTTGTCTTTTACAAGCTAGACTATATTTGACTACACAGAAACACAGTATTTGGTACCAAAAGACAAAGTCAACATATATATTTGATGCTTTCGTTGTAGGAATGTTCTTTCTTGGTTATTAATTTAGCTATCTGTAAACAAGGTGTATGACAAAGTTAATAATTTTTACCCAAAATAATAAACACTCCCCTCAGAATTTTCTCTTTTCCCTCGTAACCACATAAAATCCCTCTCTGCTCTAGAACTCTGACTTAACTTTGAAATTTTTTTTTTGTATAGAATTCTTCACTGCCTTCTCTTTTCTCCAATCTTTAGTCCTTTGTATTTCTGAGAAAGGAGAGCCTGTTTCCTACAGTTAAAAAAGCTCTTCACTCCAGACTTGACCAATCTCTTCCAGATACATTTTAGTTAGTTAGCTCTTCCTGTTGGTTGTAACGCACTGCTGAGAAGTCTTATTTTACAGGTAAAATATAAAACCACACATGTGAACTGACACTGGGACCTCAAAAATCCTTCATTCTATCATTGGTATCAGAGGGAGTATTTCTAGGCTGGGCAGAAAAATAGCATAATACCAAATAACTAAGGTTTCTTCACACAGCCTGTAACTGACAGAGACACTGAGAACTGCGTGTTGTTCACATTTCCATATTTATAATGCCAGTGCACAATTCATTTATTACTTAACCTTTCCTCAGGTGGTCTTTGAAAAAGCATATATTTTATACTTTTTCCCCAGATTTATTTTCTTATCTTTATATAGAACTTTGATATCTTATATGAACTATTCAATGCAACTTTTGCTCAAATATCTCATCACTATTATTTCTAATGTTTATACACCTCCATAAGTATGTAGTGTGAGGGAAAAGGCAATGCCTTTACTATACACATGTTGATATTTTATATACACAAATATGAATATACCAAATACACCCAATAGCCAAATACACCCAGACAGGGAAAGAATTTACCAATTTTTTTTTTTTTTTTTTTTTTTGGAAATGATAACTAAAGGAAAATGGCATTCATCAGGAGTTCTGTGATTTCTGTTGTATTATTCCAAATGGGAAACTTAAATGGGAAAATTCCAAATGGGAGAGCATAAATATTAAGGAAGCAAGGACTTCTGAGCTTCAGTCTCTGACAGACTATCAGAGCTGAGTAACAGAGCTATCCAAGTTTTCCCAACTAAATGGAAAAACAAACTCTTCTATTAAAATTGTTGATTGAGCTATCTCCTAGGTTGCTAAGGTGGTCTCTGGGCAGTCTTGAGGCTTTCTGATGATTATAAAGAGGTACTTTGCAAATCTGGATGTGGAATGAGCAAGTGCAGTTACTTATCTATTAAGATGGATGCTGGTGACAAGCATGTTTTCCAGTCCAGTCAGAGGATTTCCATTAGGTCCATATTTCTCCTGAAGAAATTGGGTGCTGTATGTGCAATTAGGGATTAATGCACCAAGCAGGAGTCTTCAGTAATGTCCTTCAATTGGCATGCACATTTCATGTGGCACTTAAATCTTCATTATGCACACCTTTTTTATACAACATAGCTTTAAATAAACAGAATCAGCAGTCTACTTAACAGAGACACTGTGCCCCAGAAAATATTGATTCTTCAAAAACTTATTTAAAAATGTTTTCAAAAAATGGTATACAGAGAAAATTTCTGTGTGGATGATATTTAGACTGGGTTTCTTAAACAACTGCTAAGATGCAGTGCAGCTAATATTAGATCATACAAATATTTTACAATGTAGCAATTTTTAAAATTTAAAATAAAGCTACTATATTGCTTTATTATGAAATTAAAATTTTGAAAACATCATGACACATTGTTTTCTGTTCCTTTATCCTGTAGTTCCTCAACTTCCCTCTTTTGTGAGGACTCTGGTTTCTACAATCCATCTATTCTTCTTCATATTCTATCAAAAATAATTTTAACAGGGCAGAGATATTATTACATTTGGGGTGATGGGGAAGGGGTACTTGTTATTTCTTAATGAGGGGACACACAGAATCAGTTGATTGTAGCATACTGCTGAGAAGTCATAGTTTTAAAAGTACAAGTACAAAACTGAACATCTGTACTGAAACTAGGGCACTCTAAAATCCCCCGTTCTGTCATTGCTATCAGAGGCAGTGTTTCTAGAATGGATACAAAAATAGCGCAATAGCAAGTGCCACACAATAGCATGGGGGCCCAACGTTATTCCCCGATATGTATCTCTAAAAGATGTTTTCATGTGGCAAAAATGGAATAGATACATTACATAGAACTGAATTTTTAAATTGTCTTGTAGAGAAAGGAAAGCACAGTTAACTTTGCTAATCTTTGCTGAATACTTTTTCTAGAAATCAAGGCAGAAATTCAAACTGCATGCCTTGCCTAGGAATTTATTTTAGAGTCAGCATTTCCTAAAAGCCACCATTCATTTGAAATGTAAAATTTTACTCTTCCTTCTCCAGATCTTTATAATTTCTATTGTATTAAATGTTTTAGGAGAACAGCTCTCCTTGGGGAGACATATATTTTTATCTACAAATAAATTATTTAACAAAACAAATATACATTTTTTTTTCAGATGTTTAATATACCTTGTGTAAGGCAACCAAGATCCCAAGCCTCAAAATTAAGTCCTTTGTTGTTCACAATCTGCTTTGACCACTTAGCTCCAGTCTCTCAGGACAATTGTATTTGTTCCTGAAGTGACTAATTTTGTTGTTTCTTTTCATAATTAAAATAATTGAGAATGTAAAATTGGCCCACCTTTTGTTTCAAATTGTAAAAATATACTGAATAAATATTATATTTTTCTTTCTAAAGCAATATGAGGCCAACACTTTAATACCTTTAGAGAATGGTAGATTACATTTCCTGTCTTTGCTTTTAATAAATAATTTAATTCTGGGATATTTAATACTAAACATTTCATTATTCAATATTTTTTATGATCTGTAAGAGAAGTGATTTTCATATGTAAACTTTTAACATTAATATGAACAGTTTTGTCATTTATGTTTTGAAGGAACTTCATTATTTTTCTCTTTTGAATGTTTCAAGTACATTATGAAATATTTTCATCTCGGGATGATTTCCTTAACTAAGAAAATACTACAAGAATGGCCTATCTCATCAAATATGGATGTTTCTATATTGTTTCCACCTAAATAAATGTTCACTGTAATATATGTCACTCTCATGAGCACGTGTTCACTGCTTCATTTATTTATTTACTTTTTTGAGACAGAGTCTCTCTCTGTTGCCCAGGCTGGAGTGCAGTGGCGCGATCTCCACTGACTGCAAGTTCCGCCTCCCGGGTTCACGCCATTCTCCTGCCTCAGCCTCCCGAGTAGCTGGGACTACAGGCGCCGCCACTGCGCCCGGCTAGTTTTTGTATTTTTAGTAGAGACGGGGTTTCACCGTGTTAGCCAGGATGGTCTCGATCTCCTGACCTCGTGATCCGCCCGTGTCGGCCTCCCAAACTGCTGGGATTACAGGCGTGAGCCACCGCGCCCGGCCCACTGCTTCAAATTACACCATGATGAAACATAATAATTTAAAATATTTTTATTATATCTTCAAAATTCAACTTGATTCCCAATATTTGTAATGAGTAGTGTAGTTGTTAGTGTAGTAATTAAGAAACATATCATTTTATCTATGTCAATATCTACTATGATGCAAATTTTTTGTGGATTCATTTTTGGAAAAGTAAATGTACATCAGAAATATGGCAAATAGTCAGATGCACCTGTAGAATTAGGGTTATATATATATATTTTAGTATATATTTAGAGTGTATATATATGTTTGCTATACATATTTTTAATATGTAATGTATAATTTCTTAAAATGTATAATTTAAAATATATAATAATTTATTATTTTATTCGAGTTATATATATATAAACTCTAAATATATATATTTTAGAGACAGGTTCTTGCTCTGTTGCCCAACTGACCAGGCTGGATTGCAGTGATGTGATCATGGCCCACCGTATCCTCAAACTCCTGGGTTCAAGCAATCTTCCCGTCTCAGTCTCCTGATTAGCTGGGACTATAGACACACACCTCCTTGCCTGACTAAGTTTCTAATTGTTTTATAGAGATGGGGTGTTCCTATGCTGCTCAGACTAGTCTCGAACTCCTGGGCTAAAAATATCCTCCCATCTTGTCTTCCCAAAGTGCTGGGGTTACAGATGTAAGTCACCGTTACCAGCCTGAATAATGTTTCATATTTAGAATGTTTCTTTCCTTTGTTGAATATTTTAAAATTCTACTACTTCTTAATTTTACAAGGAAAAAAGTATTAAGTATTTTCTAAAAGTATTAAGTATCTTCTAAAAAAGATAAGTATTAACTAAGCATAATACTGTAATTATCATATTTATTTTTTATGCTGTATTCTACCGCAATCATTCTATAACAGCCTCATTAATTTTAACTTCCCATTTTGGTAAATAGAATATTGTGGTGTACAGTAAAAGAGGGACCTAAAATATGGTAGTTGCCTTCTTTGCTAGATATTTTGAACAAGTATTAACCTCTTTTCTAGACTTTATTCATTTGAGTAAATTGCAAATGACAAGAAACATATAGTTTTTATAGCTATTGTGTAGAAAATTACTTTGATGCAGCGGTATGGTCCAACAAGACTACCAACTGAATTATCCTAAATACTGGAAAAAAAATCTCAAACACCAAGTGAATATGCACAACTCACATGGCTTAGTAAAATTGATTCCAAATGGAGTCAAAAGTGAAGAAACATAGGCAAGTGAAGACTCTTAGGCTAGTGGTGCACACTTAACTCTATAAGAAAGAGGCAGGGACAAGTTGGGTCAAAACGGTACCCTGGTAATGAGCTACTGAAAAGCTGTATGTTTTATCTACATAGCTTGGGGATGTATATGTACGGTCAGGATAAACCATTATGTCTCTAAAGAGTTTACAACCTAGCAGTGAAAGAGCTGTCAGCCTAGAGGTGGCATGACAATGACTTCATCTTTTCCTTGTTTTCTGTCCTTAAATGATATTCCTTTTTATTTGATCTTATTTTCTATTAATTGTACCTTTCTTTAGCATGTCGTACCAGTTATTTTCTTATCATCAAAACTTACCCCTTCTTGAGTGTTATGTCTGTCTCTCACAAGAAACACATTAACTCATTATTATTACACAAACTTAACATTCCTATGAATGTTGCTCATATCTCAAAAATTCTTTGTTATTCTTTATTTAGGTTTAATGTGTTTCATGAATTTCAGTCATCCCATCTGTTTTCTTATCTTCTATATTGATCATTCTCAAGTGAGTCATTTAATTTTATTATTGGTTGTCAAACATGCCTTTAACATAAAAAATCATACTGTCTGTCTAACTGTTTTTTAATTCGCTGCATTTGACTTCCCCATATTCTTCTCTGTTTTCTCTGGTTTTAATTGACTATTTTCTACTATTTAATGCAATCTTATATTATCTTTATACTTTTAAAAAACATATTCAGTGGTGTTTTTAGATTTTACAACATACATTTCTAAATAATAGAAATCTACTTCGAAATCACTTTATATTGCTTCACCCACAGCGTATGTACCCTGCAATGTTATACCCCTATTCCTCCTCCCGACATTGTTATTATCCATTTCATTCACACATAAGCTACAACCATCAGAGACATCTTCATTATGATTGCTTTATACAAAGAGTTGTCTTTTTTGATCATTTAAAAATAAGAAAAATAAAAGGATTTTATTTTACCTTCATACATACTTTCTCCTACACTATCCCTATCATTATGAAGATCCAAATTTTTGACCTATAACATTTTCTTCTACCCAAAGAACACTACTAGCAATGGATGTCCTCAATTTTTGTTTGTTCAAGAAAGTCTTTATCCTTCACTTTAGAAGGCTGATAATTTCACTGGATGTAGAATTCTGGATTGGCCTTCTTTTGGTTTCAACACTTCAAATATTTCACTCCACTCACTTCACACTCAGTTTCTGATAAGAAATCCACTGTAATTTTTACTCTTGTTTCTCTATAAGGTGTTTATCCCCCTCTCCTCCCTACACCTCTCTTCCCTTTCCTAAGGCTCTCTTTGTTTCTGGTTTGAATATTGTACAATTTGAATATGATACCTTAGGTGTAGTTCATTGGCATTTATCCTCCTTGGTGTTCTTTGAATTTCCTGGATGTAAGGTTTGGTGCCTATCATCAATTTTGGAATGTTTCAGTCATTTTTACTTTAAGTATTTCTTCCACTCCATTCTCTCTTTCTTCTCCTTTGGTATTCCAGTTACAATTGCATTGTAAATTAATTTGTTTGAGTTTTCAGTTGTCTTCATACATTGCCCATCTGTTTTGGCATGTTGTCTATTTTTTCCTTAAGAGCCCTTAGGATATTACTCAAAGTTATTTTAAATTCTCTTTTTGATAATGTCAATGTCTGAGTCATACCTGAGTCTCATTTTGATTATTGCTTTGTCCAGACTATTTTGTTTGTTGTTTTGTTTTTGTGTTTTGGCATACTTTGAATTTCTTTTCCATTGAAAACCAGACAGGTTGTCATGGATAATAAATATTGAAGTAAATGTGCATTTTGTATGCATATGTATGTCAATGTGGCTAGAAGTTTGGTTGTTTTCCATTTTTGTTGTGGCTATAGCTACCAGAGTATCTTTGTTTTTGTGCACTCTCTTAAGCTTTGAGGATTCTCTGTGTTGCTCCACAGAGAGAGCCTGTGTCTTGGACTTCTTTCAGCTGTAATCCACTGTTATTAATCCAGAACCTTGTTGGGTGGGGTAGTAGGATATTGATAGCAGCAGGAAGCAGACATATGCCTATTCAGCTAGGGGCAGGTCCCTGGTGAAACCCCACCTCCAAGCCCAAGAAAGTTTAAAGATTGTAAACCAAGCTACAAGTCAAATCCATGGATGAATTGAGAACCTGTCTTCCTGTTTGGCATGCTTTCCTCTGATTGATCCCTACCCTTCACCATTTTACATATGCCTACGCTTGTCTAATTGTTTTTTTACACTGTCATGACCACCTTTCAGCAATGCCTTTGTTTTAACCTTTTTGCATACTCACAAACCAATCAGCACACACTCCCCTATTCTGAGTTCATCAAAGCCCCAGACTCCTCCACACTGGGAGAGAAACCACCTGATTCTAGGTGATTCACCACCCTCATGTCCCCTTTCTGCTGAGAACTATTTTGTCACTCAATAAAATTCTTCTGTGCCCTCCTCACCCTTCAATTGTTAGTGTATCCTCATTCTTCTTGGGCATGGGACAAGATCTTGGGAACCTTCAAATGTGAGTACATGCTATAACACAGGCAGGCTGGGGCATGCTCAGCCCAGCCACAGGCTGAGCTGGTCAGCTGAGCTGGTGGGTAAAGCAGGGGCATCCTGGGTGGGACAAGTGGGCATGACATCTCCTGTAGCAGGTAGTGTGGCCGATTGATGCCTGGGTGGGGGCATCGCCAGCTGGAGGTCCCCGGCTTGCAAAATGACCAAGAAAAATCCTGCATCATTTGGGGAAAGGGGAACATGCTATAATTTTCTGATTAATCTTCAATCTTTTGGTGGACTTGTGTCTTAGGACTCTCGCCTTTACAAACATTTGTGTTTCCCTTCCAGAGAGAAAATATGGCTTTCCCCGCTTATGCTTTTCCTAGCTGTGGCATTCTCAGTGTATTTCTGCGAAACCCTGTCTCCTCTTGACTAGTTTTTAGTTTTGAAAATATTTCCTCCTTATTTGATACAGAAAAGCTGGTGGGGCTGGAATGGGAAGACATTTCCTTCCCCTAGCTTGGATAATATTTCAGAATTGTACTGTGGTGAAGTATTTTTTCCCAAAGAGTAGAAACATTTATGAAGAAGTCTCTGGTTGGGTTTGACTATGTTTACTCTTCCCTTCTCATGACAGAGTCAGAAGGAGATCCTTCCTGAATATTTATCATGAGAATTTTAGGAGATTCTTCAGAGATAGCCCATGGAAGTATAGTAGCTCCCCAAGTCTAAGGTCCACAAGAGTATCTTATTCTTGTGCTGGTCTACACGCAACCTCCAACAATTCATCAAAAGTATAATTTAAGTGTCTCTACCATTTTAAGGCTCTAGTGACTTCTGCTTCAATAAACAGATCTTATTTGCTATATCTCTCAACACGGTGTATGAATTACTTTGGAAGAAAAGCTTGAAATATAAGAATGACTTGTGAATTGTTCATTGCACTCTTCAACTACATTAAATATGCCTCAAGTGTAGGAAACGTCCATTGTTTATCTTTATGTCCCCAAAATATTTTATACTGACTTTCACACATAGAAAGTTTTCAATACATATTTGTTTGATGTGCTTATTAAAATAAGCCATGGACGATAACTGAGATTCTTGTTTAAAGAACATGTGCAGTAGTTTCACAAGACAATGTTAAATAATACTAACATTATCTTCTTACAATGGCTTACTGCTTATGAAACCCTTTCATAACCCTTAAATGAATGCACTTTGGCAATCATAGTATGAGGTAGACAGGGATTATTAGTTTCATTTAACCGATGAATTAGGCTACAATTTTCACCTCAATTTTAACAAGGTAAAAATTTAACATTATTGCATTCTAAGAATGTATTGTTCAGTGTAATAAACCTATTAACTAGAGGAATTTGTGATAAGACCAAAGTTATATCTACTAAAATCAACCCTTGACATGCTTACACACAAACATTCACAATTATGTATGATAAATTGCAAGGCAATTATGTCACTTTATTTCTATCATTTTACTTCTATATTGATCACCTTTGACATGTTTGTAACTGGAGATACATCTAGCAAGTCAATGTTGTATCCTTATAACTTGATGAGTTCTTAGGCAGTCTCTTACAGTCAGAATTATAGTCTATTTTACAAGAAGGAACTTGGATGAGCACTTAGAGAGGATATACTGAAATATGTGGTAAGACCCTTAGGCTGGTCCAGAGGCTTTCAACACTTTACTCTGAAGACCACATTTTTAGAACTGTGATTACAGAAAATATTACATAACTTGGGACATATTCATGTGACCTTTAAAGCATTTTAAACAAATTCTGACATGCCACTCTGTTTTCTTTTGAATTCTCAATGATCTTTTTTTCTTTTATCATTATTATTATTATTATTATACTTTAAGTTCTAGGGTACATGTGCATAATGTGCAGGTTTGTTACATATGTATACTTGTGCCATGTTGGTGTGCTGCACCCATCAACTCGTCAGCACCCATCAATTCGTCATTTATATCAGGTATAACTCCCAATGCAATCCCTTCCCCCTCCCCCCTCCCCATGATAGTCCCCGGTGTGTGATGTTCCCCTTCCCGAGTCCAAGTGATCTCATTGTTCAGTTCCCACCTATGAGTGAGAACATGCAGTGTTTGGTTTTCTGTTCTTGTGATAGTTTGCTAAGAATGATGGTTTCCAGCTGCATCCATGTCCCTACAAGGGACATGAACTCATCCTTTTTTATGGCTGCATAGTATTCCATGGTGTATATGTGCCACATTTTCTTAATCCAGTCTGTCACTGATGGACATTTGGGTTGATTCCAAGTCTTTGCTATTGTGAATAGTGCCGCAATAAACATACGTGTGCATGTGTCTTTATAGCAGCATGATTTATAATCCTTTGGGTATATCCCCAGTAATGGGATGGCTGGGTCATATGGTACTTCTAGTTCTATATCCTTGAGGAATCGCCATACTGTTTTCCATAATGGTTGAACTAGTTTACAATCCCACCAACAGTGTAAAAGTGTTCCTATTTCTCCACATCCTCTCTAGCACCTGTTGTTTCCTGACTTTTTAATGATTGTCATTCTAACTGGTGTGAGATGGTATCTCATTGTGGTTTTGATTTGCATTTCCCTGATGGCCAGTGATGATGAGCATTTTTTCATGTGTCTGTTGGCTGTATGAATGTCTTCTTTTAAGAAATGTCTGTTCATATCCTTTGCCCACGTTTTGATGGGGTTGTTTGCTTTTTTCTTGTAAATTTGTTTGAGTTCTTTGTAGGTTCTGGATATTAGCCCTTTGTCAGATGAGTAGATTGCAAAAATTTTCTCCCACTCCAGACACTGATTCTTTACAGACTCTAATTTACCAAATGTTTTATTTATATAGCAAAAGCCAGTAGTATATGTCAAGACAAACTAAAATCTTTAGAGTACATTTTGAGAGTAGAGTTATTATGTACTATCTTTAACAAGGGATGCACACAGATTTCGTAACTTCTTTTTGGACAAGTGGGAATCATGTGGACCTGGTAGAAGTGAAGTCAGACAAAGTCACTGCTGGTTGAAATTAAATAAATAGAAGCCAGCTACATAAAGGTGTTGTACATAAGCCACAAATCTCTGTAGTAATTGTTTTAGCCAATATGTTTAACGGATCATTTAGATAAAGCAAAATAAAAGTACAATTATTAAATTAGGAAGTGATACAATTTTGACAGTTTTATTTTTTATTTTGTAATAAATATTTGAGAAAGAAATAAGCCAACATTAACAGGATATGGTTTTTGGGCACTTAATGTAATTTTTGCAATTAGATAGCTGTGAGAGGCTGAGTAACAGCTCCATGACATATGAGGTTTAGATCCATTTGTGTTACTGTAACAAAATATCATAGACTTGATGGCTTAGAAACAACAGAAATCTATTTCTCACAATTGTTGAGGCTGGGAA
The DNA here is from genome assembly GCF_002776525.5 of Piliocolobus tephrosceles. Classification (NCBI taxonomy): domain Eukaryota; kingdom Metazoa; phylum Chordata; class Mammalia; order Primates; family Cercopithecidae; genus Piliocolobus; species Piliocolobus tephrosceles. Next base: position 10,135,335 of record NC_045455.1, on the reverse strand, counting down.
GTCCAAGATCAATGTGCTATCAGTTTTAGTGTCTGGTGAGAACCCGCTTCCTAGTTCATAGATGGCAACTTTCCACTGTGTGCTCACTGAGTGGAATGAGCAAGGAGTTTCTCTCAATTCTCTTTTATCAGGGTAGTAATTGCATTCATAAGGCTTTACCCTCTAGGCCTTATCACCTCCCAAATGCCCTACATACTAATACCATCACCTTGGGGGTTAGGATTTCCACTTGTTTTTGTGGGGGAGACACAAACATTCATATAACAACAGATAACTGAGTCATTATTGCTGGAAGCTGTAGACATATTGCTTTCTTTGGAAAACGAGTCTTTGCAGATGTCATAAATTAAATAATTCGGAAACAAGGAGGTTATCCTGGATCATCTGGTTGAGTCCAATATAGTCACAAGTTCCTTAGCAGAGAGGGGTAGAAGGAACAGAGTTACAGAGAGATTTGAGGATGAAAGCAGGGGTCGTAGAGGACAGAGATGCCACACTGTTGGCTTCTAAGGTGGAGAAATGAACTTAGAGTCAGGGAATGTAGATAGCTTCTAGAGGCTAAAAAATACAAGGAAATAGATCCTCCCTAGAGCCTCCAGGAAAGTATACAGCACTGTAGAACCATTTTAGATTTCTGACATCCAGAACTGTAAGGAAATAAATTTGTGTTGCTTTAAGACACTCTGTGTGTTACATCTGCAATAGAAAATGAACGCAATTAGAAATCAGACGTGTGAATATTGAATGGGATCGGTGTTCCAGCTATTCATATGAAAAAGCTCAAAGTTCAATAAACATTATTAAACATATTATCCCAAATATTTAGCATCAGGGGCACAAAGACAGATTAGAAGGAGCATCTCCTTTCAAGGATCTGCCAATCAACATAGGACTTATATAGACTGCACTAAGTATGGTGATGCTATAGGGTGAGGACAAGGCCACCAACCAGAATTGGGTGAATATAAGTGACCATCTTGGTAGAAGAAGATACTAAATTCTGGGAAGCATGTAGGAAATGATATAGTGGGTAGTTTTTCAGGCTAATGGAATTGTATAGATGCAAGGAAAATACGGAGTCTGTCATTCCTTGGGCATGATATTTTGTGGTTAGCAACCTGAGATGAGAGTGGAGAAGAGGACAGTGGTGTTTACATGTTGTTTATTTTCTGTGTCGCAGATGATAAGAGGTGACTCAAGTCTTCTTAAGAGAGAAGGAAAAAAAGCCCGATTTATATACATGTTATAGAAAAGAATTGAGCATTAGAGAGTCCTGGTGTCAGGGAAGTCAGCTTGAAGACTACAAGCAGTTGTGTAAGTCAGGAATGCTGAAGGCAGAAATTAAAGCAGTAGAAGAATAACAGTGAGAAAGGGACAGCTTTTATAATTGACACATAAAACCATGGGAACTGATGAATAAATGCATATAAATGAATGACCTTATAGGATAATTCAGTTTTCTGGGTTGAGTAGCTGGTGAATTCATCATAAATGAATTTAGGAATAGTATAGAAGAGGGTATATGAGGGAAATACGATGAATTCAGGTTTTAAATACTTCAACTCTATTGAGGTATAGTTGATATAAAACAAACTGCACATATTTAATGTATGCAGTTTGATGAGTTTGGACATATGCATATACCCATGAAACCACAACCACCATTGAGGATGTAGATATGTCTAATGCTTCCCAAAGTTTCTGTGTGTTCCATTTTTAGTTAGCGGTTTTTGTAGTAAGAACACTTAACATGAGATATACTCCCATAACAAAATGCTAAGTGTGTAACACAGTAATGTATACTGTAAGTACTTGCTGTACAACAGACCTTTAGAACTGACAATTTCAGTTTTTAATATACTAAGTTTTAAATATCCACTGGACATCTGTGTTAGTCAGGGTTCTCTAGAGGGATAGAACTAATAGGATATCTATGTGTGTGTGTATATGTATATATTTGTATATATGATATATGGGTATATATGTATATATGATATATATATATATGTATGCAGGTATGTATATATGATATATGTGTGTGTGTATATATATATAAAGGGGAGTTTATTAAGTATTAACTTACATGATCACAAGGTCCCACAACAGGCTGTCTGCAAGCTTGAGGAGCCAGGAGAGCCAGTCCAAGTCCCAAAACTGAAAAATATGGAGTCCGATGTTTGAGGGCAGGAAGATCCAGCATAGGAGAAAGATGTAGGCCAGGAGGCTAGGCCAGTGTCTCCTTTTCATGTTTCTCTGCCTGCTTTACATTCGCTGGCAACTGATTAGATTGTGCTCACCAGATTAAGGGCGGATCTGCCTTCCTCAGCCCACTGAACTCAAATGTTAATCTCTTCTGGCAACACCCACCCAGACACACACATGATTAATACATTGTATCCTTCAGTCCAATCAAGTTGACACTCAGTATTAGCCATCACAATATCTGAGTAAAGATGTTTGATGAGAAGTTACATACATGTGTCTGGATCTTTGTGGACAGATCACAAACGTCATGACTGAAATATTTGATGCAATAAAAATAACAAAATGTATATAATTGTCAAAAGTAAAATATGTATGGATAGGAATAGCAGAGGAAAAAGGAAAGGGAACTTGATAATTCCAACAGGTATTGTATGGAGAAGAAAGAATACCACTAAGGCAGAAAATTTCAGAAGACAGGAATACAGTGAAAATCAAAGGTTTAGAGACTTTCATTATGTAAAGAATGGCTTAAAAAAAGCATGAAATTATTTTAGTAAGACAAAAATTTATAGACGCTGAGGACATGCATGACTTTGCTGTGGACGGTTTTAGCAGCTTGGTAAAAGTAGAAGTCACGAGGCACCGGGTGGAACAGTAGTTCATAACTAAGGGGATTCGTGGAGCGTGTGTAGTCTACTCTGTCAGGAATGTGGTTGAGAAAGGTAAAAAAAAAAAGAGGATGGTATTGGTAGCAAAAAGCATAATCCAAACAGATTTTTTTATAGTTTTCCTTTTTGTTTTTTTATCATAGGGAAGACTTAGACTATTTTGAAATAACCAAAGTAATGTATTTCAACTATTTTTTTCAAATAACTTTTTGAAATTTAAAATGTAGAAAGGAAAGAAACAAATTCCCCGGAAGAAAAATAGAAAGTAGACACGGAAGGATTGATATTGACTGGAAGAAAGGGACACTGTCATTTGAAAATGAGATAAAGAGGAGGGACGGTTGTTTCTGATCATCGTTGGTGGGAAACAGAGTTCCTGCCTGGGTTCTTCATGTTTCTCTGTAAAGGAAGAAGTGGGATACCATGTAGATGAGAGTCATTAGAAATACCCGGGAGTATTAGTCACTGAGGATAAATGGAGATTTAACTGAACCAAAAGATGAGTGCAAGGATTACCAGATAACAGCAGTGTCTTATGAGGCTGGGGATGAAAATACAGCTTTTGTGCCAGTGGGCAGAGTTGTAAGACGCATCCAATAATTTGGCTATTAAGAAGAGAGGAAGAACTTTTGGATGCTGGTTCAAGGTAGCAGTTCTGTAGAGTGGTTGTGCCAGGATTAGATTTGACTGCATGTAACAGGAGAACCTCAAATAACAGTAACAAAAGAAAACTTCAGATTGAGAGGATAAGATGATCTGAAGTTTTCAGCTGGAATTCTACTGCGAACACAGTCACAGGAGAGCTTTGTGCCATCTGGAAGAGGCTGTTTCTCAGTAGAATACCCATCTGGGTTCTTGGAAACGTGGTCTGTGAAAAACGTCCATCTCTGAATTGATAAGAAGCTCAACATGTGAGGTGGTTGCCAAAAAAATTAAAGTTATTCTAG
>NC_045455.1:10113071-10131505 GCF_002776525.5 Piliocolobus tephrosceles | reverse complement strand
AAGCTCAACATGTGAGGTGGTTGCCAAAAAAATTAAAGTTATTCTAGCCAATAACAATAGGGTTTGTGTCTGTTATTTTTTTTAATCACTTTTGTCTGATTTGGCAAACTATGTCAGACTTTTGAGTTCTTTTCTAGAAAAACATCACAATTTCACACAGGATTCTAACTAATGGGGACATATCCAGATAAAAGTGGCTATGATTTTGAAGAAGTCTGGGAAGTAGAGACATACTAGGGAAATTGACTACGGAAAAGAGAAAGTATACAGAAAACATACAGGGAAGAGAAAATGTTTATTTACTTTTAGATGTTGAACTGATAAAAGATAAGACTGATTGGATATATTCCCTGTAACTCAAAGGAAATATTCAGAACCAATGGATACAAATTATGTTAATTCAGATTTAAGTATAAAGAGGAAGCATCTAGCAAATAGCAAAGCTCTCACATTGAACGGGTTCATTTGTCGGGCCGTGAGCTTATTAGCACAGGAATATTTCCTTATTTTTCCCTTTCTTTCATTGACAAATAATAATTGTACATATTCATGGGGTACATGGTGAGGTTTCAATACACACAATGTGTAGTGATCAGATCAGAGTTTAGCATATCTATCATCGAAAACATTTATCATTTCTTTGTGTTGGGAATATTCAATTTCAAGTAGTCTTATGAATATCAGTCAGTCATATAACGTACGGTAGAAAATTCCTAAAATATTAAATTAGAATTTATTTAAAAGTATTTTCTACCTCTACCGAAGATTCTAAGAGATGTCATATTAAATTAGAATTTATTTAAAAGTATTTTCTACCTCTACCGAAGATTCTAAGAGATGTCATCATTGTCCACAAAAGCTTCTTAAAATAAGTTGTATACATTAATGCCTTTAAATGGGTGCTGTAAAAATATTACAGGCTGAAAAGTTGGAGATGTGAGTTCTAGTGCAGATTTTTATTTCATAAACTAAATCTGTGAGTAAGTTATGTAAACTTTCTGCATCCCATTTCTGTTTTCTCTTTTGCAACATGATGTTCTTGGTAAAGAACATTAATATATGAGAATATACCTTCTATTCCTATGAAGCTATACTGGTGTATTAGAAACAATCAAATTAACAAATTCCTTCTTTATGTGGTATTGATATAACTTATTTTATTTTTTTAAAAATCTTTTATTTTTAATGTTTTTGGGTACACAGTAGGTGCATATATTTGTGGAATACAAGATATGTTTCAATACAGGCAGGCAATGCACAATGATCACATCATAGAATATGGGATAGTCATCCGCTCAAGCATTTATCTTTCATATTACAAACAATCCAATTATACCTTTTTAGTTATTTTAAAATGTGCAGTTAAATAGTTATTGACTATAGTCATTTAATATTAAAAGCAAAACTACACATGCGTGCACACACACACACTTACATATAATGTATTTTTATGCTGATATTTTCTCTGGACTATTAAGCCCTTAAAAGTAAAGCAAGTGTTATAAACACATTTTCTTTCCCAATAGTGTTTAACACAGTAACTTATACATAGTAGAACTTCAGTAAATACTTATTCAGTTAATGAGAAAGATGTCCTGTCCCATATCCGCCATAACCACATGCAAATAGAATATATGGTAAGATAAATTCAGTTTAAAAAAAAAAAAACCCTAGATTTTATTTAGTCGGGGAAGAAGGAAAAAGAACATCGTACATGCATTCAAACTTATACAGGAATAAAACACTTCATATGAAGATAATTTTGGTGAGCTACTTGGCCACATGAGCTAGCATATATTTGTGGTGGCCAGTGGACACATTTGCTAGCTACTCTTAGATCCAACAGTGCCCACTGTAGAAAGTAGGTGCATATCTCCTGTTGTACCCCAAACCCTAAAGTCCACACCAGAATATGAGGGGATGCTATGTTTTTCTTCTTCTTCCCTAATGGCAGGCAGTGTTGAATATTGCACAACGCGTTGAGTTTAGAATGAGATAATTGTATATCTCATCCTGGATTTCTTACTTTTCAAATTCATAATTTAAAGCAAAGCAACACAGCTCTGGTGAACTTACCTCCCTTGTCTATTTAATAATCCCTCCTAGAATTTTTCTTAGAATAAAATGAGTCAATACATGTGAAACTGCCCAGCCCCATGGCTGGTACATGCTGTGCACTGAGTTCATGTTATATGGGAACAAATAAATAAATGCAAACATTAACTCACACATTTTAAGGATTAGGGTGTGGCTCTCAGGTCCTTGCCCCTACAAAGAGCCCCCTGACCCTGTGGAAATGGCTTGAAATACAGGTGTACTTTAGAATATAAGCCAGTAGTGATCACGAGGTCAGGAGATGGAGACCATCCTGGCTAACATGGTGAAACCCCGTCTCTACTAAAAATACAAAAAATTAGCCGGGCTTGGTGGCGGGCGCCTGTAGTCCCAGCTACTCGGGAGGCTGAGGCAGGAGAATGGCTTGAACCCGGGAGGCGGAGCTTGCAATGAGCCGAGATCACACTACTGCACTCCAGCCTGGGTGACAGAGCAAGACTGCATCTCAAACAAAAGAAAACAAAAAAAAACCCTAAGATTCCTTTTATCTCGTCTGGTAATATATATGACTTTTCCAGGTTTATTGAATAATTTGCTCTCATTTTTGCAATATAGATTACATTTTCCCTTGAGGCCATTAACTGAGAGAAATGTTATGCATTCTTTGGGTTCAATTTATCCTTTTCTTTTTAGTGCCTTATTACAATCGTTTTTTATCAAGAGAGTCAGGTTATCAATTTTAAAAGTTGTTTTAACATTTTCTTGCATATAATTTTTTTCACATTCACTTGAATTTGTAATGGCAAGATTTTTTTTTAGAACATTTAGAATTATCATTCCATAATCTATGTCTAAAGTAAGGTCTTTTGAGAAACCTCACAATATTTAATCTCCCAAACCACATTTTTCTATTTAGATTAAGATGTAAAATGTCATTGTCATTTGCTTTCATGGATACATCATTCTTTGCACAATTCATTCTCAAAGTTTTCATAGGTGATTTTCCTTAGGGCATGTATTATAGTTTTCACAGACGTATTTTACACCTCAAGCCACTATATAACCACTCTGTAATTGGAGAACTTCCAATTCTGTAATTGGAGAGCTTTGAGAACTTCTCTGGTTTCCACATTGTTAGACACCACGGTAAAGAGGAGGAAATCTGACCTGTGTCTCTTTTAGGAAAAATGAAATTTTTAATATTCTGAGAAACAGATCATTCCCATACATATTTGTCTTTTTTTGGACAGGTATTCCCAATGTTCCAAGTCTTTCTTCTCTCTGGAATACAAATATGCTTCTGTCAAAGTTTTCACAAATCTCAGTTTTGAGTGCACAAAATAAGAGAGATTTGATCAATTAAATAATTCATCTGAAAATTTAATGGAGTACGTACTGATGAGAGTTGTTCAAATGATCACCTGTTCATGCATCAAGCTACTGATTAATATTGAACCAAAACTTTTTATTTCCATATTTTTGAAAAATATCTACTTGTTAATATAATACAGTACTTATGGAGTAATTTAGTTTTCAAAGGTTAATACATTTGATTCAGATTAGATTTCACACATATGAAATAATCTCAATTATGTAATAAACTAACATTTTAAAGTTCATAGTTCTTGAACTCCTGTCTTTATTGAATAGATGCCTAATGATTTTTGTTTCATAGAATACTTTTCTTATGTAGCTATATAAAACATGGTCTGAATTAACAATTCAAATTTGAAGATATTTTTATATTTTAAAGGTAAGTGTTAATCAATCCTGATAAATTCTCCTTAGAGTTTTCCAAATATCATGTATTAATCTACTCAAATTATTTCCTTCCTGCCTACCTACGGTAGCAGAGAGCCTACCTGATTATATTTAATTAATGTAAAACTCTTTGTTCATTCTACACATAATTATTTCTATAAACATATTTTAATCTACATTCAGAAGATGAGAGAAGAATATGATTTTCATATGCTTGATTTCTTGCATTTGATTTGGTAAGAAACAATGAAATTCATTCTTCACTGAATTTTCAAACATGTTATTCCAGCTGGGATTATTCCAGCTGAGGTCGGTGTTTTTGAAGACGTATCAGGAGGACTACAGTCAAACACTGCTATTCCAACAGATTTAATAGTTGTAGTCAGCTGAGGTTGAACAACCAAATAAAAGTAAAATTAGGATATAATACATACCTCACTAGGTTGTTCTGAAATAGTTACATTAGAAAATGCACGTCAAACTCATGTACTCAAAAATACTATATTGAGCATTGACACTGCCGTTTTGTAAACTACTTATGTACATTAGAAGAGAAAGGTATTTACATCCTTGGTGTTCTTGAGAACTCTTTTAACTGGCCTAGGAAAGCTGGTGGAAACTCACTAAGTACACATCAACAAGCATCTTGCGTAAAATGTAGGAAGTTACTGTGGTAGCCTGAAAAACAGCCCCCCAAATATATCCAATTCCTAATCCCTAGACCCTGTGAATATGCGAGCTTGCATGGGAAAACGGGCATTGCACAGGTGAAAATCTGGAAAGGAGGCATCTTGAAATGGGAATATTATCGCAGATTATCCAGGTGGTCTGATACAATCACAAAAGTCCTTATTCGTGGTAGGCAGGGTGATCACAGTTAGTAATAGGAGACATGATAATGGAAGCCAGAAATTAAAGTGACATGGGAAAGGAGTCAAGGGTTAAGGAATGCAAGCCATGTTTAGAAGTTGAGCAAGATTCAGGCTGAGCACGGTGGCTCAAACCTGTAATCCCAGTACTTTGGGAGACTGAGGCGGGTGGATCACCTGAGGTTGGGAGTTTGAGATCAGCCTGACCAACATGGAGAAACCCCATCTCTACTAAAATTACAAAATTGGCCAGGCATAGTGGCACATGCCTGTAATCCCAGCTACTCAGGAGACTAAGGCAGGAGAATTGCTTGAACCCTGGAGTTGGGGGTTGCGGTGAGCTGAGATTGCGCCATCCATGGCATGCTAGCCTGGGCAACGAGAGCGAAACTCTGTCTCAAAAAAAAAAAAAAAAAAAAAAAAATTGCTGAGCAAGATTCTCCCCTAGAAGCCTCTGGAAGGAACCAGTCTGGCTGACACCTTGACTTTAGCAAACTGAAACTAATTTGGACTTCTATTCTATCTACTTTATGATAATAAATCTGTCATTTTAAGCCACTGAGTTTGTGGTAGTTTGTTACAGCAATAACAGAAAATTGACACAGCTCTCTGAAAGTATTCTCTTAATACAGTGGGAAGGTCTAGGGCCAGTTCTTTAAAAAGAGTGAATTATACCAGAATTGTTTCCCACACTTATTTAGTGATTTGATGTCACCCACTGACTTTACACACAGGCAAACACACAGACGCAGGCACACACAGAGAATCAAGGTGGCTGTTGCTTTCCTGTGCTTTAGGGATTGGCAACCTATGAAGGCCAAATCTGGGTAAGCACCTGTTTTTGGCTACCATGAGCTGAGTGTTTCTTAGAAATGAACATTTGTGATTGATTTGATTATAGGGAACACTAACTTTGAAGCACAACTAAGTGAAACATTATCCCTCCCCTCAAAAAAAGAAGTCTGTTCTTCTCATTAGAACAATGGTTTTACCAAAAAATACTCAATTATGCTTATTGTATTTTAAATTTCCTTAATAAAACATTGTGAAACTCTTTTTTCCTCTCTTATTCCATAAGTCTCTGTATAATATTCTTGACTTTCTTCTTGGCCTGCAATGCTTCATGGCTCCTTAGAGATAAAGTTTGCTGATTGAGTTAAATCCACATTTAAGCACCTAACTCCAAGAACATTCATAGCATGTATTTTTCCTGTCTTTGCCTCAGTACCTGGCAGCACTCTTTGCAGGTGGATGACTCAAAAATAGCCATACCCACCAATACTCTAAGAAAGTATCAGAATATTTTCCTGAGTTGTTTGAAACTGCAATCCTGTTGAAAATCTTGCTTTCAAAATGGTCATGGAGAATGAGTGGCCTTAGTCGATGTTTAGATTCAGCAGTGAGCTAGTGAAGGAGGCAGTTTTGAACACTAATGAATTTGAACATAGCTCATTTCCATATAAGCACATAGCTGAAGCTGCATCTTCCAAGGATCACTTTCAATCAAAAGGTTCCCTATTTTTAGACTTCGGGGAAAGGAGAAATGATGTTGCAATTCCTCCACCTCTCTAAATTCCGTTTTAATGCTTTCTTATAAGGTTACCTTCAAACTAGCCATATAAAGGGTAATGCAGGGTGGGGAAGGAATTCCTGTTGTAGAAAGATCTTTTGATATTGATGCCCTTAAAAAAAATACTCAATAAGCACCCAAAAAAGTTTCAGGACTTACTGGTAGGAATTTAAACACTGAGTGTTCTCTGTCTGCATGTCATCGACCATCTCTCCTGAGCCAAGATTATTAAACTAGTGGTATTTTTCAGAAATAGGCCATCTTCTTCAGGGTTCAGCAATCTTGCCTACACACATTCAGCTACACAATATAACACTTAAAATATATTTTTCAAAAATAAAACATAGTAACTAAAGATTTTAGGTTATTTGACTGCATCAAGTGAATAAGGACATTTGCATCACCTGATAAGTCTCCTATGGCGCTACAGATGGAAGGCAAAATCTTTGCGCTCATTATTCCTTATTCTACAGCAGCATTGTGCAGCATAATAGGCATGTACCACACATGGCTATTGTGGTATATTAATTATTTTATATTTATCATCTATGTGTGCCTAAGGTATGCCTGTCACCCACCATGTAAGACGTTAGAAAATAATGATGAGGAACGATCAAAGGAGATGATCCCAATTGTTGTGGAGTGTATAGTCCAGGATAGTAGACAGCTAAATAACACATTCTTATGAAGTGTACCAATTGCCGTTTTACAGAAAGTATTAAGTACCTTTGAGGCAAAGAAAAAAATATATCGCTTGGAGAATAAGATTTCAGGGTAGACTTCAGTTAGAAAGCAGCATTTAAAACTTACGTAGATTTTAGGTTATGATGTTATGCAGACTCTTGCAAACTGTGTTATAACAATCGATTTAATTGTAAAGAGTGCAGATCAACTAGCAAATAACCAAAGTTAGGTTTGTGACTTAGAATTATTCCCTTGTTGAATATGTGAAGGAAGGATTGTGAAGGAGTAACACCGGAAAGAGATAAATTGATGCAAAATAAACATGCTAATGGCCGGATTCAGGTAGTGGTAGTGACATTATGTCAATCCCCACCAATCCATTTATATTATTGTTTGTTCCCACATAACTCAACATAACTCAAGGAATCTCCAAAGCCACATTGTTTGTTTTGCCTACTAAACTGGCTCATGCTGTTTCTTCTTTATGTAGCATAGTTCCTACTAAATCCATGAGTCAAAATTCTACGAATGCATTAAAACAAAATTCAAGTGCCATCTTCATCATAATACACTTTCTGGTTCCTGAAGATGAAGGTTATTGCTTTCTTTTGTGAATCATCATTGTGATTTATACCTCTTTTACCACATGCAGTGTAACTGTGACACATATTTCTATGCTAGGTACTTGCCTTACTTTTCCCTTTAAGCTTATGAAAGAGGCAGCATGTATTTCCTTCTATTTTCATATTTTACCCAGCACATATAATATAAAGATAGTATGTACTAGAGAGTGTATTAATACCTTTAAAGTAGCTAATTAATTAGTACAGTTCAAAACTTCATTTGTTACCTGGACACAGGAAGGCAGGATCACACACCGGGGCCTGTTGGAGGGTGGGGGTCAAGCAGAGGGAGAGCGTTAGGACAAATACCTAATGCATGAGGGGATTAAAACCTAAATGATGGGTTGACAGGTGCAGCAAACCACCATGACACATGTATACCTATATAGCAAGCCTGCATGGGTTCTGCACATACATCCCAGAACTTAAAGTAAAATAAAAAAAGAAAAACTACATTGGTTAAATGATCATTTTTAAAGCTCATGAAATTGTGCAAATTATTTCTCATCTGATAATGTTTCAGACTTTTATAATAATGGCAATAGTAGGTGTGTATTGTCTAGAAATCTGAAGGGCATTTTACCAACCATTTTGGAAATAAATGTAAGGAAATATTTTTAAATTAAAAATAATAAAATTTTTCATATTTTATTTTTGTGTATTGAAAGTTAAGCATCAAAACCACTTGTAGGAATGTCAGGGAGCAGTTCTTTGCAAAGAGAGCTAATTGGAAATGGTATGGACTGTTTTCTGTAATATAATGGCTAAACTTTAGAGTCTAGGATGCTGGGAAACATGGTTTTTCATTGTTTCCTTACATAAAATCACAAACAATTACAAACAAAAAGGATGTTTGTATAACTGATATTTATTCCTTGATCAGTTTTTCAAATAAAGCTAAAATGAGCACTGTGGAATCAAACAGAGACAGTAGAGGCTACATTTAATCCTGGTTCTTGATTTAGGGCAAAGTTGAATTTTCTAGGAGATATTTTATATTTTATTTCTCCACTGTAGAAAACTCATAATCACTGTGTTGATATGACTCTACTTTTATTTTTCTGAGACAAATAATACTTTTAAAATGCACAATATTATCTGTCAAACAGTTTTTTTAAGTTTTAACTTAACAAACTTAACAAAATTACTATTTTGACACACTTAAATTCAGATAAAATAACCTAAAAAATGAAAACTCCAGATTTTCAAAAACAAATAAATATTATGTTATAAAAGCCAACTGACTAATGTTGGAAGCAGCTTATACTAGATAGTAATGAAATTTTTCATATTTGGAAACATAATTCATCAAAAACTCATCAAAATGTGCTTCATCATATCACTAATATGCAAACTTACTGGTTTACAGAGACACCATACAATAAAGTATGTTAAAAATTATATATTTGTGTTTTGTAATCACACCCTGTCATTTTATGCTGCCATGTTCAAAAATATATATCTATACATAATGTATCTATTCTAATGTAAGAGCTGTTATCTATTGGTATAATTATTTTTAAAACATGAAACTAGTTATATATTTTAAAACTTTTTCACATTAAAAAAGACGTGCTTTATGAATTTTTTAATAAATCTATAGTTTTATCGAATATTGATTTTGATGTTTCTTTCTTCATTATAGCAAATAGATAATGTTCTTAAAATCAGAATCAAATTAATAATGCCTAAAAATGGAAATTGGCAAGATTTTTATGGAATAAGCACATGACAGTAATTTAGTGATATATTATTAAACTTCAAAATGGTGACTGTTCTGGGAACATTTAGATTCTAAGCAAGAGTGATGTATATCCTTGACACTGAGAAGAAAGAATAATACTGACTGTTACTGGCTTTTTAACTTGTGTTTTTAAATAAAATCTTGTTGCTAATAGCTACTTGGAATAAATGTGGTAGTTTTGAAGACCATGAGGGGGTCTTTACCAACTAATGCCATGGCGCTCATGTCAGCTTTTTGATTCTTGTGTCAAAAAATCTATTTGAGACATCTTGCTCCTCTCATGCTGAAACCTTGCAGCTCTCCCACTGCTATCAAGCTTTAGCTATATCATGGAAATTCTTTCATGCTGTTCATCTATATAGAAAGGCCAAACCTATTTTAAGGGGCCCTAGAATCTTTATTGGAGGAAAATGTCTTTATTGCATTTGCATATTTATTACACGAACAGTGGAGTGCTGGTGTGTGCATAGGTCAGAACAGGTGAGTAAAATCTGTTAGTGCAGAAATTGCAAGTACATTTCATGTTGTTAGTATCAATGTATCATTATAATGCTCTTATAAAATGTACATGAATAGAAGACTAAGTATTTTTATCTTTATATTTCCAGGTGGGGATCTATTTGTAAGGGAAATTGATATATCAATGTTTGCAGATGAATGACGCTTATTATACTAACGTCTAGAAAAAGTATGGGGGTGTAATGGATTTCACTAGAAGAAGGCATTAATCATGGTATACTTTTTGAAAACTAAATTTTTTTTTAAAGACAGGGTCTTCCTATGTAGCCCAGACTGGCCTCAAGCTTCCTGTTCGAAAGCAATTTTCTTGCCTCACCTACTCTAGTAGCTGGGACTATGGGTTTGTGCCACCACTTCTAGATAAAATCTGAAATTTTTAACTTCGAAGAAAGTTTATAGCCAAATAGTTCTGAAATATAATTTGCAAATTAATTAGTTGATACAATGCAACAGTTATTCATTAATGTGATCCATATGTTACATATTTGTTTCACTTTAAAATGCGTATTTGTATATAAGGGAAGACATTGGGAGATTTTGTAGCTGTCAACTTGAAAGAAATTAAGAGACAACTAAAATGGAATCTATGATTTCTGGCTTCCACTTTAGGATACGGAAAGCTTCAAGGGGCATAGCCCCTATCCCTACAATAAAAAGACACAGAGTAACATCAAATTTGTGATTTATCAAACATAGCAGAGAGCTGAGACTGCTGTGAAGATTATTTGAAGGATAATCTGAAAGAAACAGTGCCTATTGGGAGAGAGAAAACTTCAGCTTTTTTTTTTGAGACCAGCCTGGCAAAAGATACAAGGCCTGACTCTGCTCTGTTGTCCAGGCTGGAGTGCATGGTACAATCATAGCTCAATGTGGCCTCAAACTCTTAGGCTCAAGTGATTTTCCCACCTCAGCCTTTTAAGTAGTTTGGACTACAAGAGAGCGCCACTGTGCCTGGCTAATTTATTTTTATTATTTTCGTGGAGATAGAGTCTCACTATTTTGCCAGGCTGGTCTCAAACCCTTAGTCTCAAGTGATCCATCCGCTTTGACGTCCCAAAGCACCGGGATTGCATGCATGAACCATTGCACCCAGTCTTGAAATTGATTCACCTATTATTGTAGATGCAACAAGACACTAGAGACAATAGTTTACATAGAGTAGTTGATAAATAGGCAGATGCTGAGTGCGGTCTGGGGGGGATGGTGCAAAGTTGATGAGGATGAAGAAATCTGAGGACTCCTTATCATTCTGCAGGCTTTTTTCTACAAACCCTACCAAGTTGTCGTGGAAAAAAAATATCAAAAATACCTATAATAAGCGTCTATTATGTTTCAGGCTTGAGGCAGGGAAAGTATAGCTCTAAGGGAGGGATAAGAAACTCTACCCTCTGGGATCCTTTCTGCTTTCCCCATTTTGTTCACCCATTTTGAACAAAAGCCTGAATTTGTGTGTGAAGGGAAGAGCAAAGCTGCTTACCCTTGGGCATTGGCGAACTCTCTTTGACACAGGGAAAAGAAAAGAAAAAAAGCACTCTCTTGGGGAAGAAGAGAATTAAGTACTGAGCCCACAGTGTCAGCCCGGAGAAGAGCAGGAGACAGGAAAACGCCACATTCCCATGGCCAGGGACGTGGTGCCTATCAGGAGGAGAGCCTTAATTAGAATAAGGACGGCATCCACGTACATCCATCCACAAACTAGGAAGCTGCAAATAACAAGTGATAGCAGAATATGGCTGGGACAGGGGCAAGAGATGGACAAGTGCTTAAAAAGTGGCCCACTCTAGGCTGGGCGCGGTGGCTCAAGCCTCTAATCCCAGCACTTTGGGAGGCCGAGACGGGCGGATCACAAGGTCAGGAGATCGAGACCATCCTGGCTAACACGGTGAAACCCTGTCTCTACTAAAAAATACAAAAAACTAGCCGGGCGAGGTGGCGGGCGCCTGTAGTCCCAGCTACTTGGGAGGCTGAGGCAAGAGAATGGCCTGAACCCGGGAGGCAGCGGAGCTTGCAGTGAGCTGAGATCCGGTCACTGCACTCCAGCCTAGGCGACACAGAGAGACTCTGTCTCAAAAAAAAAAAAGAAAAAACAAAAGTGGCCCACTCTGCAGCACAGCACAAAGGAAAGCCTTAAAATTTAGAATCAAAAAAGATACTGTTAATCCGTTCATTCTCCACCTTAGACAGAAGCAATACCTCCTCAAATTTGAAGTCTGTGTGGCATTCAGAGTAACACAGCAGCAATAAATTACAAACATGCCCCACTCCTGACTACATTAACACAAACCCTTGCACTAAAGGTCTAGCACAGGGAAAAGAATGACCATTTCCAGGGATAAAACTGAGAGAAATAAGCTCCATGGTTCATACATGTCTAGTTTTCAGTAAAAAAAAATATGTGGCATTTGAAAAGCCAAGGAAAAAAAACACACTCCCAAGAAAGAAAGCAATAATCACAAATTGATATAACCATAGATCTTGACAGAAAATTAAAAATACCTCTGATTAATTTGCTATAGGCTTTAAAAGGAAAGGTGGATAAAAGGCAAGACCACATGGGTAATTTCAACAGATAGACAGAAACTATAAGAAAAAATTTAAATGAAAATGTTAGAAATTAGAAACATGATAACAGAGACAAAGAATGCCTTCAATAGGTTCATCATTAAAATTGACATGGCTGGGAAAAGAATCAGTGTCAACAGAAGATAGGTCAACAGAAATCATCCAGACTAAGAAACAAAGAGAAAAGGGAGTTATAAAAATTGGCAACCTATCCAAGAGCTTTGGAAATACCAAAAGTTCTAATCTAGACATAATCTGCATCTAAGAAAGCAAAGAGAGAAAGGAGGAGAATGTCTGTTTGAAGAAATAATGACAATGGTTTTTTTAAATGAGTGACGGAAACAAAATGAAGTATCTAAGAATCTCTGAGAATAGCAAACAAGATAAATAAAACATACAGACAGACACACCTATGCAAGTTATATTTAAACTGCTGAGATAAAAGAGGAAGAGAAAATCTGAGAGCCAGCCTGAGAAAATGAAACATTACATAAGAGGAACAAAAATGGGGATTTCAGCAGGCTTTTCACAAGGAATTGTGGAAGCTGGATGAAAATGGAATGGCATCTGTAAAGTGCTGAAGAAAAAAAAAATCTCCAAGTGATAATTTTGTAACCAGCAAAATTTCTTTCAAACATAAAGAAGAAATATAAGATAAAGAAATCTTTCTCAAATAAACAAACACTGAGAAAATGCCTTTCAAACATACTTGTTTAGGTAGAAAAAATATATTAGGCTGAAAATTAGAGGAAAAAAAAAAAACCGCAAATGTAATACATGATGGTAGAATTTAAGACATTTTTTTGTGTGTTAACTTTTCTACAAATAATATAGAAAGATTGAATTCTGTGTTTATAATATATGTAAAATTTAAATGAATGACAAAAATAGTACATAGACAGGAGTGAGAAAGGTGAATACACTCTTATAAATTCCTTACACTACATATGAGACAATATAAGAAGACTTTAAGTAAAAACTTATGTTGTAAAACCTAGTGAAACCATTACAGTATAAAAATGGGGTAGTGAGTTGGTTGAGTAAATAAAATGCAATCATATCAAAAGCTCAGTTATTTATTCAAAGAAGATATACAAATTGCTAACAAGTCTATGAAAAGATGCTTGACATTACCAATCATTAGGCAAATGCAAATTGAACCATTACCTCCTACCAATTAGGATAGCTGATTATTGGAAGGATGTGGAGAGTCTGAATCCCTGGTGCACTGTTGGTGGGAATGGAAAATAGTGCAGCCACCAAGGAAAACAATTTAGTGGTTCCTTAAAAATTAAGCATAGAAATGGTATATGACCTAGCCATTCCATGTCTCCTATAACCCGCTAAATTGAAAGCTGACTCTTAAAAAGATGTTTGTAAACTCATGTTTATAGCAGCATTATTTGCAATAGCCAAAAGGTGAAAACAGCCTACATGCCCATCATCAGACAAATAGACAAACAAAATGTGGTATCTACATACAATGGCTTTTTACATTGCCTTAAAAAGAATGAAAATTTTGACACATGCTCCAATATGAATGAACCTTGAGGATATTACGCTAAGGACAATGCACCAGTCAAGACAGGATGATAATATGTGATTCACTTATGCAAGGTCCTTAGAGTAGACAAATTCAGAGTCAGAAAGTAGAAGGGTGATTATCAGGGGCTGAGGGGAAGGAGTAATGGAGAGTTAATATTTATAGGTACGTAGTCTCAGTTTTGCAAGATGAGAGTTCTGTGGATGAATCCTGGTGATGTACGCCCAATAGTGTGAATGCACTTAATGTCTTTAAACTGTACACTAAGAAAGTGTCAAGATGGTAGCTTTTATGTGTATCTTACCACAGTTGGTTAAAAAAGAGAGCTATGGTTGGATACAAATATACAGTTAGATAGAAGGAATTAGCTCCACATTTTTATAAGCAGAGTAGGGTGACTATAGTTAACAACAATCTATTGTATATTTCAAAACAGCTAGAAGAGAGGACTTGAAGTGTTTCCAACACATAGAAATTATAAATGCTTGATGTGTTGAACACCACAAATACCATGACTTTATCATTACACAGTCTGTGCATGTAGTAAGATGTATGTACCCCATAAATATATACAAATATGCACCAATAAAAATTCAGTTAGAAAGAAAAATGCAGAAAGGAGGATAGAAAGACAAGGAACAGATGGGACAATTTGAAAAATGTTTTCAATGGTAAATTATGATTCTAGCCGTATCATTACTCATATTAAATGAGAATGGAGACAAATTGTTAGATTGGATTTTAAAAACGCAAGACCTTAATATATGCTAAGTACAAAATCCACTGCCAATATAAAGACATGGAGGCATTTTAAAAGTAAAATATGTACTGGCCCAAAGAAAGCTGAAGTGGCCATTTTAATATCAGATGAAGAGGACTTCAGAACAAAAATATCATCACAGATGAAATATATTACATAATAATGAAGTTTTAATTTTCCCAGAAAACATCAAAATCCTAAATATGCATTTAACAAGCAAGAAAATAACATGACGTCAAAAGTAATGAGTCTTAGAGAAGACACATACAAATTCAAAATTAATTGGAGACTGCAGCACTCCTCGGTAGTTAATAACTCAGATAGGCAGAAGGTCTGTAAGGCAGAGATTAACTGAAGAAATCTATCAAGCAGTTAGACCAAATTGACATTTATGGAACTTTTCACCCAACAACAACAAAATACATACTCTTTTCATGTACATATTTACCAAGATCAATAGGATTCTGAGTTATAAAACAAATTTTAATAAGCTTAACAGGAAGCAAATACTACAAAGTTTATACATATTTATGGCATACATACGATATTTTATTACATAAAATAAAAGGTATCAAATCAATGACCTCAGAATTTATCTCATGAAACTTAAAAAAGAAATGTTAATTGTATGCAAAATAAACAGAAAAAAAAAGAAAACAATAATGAGAAGAACAAAAATTAATGAAAGTGAAACTGAAAAATGATAGAGATCCTAAAAACCAAAGGCTGATTTGCTGAAAATGAATCAATTTCTTGAAATACACATTCTATGAAAGCCTATTCCAGAAGAAATAGATGCCTTGACTAGCCTTGTATCTATTATAGAAATTAATGTTGTGTTTAAAATCTTTCTATTTAGATTGGGTTAAAACTACGATTATTTTCACCCCAACCTAATACAAAAGAGAGTTGCAGTTTCCAATGGTTTTACCAGTGCATCATATCAAATATTTAAAGTAGAAATGGTACAAATACTATGCAATTTTCTGGAGAAAATAACAGGAAAGGAAACATTTTTTAAACTTACTTATGACCATCATTATCCTGATACCAATATCATACACTGGCATTATAAGCTTACAAAACTCCAGGCCAATATCCCTTTGAATATAGATGCAAAAAATACCCAGCAAAACATTAGCAAAAGGAATCCAGCAATATGTAAAAAGAATAATTCATCACAACCATGAGGAGTTTATCCCAGGAATGTAAATCTTTTTCAATGTATGAAAAGCAATCAGTGCAATTCACCATCAAGTAAAATCACATGATCATGTCTATAGACAGAGAAAAGAATGTAAAAATTCAACGTTCATTCATGATAAAAAGAAATAACCTTTTATCACACTGTGAATAGAAGAGAATATTCTCACTCTGACAAGATGGTACTGGAACAAGAAAGCAAGAATGTGCTAAAAACAGACTAACCAATGATTAACCATGAGAACCCGTGAAAAAGGCATGGAACCAATCCGAAGGTGCTCCCAATGACGAAAATTGAAACAAAATGAGCAATAAAATAAGCAGTGATATATTTGGATTATAACATAAAAATAAAGTAAAAATCCTTGAGTCCCTATTAATATAAACATAAAACTAACTAAGCATTTAACTAACTAGAGAGAAATAATAACCTTTCCTCAGAGAAGAAATTCAATTAATATAAATGTAGAAGGAATGATGAGAACAGAAAATTACCATTAAAGCACGATAGTAGTCATTGCCACAAAGGTTAACTGAAGAAAGCTAAAACTAGTGCACAAACTTTAAAGAAGAAATAGCTTCTTTGCATAGTTTTATAGCATCGCCCCTAAATATGCAGTAATTACAAAGGGGAGAGCAACAAGTTTACAGGGGGTAATCCTTGAAAAAGCCATCTGAACCAAGTGTCCAAGGTTAATGTCACCTGTTACCCCTGATAAAATACACTATGTCATCTGATTATGCATGAGAAAATATCAGATAAACCCAAATTAGGAGACACTGCAAAACTGGATAATGAAAGACTGGGAAACTTGGAAGAACACTCCAAATTAAAGGAGGTGAAGGTGGCCTGATTACCAAATAAAATGTAGGCTCTTGAACTATTACCCGAAATAGAAGAAAAGGATGTTAAAAAAAAAAAAAAAAAAAAAAAAAAAAAAACTGGAGACATCTGAATAAGTTCTATAGTTTACTTACTATTTCTACCAAAGTTATCATTGTTTGCTATGACAGTTATTCTATGGTCATGTAAAATGTTAATTTTCAGGCAACCTAAATGAAGGGTATCTGGGATTATCTATACTATCTTGTATAACTCTTTTGCAATTATAAAATTGTGCCTAAATAAGAAGTTAAAAAAAAATCACCAGGAGAAGAACATGAGCTTTTTTAAAAAA
Source organism: Piliocolobus tephrosceles (assembly GCF_002776525.5). Taxonomy (NCBI): domain Eukaryota; kingdom Metazoa; phylum Chordata; class Mammalia; order Primates; family Cercopithecidae; genus Piliocolobus; species Piliocolobus tephrosceles. Next base: position 10,114,434 of record NC_045455.1, on the reverse strand, counting down.
AAAGAAAGCAAAACAAAACTTTAATTTATTGTATTGCATTAGTATGGATATATTTCCCCCAGAATTATTATAATCATATACTGTTATGTGTGAATGTGATAATGTGTCTCTAAATATCATCATTAAGTAGTAGAAAATATAGTTTTAAAAGGTGATTGTATTAGGCTTCTCTAAAGGGACAGAACTAATGGGATAGAGAAATATATATATAAAGGGAAAGTTGATTAAGGAGTATTGACTCACATGATGACAAGGTGAGGTCTCACAATAGTCCATCTGCAAGCTGAGGAGCGAGGAAGCCAGTCGAAGTCCTAAAGTTGAAGAAGTTGGAGTCTGATGTTTGAGGGCAGGAAGCATCCAGCACAGAAGAAAGATGCAAGTAAGAAGACTAAATAAGTCTAGCCTTTCCACATTCTTCTGCCTGCTTTTATTCTGGCTCTACTGGCAGCTGACTAACACACCCAGATTGAGGGTGGGTCTGCCTTTCCCAGCCCACTGACTCAAAGGTTAGTCTCCTTTGGCAAGTCTCACAGACACACCCAGGAACAATACTTTGCATCCTTCAATCCAATCAAGTTGACACTCAATATTAACCATCACTGATTTAAAGTTATTTTTTCCCTTGTTCGAAGAAATAAGGAACATTGCATCACATGACTAACCACACAACATTTGTTTCTATATCTCTATTTTGTCTACCTCTAATAAAAGTGACATTTCCTTAGGTAATCATCAATAACAAACTTGATTTTGTCCAGTGTTTCAATGCAGAAGTGTGTACCATAATATGTAACTTAAAGTATCTTAACATCATTGCGTAATTATGTTCTTCTAAATAAAATAGGCTTTGTTATAAGAATCTACAAATACTGTCTAACATAAAATGTTCTTGAGAAGTAATAGTCTAATAAAATATTTTAAATTCAGCCACTATTTTAGCAAATTTAGTATATTTACTTCTTAAGAAACGATGACTAATGTTGACTTTATTGGTGATCTTTGCCTTGGGTTCCAATAATAAGGCATTATTTTTTAAAAATGAACATTGTATATGTTCTTAGTACCTAGTCCATATTCTCTCAAGTCAATCTAGAAGCCACCTTCAGCTTCAATGGGCAATTTGCATGTGTGGTTGTAGCTTCCTTTCTCAAATGCTGTGCCTCTCGGACGGAGGGCATCCTGTTCACAGAACCAAGCTCAGGTAGATCTGAAGTGCCAAAGGAGTAGTGTCTCCAGTAGGAACCGTCTACCCAAAGAACAAGAAGTGGTGGATTTATATCTTAAGTTTTTGCCTCTTGGTAGTGCATTGCAGACATGTGTTTCATATAGTTTCTTTTTTTTTTTTTTTTTTTTTTTTTTTTTT
>NC_045455.1:9877048-10112971 GCF_002776525.5 Piliocolobus tephrosceles | reverse complement strand
TTTTTTTTTTTGAGACGGAGTCTCGCTCTGTCGCCCAGGCTGGATCTCAGCTCACTGCAAGCTCCGCCTCCCGGGTTCCCGCCATTCTCCTGCCTCAGCCTCCGGAGTAGCTGGGACTACAGGCACCCGCCATCTCGCCCGGCTAGTTTTTTGTATTTTTTAGTAGAGACGGGGTTTCACCGTGTTAGCCAGGATGGTCTCGATCTCCTGACCTCGTGATCCGTCCGTCTCGGCCTCCCAAAATGCTGGGATTACAGGCTTGAGCCACCGCGCCCAGCGTGTTTCATATAGTTTCTAAAAGGATTGGCGGTGGGACTGGCCCCTCCGCACCGACACCTGCTCATTGACCTCAGCCTTTTGTACTTCCCTGAAGTTTCTGGCTCGCTTCCCCATTCCCCCACTATGCTTCCTGGTGTTCTCTCTCCAATAATTTATTTCCAGCAAATTTCTTGTGTCAGTGTTAGCTTTGGGGAAACCCAAATGAAGACACAATGGAATTATAAAAATGTGTGTGTCTGTGTATTAATATATGTCTCTTTATATATAGCTGATAACTGGAGTGGAAGAAAGGGAGACTGTGTGTGTGTGTGTGTGTTTTATAGGCCTGCTGTACGCAATTACCACAAGCTTAATGGTTTAAAAGAACAAAAATGTATTATCTTAACAGTTCTAGAGGCTATAAGAAGTCCCAAATTAAGTTGGCGACAGGGCCAGAACTCTCTGAATGTTCTAGAGGAGAAGGTTTTCTTTGTTCAGCATTTGATGGTGACCAGTAGTCCTCTGTGCCTCTTGGCTTGTAGGCATAGCACTCCAATGTCTGCCTCCATCATGCTTCGGTCATCACGTGGTATTTCCTCTGTGTGTTTGTGTCTTTGTTTTTTAATCGGCCTTCTTATGAAGATGCCAATGATTTGAATCTAAAAGTCCAGTCTAATACAGTATGGCCTTTTCGTGATCAGTTACATATGCAAAAAATTATTTCCAGATGAGTTTACATTCACGGGTACTGGGAATTAGAACTTCAACACATCTTTTAGGGAGACACAATTCAACCCACAGCAGTATGTTAGGTACGTTTCATCATTAAAACATATAATTTTTCCATATTATATTGGATAGGGATGTGTAACCCACTTTTCTAAAACTGATTGCAGTCTTCCTGGCCTCAAAATACAGTCAGTGTTCAAATTTCAGAATAAAAAATATTACAAGTGTCTTTCCATTGTTACTAATCAAACACAGTCAGATATTTACAATTTAATGTCTAACACATTGTCACTTTTCATTATTATTATTTTATTCAAGAAGCTATGTAAATAAATGTATATATGATCTCCATGACCCATTTTTATATCCCCATAAATTTGATACCAGCTACTGTGACGGACCCTCAGCATCTCAACACATTTTCGATCGGGATACCAAGGATGTGAAGCCTTGGCTTTTCTTTACCAGGCTATTTCTTAGCGTTGGGTTTGCAGTGATTAAACTTGAGGGATGATGTTCTCTCAGTTTTTTTTTCTGGGTAAAGTGTAGACTTGTTTCTATTTGCTAGGAAGGCAGTGAATCCCCCAAGCTCTGTGTTCTTCCTCAGTGCAACTTACCGCATCTATAAGCATTCCTTAAGGCCCAAATGTGTCATCTCCATGACACTTCATGGCATAGAAACCTGAAAACAACCACATCACAATCATGCTATTGTGCCTTTTTTCTCTGACCCAGGAGCTTCATGTTTTCTGCCAGCATCAATGGGGACAGTAACAGCTTAATGTGTGAGCGTGAAAAGAGTGTTGCAATCCCAGACCCTTCACAGTTAATGACAATTCAATCAAGAAATACATTTTGGAAAAGTACAGTTATCATGAAAATACAGCCCTGCAGAGTATCATAATGTTGAGTGACTTATAATTTAGACTTTGTGCTTTTGTATATTGTTGGAGAAGTTAAAAGAATGAACAGCTATTACTTTTAAAATAAAAATAAAGTTTAGAGATTCAGCCAGATGGCATGTTCATTTGGTTTGAATTAGTCAGTGTGTAATATATATTTTAACCAAATTCATACATATTTTAACATATTTTAACTAAATTCATCCTTCAGATTTCTACTTAATTGTCTTTTCTTTTTAGAAGATTGTTTTAATCCCTTTGCTATTTTTTTACTTCTTAATACCTATGTCAGTTTTAATTATATATTCCATAGTGTAATATTTTGATAAATTAATGATAGTGTTTACTATTTAACTAGAAACCCATAAGAGTAGAGCATTTTTATTTTCTTTTTTAAAAAGTCTTTTTCTCGCCTTCCTCCTCCTCTTGTTCCTCTCCTTCATCCCCTTTTTCTTAACATTTTTTTCTTCAGAGACTAGCACAGTGCCACACCTATAGTAGGTACTCAATACATTTTTATTAGTTGAGTAAATCATGTAACCTGGAGACAAACATCTGGACCCAAAGTCATTCATATCTCTTCCTGATTCTCCTGCATATAGCTCATCAAGATTTTCTAATGACTTTTGGTGTTATGATAATCTCTTCATATTTTATAGATACAGAATTCTCTCAGGCTGAAATTCCATACTCAATTCTTTAAAATATAGACTTTTATTGAAGGACTTGCAGGGAGACTTCATGATCTGAGCATCTGAGCTCCTAAATATTCCTTACCATCTTCCCATATTCCCCATTTTTCGCAGTCTGATTTTGCACCACTCAAAAGTGCCATAATCTTCCTCTGTCTGTGCCTCTGTTTGATTCCTTATTTCAACAGGCTCACTGTAATCGCCGTCCAGTTTTTATACTGGGATCATTTCTTTAAGGAGCTGTGTCTGAGGCCCCCAGCCCCAGGCTCTACATCATGACTGAAGAATTCCTTCCATAAACTAACATGCTTCTTTAATCCCCTGTGCTTCCATCTATCGTAGCGGAATTTGCATTGCTAAAAACCTTGCATTTATTTGTCAATTTAATCTTTAAAACGGTAGCGTAAATTTAATTAATGGCAAGAACTTTGCCTTATTCATTGTTTTATGGCTCCTAGAATAGTACAGGGTGTCAGATGAGTGGCAAATGCAGAATGAAGGAAGAGTGCAGGGACACGTATTAAAGGATCCCAAGCTGAGCAGCAGCCAAATAATATATATTCGGTTTAAAATATTCTTTCAATCTTATTCTAAAATGAGAAGTCAAATCTGTACTAGATTTTTCAGAATGATTCCTAAAATTAACTATAAATATAATCTTAGCTTGTCACATTTATTAATATGATTAGTCTGGTAAAGATTATTGTCAGGCTTTTAACAGGTAATAGATAAATTTAACTGCGTGTTAACAATATGCTAAGAAATATTTGAAGGGTTATACATACAGAAAATGATGTTTACCCATAAAAAATCTTATGAGGTGGGCATTATTATCACTTCCACTTTAATGACAGGAAAACTGAGGCACAGAGAGGCTGTATAAGTCACCCACATCACTAGAAAGTGGTAGAACCATGATTAGTGATTCTGGCTCCAGAGCCAACAGTTCTGACTAGAAGGCTACAAACTTTCATATGCACTGCAAGTGGTATATTCTATACTCTCTCCCTCTTGTTTGCCCCATGTACATGCTCTGAACTCCAGAACTGTGTACAGAGCCATAGTCATGTTATGTTGGACAGACAAAATTTGAGAAGAATGATGAATAAATTATCAATATCCCCCATAAATATGGTAAGAAAATGTGAACCTAGTAGTCTAGATATGGCTGAGCAGCAGAAATAAAATGAGACCATCATATTCCTTCAGATTTTAAAATATTTATCTTTCACCAATATATAAAGTCCTCATCTCCCAGACTATAGCATCAAGCCTTAACAGACATTTCTTAAAAGAAGATGTGCAAATGGAAAACAGGGATATGAAAAACGTTCAAAATCACTAATCATCAGTGTTGAAAACCAAAATCCCAATGAGATAGGACCTCACCCCAATCAAAATGGCTATTATTAAAAAGACCAAGAAAAAAAAATCCAAGCAGGTGCTTGTGAGCATGTGATGAAAAGGTAACTCACAGACCATTGGTGGAAATGTAAATTAGTGCAGCCATTATAAAAAATAGTATGGAAGTTCCTCACAAAAGCTAAAAATAGAACTACCATATGATCCAGTAATCCCATTACCAGATATGTGTCCAAAGGAAAAGAAAACAGTATATCAAAGAGTTATTTGCACACTCATGTTTATTGCAACATTATTCATGGTAGCCAAGATACGGAATCAATCTAAATGCCCATCTACAGGATGAATGGGTAAAGAAAATGTGCTATTTACAGATAATGGAATACTATTCAGCCATAAAACAGAATGAAATCCTGTTATTTGTGGCAACGTGGATGAACTTGGAGGATATTATGTTAAGTGAAATAAACCAGGCACAGAAAGACACACACTGCATGATTTCACTCATATATGGGATCTAAACAAATTAATTTCAAACAAGTAGAAAGTAGAATAGTGGTTACCAGAGACTGGGAGGGGAAGTAGAAAGAGGGGACCTGGACAGGAGATTGAGGCCATCCTGGCTGACACGGTGAAACCCCGTATCTACTAAACACAAAAATTAGCCAGGCGTGGTGGTGGGCGCCTGTAGTCCCAGCTACTTGGGAGGCTGAGGCAGGAGAATGGCGGGAAACCAGGAGGCGGAGCTTGCAGTGAGCTGAGATCCGGCCACTGCACTCCAGCCTGGGCAACAGAGCGAGACTCCGCCTCAAAAAAAAAAAAAAAAAAAAAAGGGACCCGGAAAGATTGGACAATGGGAACAAAGTTATATTTGGGAAGAATATGTTTCATGTTCCTGTTACACAGTAGGGTGACTGTAGCAGATAACAATGTAGTATCTATTTCAAGATAGTCAGGTTTTGAATGTTGTCAAGCAAAGAAATGATAAATGTTTAATGTGATGGATATGGTAAATACCCCAATTTGATAACTAAATTATGTATACTTGCATTGAAACATAACCCTTTATCCCATCAATATGTACAATTATTGTGTCAATTATAAATTTTAAAATTAATAGTGAATATGTGTATGCGTGAGTGTACATTGTAATGTATAATTGCATATGTGTAACTGCGTGTGTGTGTTTGTGAACACACCCATGTATATGTCATTATATGTACACCGAGCCTTTTAAAATTGGCATATATGTATTTTGCCATCTCTGATTGCTTTATTTTACTACTTGGCTGTCATTTTGTAAAATCCATGTTTTGGATTTGTGTTGTTCATCTTATTCTATTCCATATCTTTCTTTTATTTAGCTTGAAGCCTTTTGGAAATGAGGCAGGGTATGGGTTAAATGAATAAGCCAACAGAGAAAGAGCATAACCAGTAATCGTAATTAAGTGTCAGATGCTTTTATTGAATTTTCATGCTTTTAAAAGAGAAATGAAAAAAAGTATTTGCATTTGCAAATGAGTGTCTTCAGTGGAAAATACTAGCTAGTACCAAGAGACATGTTAATATTAGGGTTAAACCTTTTTAATATTTTTGGATGTGAAAAAATCGGGTTATTGAACATGTTAACAACCATCCATTCATATTGTCTTAGTTGAGAAAGGCAATCTCAAATTCAATCAAGGATAGAAAAGTGGCCTCTTTGTGAGATCAACTACCCTAGTCATCTAAAAGGTCAATGGCATCTGGCCTTTTGCAAACCACTTGTAAAGCATGGGGGGCCATAGCATCTGTGGGCTTATCTTCCTTTTGCTTCTATAAATAAATACTCTTATCAAGAGGCATGGAAAGAAAAGGGTTTTTATGTCAGTAAAGAAAAGATGACTTAGAACACTGTAAAAAAGTGAAGTAGGGCATTTTAAAGATGATTATAGAAGTAAACAAAATGGGGTACAGTCAGAAATATTACTGAATTTAAATTCTCAGACATTTTTAAAAATATTATTTTTTATTTCTGTCATCACTATGATGCAGAATATGTTTCATCAGACCACCGTTCACTTAGGATGCTGACGTTGTTTCAGATTACTTGAATAATTTCAGATAGATGATACATTTTTGGTTTGACAGTAAATATAAATATGAATGATTTTAAAATACTGTGAATACAATTTTGGAATTTTTCCTTTTTTAAAAAAACATGGGCCAGATGTGATGGCTCAAGCCAGTAATCCCAGCACTTTGGGAGGTCAAGGCGGATGAATCACCTGAGGTCAGGGGTTCAAGAACAGCCTGGCCAACATGGTGAAACCCTGTCTCTACTAAAAATATAAAACATAGCCAGGTGTGGTGGGACGTGCCTGTAGTCCCAACTACTCAGGAGGCTGAGGCAGGGGAATCGCTTCAACCCAGGAGGCAGAGGTTGCAGTTAGCCAAGACTGCTCCACTGCACTCCAGCCTAGGAGACCAAGTAAGACTTTGTCTCAAAAAACAAACAACTCCAAAAAAAAAGAAGGAAGGCGAGGCAGGGCGAGGCGAGGCGAGTCGAGGAGGCTGGGTGCGAAGGCTTACCCCTGTAATCCCAGCACTTTGGAGGCCAAGGTGGGTGGATTGGATCATGAGGTCAGGAGATCAAGACCATCCTCGTCAACGTGGTGAAATCCCATCTCTCCTAAAAGTACAAAAATTAGCTGGGTGTGGTGGCATGTGCCTGTAGTCCCAACTACTCAGGGAGGCTGAGACAGAAGAATTACTTGAACCCAGGAAGCAGAGATTGAAGTTAGCTGAGATCATGCCACTGTGCTCCAACCTGGTGACAGGGCAAGACTGTCTCGAATAAACAAAAAACAAAAACAAATCAAAAAAACATGCTATGAGAAATAGAAGCCACATAAAAATACGTTGCTTATATATTAATAATTCCAAGCATGATTAGAAAATCGTGTCAAGTTGTTAAAAATCTCTATTATGAAATAATTTTAAGTATGCACAGAACAAAAAAGGTCAGTATTTCCAGCTTTCTTGTGACACATAATGTGATTTTCTATTCTAACAGTTTGAAAATGCTCTCCAATTTTAGTTGAATAATTCTCTGACAAATATGCAATGTTGGCTTGAATTACCTCCAAATCATATCATCTGAAAGAATAATAACATACTTTTGGAAGAATAATAACATACTTTTGCAGTTTCCTTTCTATTGTCAATGTGTTCACATTTATTGAAAGTTAAAGTTGCACTAGGAATTTATAAACACCCTATAAATGTCCTTATTTTCAGAGATAAGTGATATAAGCTTACCTTTCTTTGCTATTACTAAAATTTTGATCTGACATTACTCTATCAACACTTGGATATGCAGAACTTCAATGAATACTTAGAAGTATTCATTTTATATATAATATATATTTATATATAATAAGTGCTCAATAATTATTACTTATGAATGCGATACTACAAAAATAGCACTAGTGATATTTTTTTAAAGATATTCAGGCCAATAGAGGAGGCCTTAATGATAACATTAATAGGAAAATACAGGAACAGTGAATGTACTCATTAAATAACAGAGCTAGTATTCATGGAATTTTAATCTGTGAGGGATCATTTTCTTATCTTACTGTGCTGCGTGTGTGTGTGTGTATAACAACATGCTTTTAATTTTTGTGCATCAATATAAATTCTAATAATGGATTCTTAATTTAGGAGTTGTATTTAAAGTAAAATTTATAGAAACCCAGAGGCAAACAAACATCTTCGGCTAATACACAAGTTTATTAACTAATTTTGTATGTTGTTGGGTTCTGTGGACATTGTCTTGAAAGGAAGCGGTCCTATGTATGTGTGAAAAGTAAGCACATATCCAGCATGCCAGTAAGTACTCCAGGGTCTACCTGCAACTAATCAGAAGGTAGCTGGATTTCACACCTATTTCATCTTTGACCTTTTAACCTGCCCATTGTTTTTCTGATTCTGTGCCATGGGCACCTGTTAACTTGGAATTCCATAGAGACCTTAGGTCTCCTTTCACTGACTTTCAATCACACATCAGATTGTAGCAATTTTTAGCTACTATTAACCCAGTCTGGTTTCAAATTGTTGACCTGTAGGTCACAGGCCCATTACTAATCCCTGGAGCAATTCAGTCTCTTAGTTATTATGTGTCATTTAGTAGACTTGATTCATGTGCACATCTCTTAGCAACATCAATAGAACTTCTGTGTGGAGATCAAGAGTGATGAAGGGCCCAGATTTTATTGAAAAAATACAATAGAAGAGCTGGATTAGTTTTGTGATTTTCAGCCATGACATCTCATTGATTATGAAGAAGGATCTGTGTGTGCATAAAAACCAATGCAGCCATTGCACACATGAGAAAAACACACGATTTTAGAGAAATATAGAACATGAGGAATTTTTCTTGTTTTCCAACACAACACATGTATACAATTAACGTATACATGTAAGTGAGCTGTGCTTTTAATCCTCATTTTGTAGAAATAAAGCTTCCACCTTATTAAACTTTTTACTAAGCATTATTTTTACAGTATTCACTTTTGCAGAAAAGGCATTATTTATTCAGGTTAAATAATGCAGTGTATTATGATAACTTTGAGATAATATTTTTATGGAATAAGCGTTTAGTAGTTATAAGAATAGTTTTGAGAGAAATGCATTATATTAGATTATATGTTTAAGAGGAAGAAAGTCAGTTATTATAAAGTGGAAACATAGCAGTTAGGAAAGTATAACAGGATGGACAGAAAAAAAAATGATATATGAAAGGCTGTATTAGGGAGCAATATGAACAACTACTTTCTATTTTCATAGCAGATACATAGTGTGAGTGCAGGGAAGAAGAAATTAGATCTAAGATAGAATATGTTAAAGAAAAAAATGGTTATATTTCAGTCAATAAAATAGTGACTCTAATAACAACAGGCATCTGTTAAGGGCTTACTGGGATGTCAGTATAACTACAGCACTTAGCAATGCATTAACCCATTTAAGACTCAAAAAGCAAAATTAAACAGTCGCGAAGTATTACTATGGTTTTTCTCAATCTTAAGGAAGAGGAAGGTGAGGCATAGAAAGGCTGAATCATTTACCCAGGGTTAGCTGAGGCATAGAAAGGCTGAATCATTTACCCAGGGTTATTTTGCTGGCCAATCCTAGGTCCCTGATTTGAACTCAGGCAGGCAGGCAGCCTTCAGAGCCTAAGCACTTAACCACTATGCCACTGAAGAAAGTTCCTCCTGTATCCTTTAGAATGTAACTGAGAGTTACTGTAGAATCAGTCTCCTCCTTCTTTCCAGACTTGTATCTTAACCCCCATTTCCCTATTTCTATTACTAAATAATATTATAATTCTTTTCTTGTAAGTTTAAATTCTCAGTCATCTCCAAGTCGTTGTTATCCTCCACGCCCTGCATTTAATCATACATAAAGTCCTGTGCTTGACACCTGCACAACTTTCCTTCTTTCGCTTATCCTCTTCCCCTCTGAGCTTAATATCCCTTGTGTTTCTCCTGAAAGATTGCAAAATATTACTAGGTTATGCCCTGTCCTTAACCAGGATGAATCATTTTAAGACTCAATTAAGTTTGTGTGAATTATCTCTTTAAAACCTCCAAAACCCCTCTATTCCCGGGGTGGAATACAGAATAAATCAAGAATTTAGCCTGACCAGGCATGGTGGCTTACACCTGTAATCCCAGTACTTTGAGAGACCAAGGCAGGCAGATCCCAAGATCAAGAGATTGAGACCATCCTGGCCAACATGGTGAAACCCCGTCTATACTAAAAATACAAAAATTAGTTGGGGGTGGTGGCGTGTGCCTGTAGTCCCAGCTACTCGGGCGGCTGAGGGAGGAGAATCGCTTGAACCCAGGAGGCAGAGGTTGCAGTGAGCCAGTATCATGCCACTGCACTCCAGCCTGGGAGACAGAGTAAGATTCTGTCTCAAAAAAAAAAAAAAAAAAATTAGCCTGAGGTTTGGTTTTCACTATGACCTTCTAGACCCATCTTCCACTGGTCGTCCATACAAGCTGCTATGCATTCTTGAATCAAGCTGGCTTATTTACATGCTTAGAGTATGCATCCCTGTCTCTGCCCTTGTTCTTCCACTCATGTCCCTCTTTCATGTCAAATTCACTTGACCCTCAGGTGACTCTCCAGAATTCTTTTTTTGCTTCCACACTCTTCACTGACTCCTTTTCCTATCTCAGCAATCATTTGACCTCCAAGTGCTCAGTGTGTATAATCCTCGTACACTGTCATCTACTGTTTCTCACTCTGTGGTCTTTTCATGGAAGCATATGAGATAGAAGGGAATTGAATTACTATGTACCTTTCTCAAAACAACCTGTGCACTTAACTAAAATATCGGATGCTTAGACCCTCCTCCATATCTACTGAATGAGAATTGTTGGATTCTGCAAGTCATATCCTGCAGCTGGACTGCACCTTTCCTAAGGGCTAGCCTCATCTTCATTCACCCAAAGGATGACAGCAACCATGGTGACTGCTTAGCGTTTTATTAGACAGTAATTCAGTGTCCCTTCCTACCCACTGATTCTAAATGCAGTTCACTGATTTAATTGTGGCTCATGACAGGCTAGGTAATCAAAGCAGATGGCCCATGTTTCCAGCACGTTTTTTAATTTACTGCATGACATATCACAGATCATCTAATGGGTTTCCTATTTTTAAAAAGTAGTTAATAAGTCACATTTTATTTTTCTTATCCCCTCCCTTGATTTCCTTACTAGTAAAATCACACTTAGAAGCTACACTGTAAAGTGGAACAAAGAAAGCATCGTTTTTCCACTTGAGGCCAGTCAGTGTTTCTTATTCGTTATTGAGTTTCTGTATTTAACCTCTCATTCCCAGACCTCACAGTCATGACACTCCGCATGGTTTCTATGGACAAAAGTGTCCCTGAGGCAAAGTTTTCTTAGGGTTTCTACTTTGGCAGTGTTCCAAGTGCTGAGTCTTAATCTTGGAGGGGGAGGAAGAAAAAAAAACACATGAATAGGGCATCAACTTGGGGGATTCATGCCTCAGATGCTCATATGTGTTCATACAAGGTGTGTGTGCCTGATGGTTTCCTAATCCACAGCGAGGTACGTTTTCCCAACACCAGTAAGAAGTTAACATCATATAACTCTTAGTGAAGCTCCTTTTCTCCTTCTCTTCACTTGAAAATGGAGAATGGAAACTCCTTTATTCTACTTAGAACATTCAAGGAAGTCTCATTGTCCTGACCTTTCTCTACTTTTAGCTTTCTGAGAATAACAAAAGGAAATATTGGGAAGAGGTAGTTTGTGAGGACTTTTTGGCAATTAAGAAAACAGATATGAGTTCAGTACATACTGCTGCGAAAAGGGTGAAAGGTCACCACATTGGTAACTAGATGGTTTCCACATCATTACGTCATAATTGTCTTCAGACAGAAAGGATTTTTCTCTTTAATGCAATTCGTTGCATCTTATAATTTTGATTTTTTGCAAATTTTGTATAAAAGAAATATAACTATGGTTACCAAAATCCTAGTTTACTGTATCCACTTTCTAAAAATGAATACATTCTTGGCTTTACTTGAAAACAACAAAAATATTTTTATCAGAAAATGCTTTCACATAAGACAAATTTTCTAGTGAACATAGGATGCCCAGAATTGCTGGGTTTTTTTTTTTTTTTTCACTCTTAGAAAGGTTATCAAAAGATGCTTCAGTGAGCAATGAATAAAGAACCTAGCATGTTTAAGCCATTATTCATATTGATCTAACGGAAAGCTGGAGGAGAAGGCAAAGGAACAGAAGATATTTGCCCCCATTAAGTATCATCAGTCACTGAGGAAGCAAATCTTTCTGTACCTCTTAGTAAACTGTAAGCTACTCTTGGTAATAGGAAGACTTGATAAGCTATAACTTTATTTGCACCTTACACAGTAGCACCGTACACAATCAAAACAAAAATAAAAGGCACTTTAACTCAAGCACTTTCACTAAACATAAATATGCATTTTATTTTGTCAGACTGGGATTTGAGATGGACTCATTCATTATAGTTCTTTTTCTCTTATGGATTATCTCTTTTGTTCAATATTGTTCAATTGAATTTCAATTCAGTCTCGTATTTCAGTTAACATTATGTTTTATTTCTAAAAGTATGATGAATTGTAATGATCTTTCTGTAATTTTAATGTGTTTTTACACATTTTAATAACAGGTACAGTAGTTTGTCGTGAAGAATACTATTGCCTATGCTAAGAATCACTAAATAAGTCTTTTTCTACATAGAAATGCAGCATGTGTACATTTTTTAGTTTATTTTAGTCCGCCGAGGCAAGATGTATGCTAGTTTTCTTTGTATTAATTTTCTCCTCTATTTAATACAGCAACTTCAATTGTTTCCAAGCCAGCTATTTCTTTTGTCTTAATTTTCTTTAAAATATTCATCCATTAACTTAATTTTTATCTTTTCCCATTTTATAATTTAATAAAGTCACAAATTTTTCTCTCCTTAGCCTGAGGATGTAAATAAATATACAAATATATAATGACTGTGAATGAAATTGAATAGAAACATTAGTCAGTAGCAAGGATTGAAGAAATAGCATATTATAAGGCAAGGGAGAAAAGCCAATTTCAATCAGTGGAGCATGACACAAATTCATAATATATATCACTTCTCTACTTAATAAATCATATTTAATAAAGTTATCTTTTACCTCACCATTACTCATATATTCAGTAAGTTTTCTGTGAGTAAACTATTCAGTAAACAAAAAATAAAAAGTAGGTCAAGAATACTGTACAACATATTGATATACTAAGAACTTCATATAAAATGATCATACTAATATTGTAAAATGCTTATTTAATTTTATTTCTCTTAATTAAAATTTTTTCTGAATTACTCATTTTATATTCTATATATTATTCAGTTTTTCACTTTAAAATGATTATCATCTTAATTCAGTGGTATCATGAATCAGAGTATAATAGCCAATGTTTTGATTTGGCATAAGGCATATATATTCTAAACGTGACTATAGCAGTAAGCCAAAATATCACACATTGAGTAATGTGAAATATAAAAGTCCACATTTAAAGTAAAATTGTCAACTTCAAATTTCCATACAGTATGACTGCATGGTTAAATAGAAGGAAAATTTTAAATAAAAAATTTAAAGGACTTAATGAATTTTTTGCTGTAGTTTCATTATATACCAACAGTATGTCAGGAGTGCCAAAATGATAATAGTGTTTTTAAATTTGTAGTAATAGGTCTAGAGCACATGAATCAAAGAAAACCAAGTATCTGTTCTCCACTACTGAGACTATGCTCAGGCCTTGGCTCATTTGAGCAAGAGCCAAAAACCCTGTGAGCAGAAAATGAAGTCAAGGACAACAAAGGATTTACGAGCAACAGAAAATGAGGAACATCTGAGGAAAGCAAGGGTGGAACTCTCCCAAAGTTAGGTGAACATGCTGACTGTTCTGAAATATTTGTATAATGATCATATAAATAATGCTATGTTTTCTCAGTGTAGATGTTAAAAACAAAACTAAATGCAGAAGCAGACATTACATGAATCTAGAATTTTACTGATCTACCTAAGAATTTATTGCAATTCAATTAATACAGTCATGGAACGGACTTTCTTGGCAGCGTCCATCCTCCTGTTTATGGATGGACCAGCAGTATTCGATACTTCAGATGAGGTTGTGATTTTCATTGCTTTTTTTTTTTTAATGGGGGCAGAAGCTATGGTTGTTCCAAGGTAACTTCACTAATAAATAACTTCAATCTGGCTTTTTTTGTTTTTCTTTGTCTTACTGTTTATTCTGAACCTGCTCTACCGCTATCCTTCAACAGACCAGAAGACTTCAAATCCACTTGACCTGTTTCTCTGACTTTGCATCTCCAAGTGCTCGGCAAATCCACTGAGCTCTTCCTTCAAGATACCCAGAGCATGACCACTTTCCACCACCTCCTGCTACCAGCAGGTGTCTGTTTCTTTCCTGTCTCCCCAACGATGATCACCACCAACTGCTAGAACAAGTTTTTAAAACTTAAAAAGCTCCCAATTTCCTTGAAACTTAAACCAAAGTTAGTCATATGGGAAAATCCCTCATCTTTTCCATGTTTTTGTTCATATGTCATTTTCTCAATGAAATCTGACTCGACAAACTTATTAAATATTTCACCTCAGCCATTTGTTTCCCTGAGCAGCATTCCCAATTCACTGTACTTTGTTGTACATTTTTATATCTCCATAGCATTTATTCCTGTTTACTATACTATACGTTACGTATTACCTCTTTTATTTTTTTCTCTCATGGCTGAAATATAAGCAGATATCATTTTCTGGTTGGTTCACTGATGTATCCTAAATGCCCCAAAAAGTTTCTGTCACTTAAAAAGTACCTGGCACATATTTGTTGAACAAATTACTATTTTGCACTTATTGTGACGATGTTTGTGTCCCTGGGCTTTAGTGTTTTCCAGCTATGTCGTAAGTTTTACCCATGCATATTTTAATAAAGGTATACTTTATATAGTGTAAAATGCACAGACCTTAAGCACATATTTCAAAAATTTCTTGACAAGTGAATATAGCCATGTAACCCACCACTCCATCAAGTTATAATGCAGTACAAATGTTAATTTCATTTCTATTGCTATTGATTAGTTTGGCATATTCTAGAACACATGTAATCATGGCATGAAATCCAACAGTATGTACCCTTTTGTATTTTTTCACTCAGTCTTGTGTCTGAGTTTAACTCAGGTTGTTGCATGCATCCACTGCTTATTCTTGGTATAATTTTTACTTTTCTTATTTTCATTCCACTCTACAAACAGCAGCTTGCAAATCAGAATTCTCACCTTTAGATTTTTTCCAAGGGATTAATTTGTCTTTCTACTGCTGGCCTTATAGATGTATGTCATTTAGCATATTTGATATAAGCAACATGCTGATTGATAGGCACACTATGCACACAAGCACAGTGTTTGAGATGAGTGCAACGGAGCGGCTGGAGAGTTTGCTTCTATGATTACCAATTTTCCCTCTTGTTTACGTGTGTTTCATCTCTCAAAGCAGTGATGGATGAAAATGTGTATGGATCTATCCAATCTGTCCCAGTACTTTATATCCTTTGATTGTCTTAAAAGCTCCAGGTGCTATTTGCTCTCAGCGCATCACTTCTTCCACTTCTGTTTCCAAGGCTTCCTGGCATTGTTCATTTTGTTTAACAGATATCATTCCTGACGTTCATATTTCTAGCAACTCTGGCAAATTTATGTAAAAGGAGCCTATATCGTTCCAGTAACCTGACTTAAAGTAATTCTGAAAATTAATTTCCAAGGTAACTTTTGCCATTTGTGGTGAACTGGATTCAGGCTGAGGTGATTTTATCAAAATTCTGAACCTGGTGCTGGCCTTACCTATTGTCCACTTAACTGCAGTAAGCTTTCAATGCACAGACTTGAGGAATAGGGCTTTTAATTGTTAGAAGATTATTGTCTAATGATAGACTTTATAAATACTTCCTTCTCTGCCTTAAAACCTTTTCTCACATGTAATCAATTCAAATCTTATCTTTAAATAGGCCATTATGTCATGAGTGGCAAAAGTAATGATGTAAATAAGTACCCTATTTGAATGTAAATGAACTGGCATTATTTTCAAAAGTAAATATAATTATGGAAATTGACCTTTGGCACTGTAATATCACTAAAAGCTTTTTTTAAATTAAAAAATGATTTATAGATTCAAGAGATATGGGAGTATTTATCTTGAAACTTGAAGTCAAGTTTTAAGAAATGGTTCATAGCTGTCTCCTTTTTCCCCTTCAGAGATGATGACACAAACACAAAATACTCTGGGCTAATTGTTTTAGTAGTAAGTTTAAAGATTTTAGAAGTTACTGAAAAAGTATTTGAACAGGGAAAAGCATTTCTGTTTTCAAGTAGAATTGGCAAAATGATTAGTTTAAGCTGTCATGGATCGGAACAGAGAAAGGGCTAGACCAGGAGATGTTCCACCATTGAGAACACACATTCCAAATGTTCTAAAAAGTGTCTTGAAACCAAGTCACACAAATTTCAGAGGACTTTGAACATAAGGGCTGCAATGGAAAAGAGAACACTGGTTATAAACTCGAGAACAATGTGGGAAGTGAGGAATCTAGAGAAGTTGACTCTAAACTGCAAGAAGAATTGGAGTAGTGGGAAGTTTGGAGAAATAATATCAGGACAGTAAGAGACAGCAAGAAGATGCACAGTAGTGAGCAGATCAGGAATGTGTGCATAAGCTTCAGTGGCCAATTCCTTCTCAAACTCCAATATTCAAGTAGACATACGGTGCAGTACATATGTCAGCAGGACGTGTGGCTGTTTCACGTGTTTTTCAGTGATTGAAGAAATGGGAGAATGGTATATTGGGACTCCTTTTCACTCCTTGATAATATCTTCCTTCGAAATTTAGGCCAAGAGCTGACAGTATGTTTCAGCAAAATCATTCTAATTGATCATTAAACAATAAATAGAGGGAGAAGCTACTCTTTGACACAAGCATAAAAATGAGCCACGTGTCAGTGGACATGCATTCTGATCTTTACCCTAGTCCATTAAGAAAATGGAAAAATTAGGGAATAGCTGCATTAAGTATATTCATTTTTCCCTTTGTCTTAATTGAATTGTCTTTTTTGAAAACTAATAGAGAACATGTCTGTTTACTTTTTTGTATATGCACGCCATAAGCGGCAACTATATTGAAAATATTTAATCTCTCGTATTTAACATAAGTTCAATTAAAATGCATGTTGATATCAGTCATATGTATGTACTTCAATTTATAAATAAGCAAGAATACACAAGTTCAGAAAAGGACACTAGCTTTATCTGAGACTTATGAATATAATTTTCCCTCAATCAAAATATATCACTTCTAAAAGTCAAGTTTACATTCCGTTCTCTGTGTCTGCTTTCATAGCGTCATGTTGGCATGTCATCAGCAGAGAGGACAGACTTGACAGGGGGACTTTGTGACAGATTTCATTAAAAATAAAATATTCTTTAAGAATAACAGCAAAATAGAAAAAAAAATGAGACAAGTGCAGTAAATAGCCTGCCTTGAAATTGAGAGAACTTTCTTTATAATAACTCAGCTTTCCTGATGAGATACAGGCCTCTGCTTTGTAAAGGTCCAGTGTTTCCAATGCAGTAGCCTCGTGGAATTACTCTGCTCTTAGGTATTTGTGGCAATGAATAGCAATGTACGTGTGTATAAAGAAGTAAATGGTGTGCACAAAATGGCCTTTTAAATCACTGCCTACAGTTATTTTAAAATATTGACGTTCTTGCAACGATAAATTCACTTTTTGGGTTCTCAGTCACCATCTGAATTCCAATGTGATGTAAATGAAGAAGCAACTCTCTCCATGATTGGCATTCTCCTACTGCCTGCCAGCCTCTCACTGGGCACCCACACATGGAATGCCACTGATTTGTATGCAGTGCTAAATCATCCTATCTACCAGCGAGCTCTGTGGCAAGTGTATTTGACCACAGCCTCTGATAGCATTCAGTAAGTAATTTCTTGCTGAGCCGTTGACTCAAGCGCTTGACTTTTTGACTCTGTTTGCTAACGGCTCTGCAAACTGAGGCTGTAAAATGAACCCAAAGTCATTCTCCTTTCTCTGTTCTTCATTATACCCTCCTCAGGCTAGTTTTAGACAATTGGTTTCCTTCCTGTAAGATATATAGATTTGATATTTTAATTTTAATATTTCAACTAGATGGAAGCACCAAGATGGGTTACATTTTTTAAACTACTATACTTCATATTGTTTAAAAGTTCTACAGTTTATAAAGATCATCCTGATCTCACCAAAATGTTGACAATGAATAAAGGGCAAGTTATTACAACTTAATCTTTATTGGTAAGATTTTTAGTACATGTTCATGAGAAAAATTGTACTATGCATATAGTAAAGACACATAGATACATAAATAAAGTTACGGTCTTTGAAACATTGAAGATGCTGAGGATATCCATATAGAAGTAAAGACAATAAGTGCTGGAGATTTTCTTTCTCTAGGGTACACTGGAGTAAATTTATTACTTCAGTAAAATAATTATTTTTAAGTATTCCTTTGAAAAGTGTACAGAATTCCAGACTTACTCATTTGTGGCATGTGTTTTCTCTTAATTTCTTAATTTCTTTTCATTGATCTGATTTGCCAGAATTAGTTGGGGGTAAGTGTTATACACTCAAATAAATAAATAAAATGACATTAAATATAACATTTAATTTACTTATGACATTCTAAAATTTTAAAGATAATATTCAACAAGGCGATTATTTTTAAAAGGTCCTTTACGATGTACTAAGAGATGCACTTCCAGGAAACCAGATCAGATGTGTGCCCAGGCGATATTCTGGTTGAAAGTCTCATGAGAAAAAGCCTTTAATGGCAAGTTTAACCCCTTAATATTTACACCAAACCCTTTAACTGAGAGCAGATTCACAGGGGAACATGCAACAGGTACATTTTTAAGGATCTGTGACATAGCTGGGATTCCCTGAAAGAAAACTACGAACTCTTACAGAATGTCTTAGACATAGCTTTTCTCAGATGGCAGGCACTGCAGGAGCTTTAGTTATGAACAAATAAAACCATGTAAGGTTACTGACTAAAGAAATAACCATTAGTTTCCTCTGGATGTGTTCAGTCATTCTTGTGAATTCAGTTGTATTCAGTTTTATTCTCAGTTTTGAATACATGAAAGAGGAATACACTGCTTTATCCATTATTTCATATCAGCGCTCAAATATGTTGGTATGCGAATCTCACAACAAGATCAACGCCTGCTGCAAATTTCATACCTGGCTTCTATAATGTAAATGAAAGATTTTAAAACTCTATCAGGCGTAAGTGACTACTTTCTATACATGAGTTAATATATTTAACGTTCTTACAAGCACAATATGGCTCACAGTAACACTGTGTAAGTGTAAGTGTTAGCTGTTACTATTTTGGCTGTTACTACTTTAGGTCAAATACTGAGTAGGTAGATTTTCTCAGGTCTCTGGTCATGCTCATAATCTAAAGAGAGAGGAGTAAATTCTCCCCATGTAACTAGCTTAGTCTCTGTCTCCTTCTCACATTCTATCTTCCTCTTGGGTGATTGCTATAGTTCACTGGATGAAACAATTTAACACTTTAGCTTCCTAGAAACTCCACTCTTTCAAATGCAATAGCATACACCTGCAATGTTGCATCATTAAAATAGTACACTGGTCATTTTAAAAATAAACATATAATTCAATGTCTGAGCATTTTGACAAATTTATACAACTGTCTGAGTCACCCCAATAAAGGCATATAACATGTCTTCATATGATATGTATATATATGTAAAGATATATATGTAAAGATATTTATCTTTACACACATATATATGTGTGTATATATATTCCTTGGAAAAGTGTACCGATTTCCAGACTTGCTCATTTGTGGCATATGTGTTTTCTCTTAATTTCTTAATTTCTTTTCATAGATCTGATTTTCCAGAATTAGTTGGGGGTAAGTATTAGAAACTATAAAGTATTATAAACTATAAAGGGATATATACATATATACCTCCTTTCATTGAATCTCCATAAGCCATTGGTAACTATTGCTCTGATTTCTGATTTTGCTTATTCTTCATATAGATGAAATCATAAAGGATGTATTTTATATAAATGGAATTACAAAGCCTAAATTCTTTAGTCTGGGTTCTTTTGTTTAGCATAATGTTTTTGAGGCATAGGCAATGCCCACTCTTGTTTTCTATGCCAAATATAACGCTTTGAAATGACATACCATAATTTATTTATTCATTCTTCTGTTTATCAACACTTGTGGTGATTCCAGCTTTTGACTATTACACTAAAGCTGTCAGAAATACTTTTGAAAGTCTTTTTGTGCACTTATGTTTTCATTACTCTTTGATAAACACCTGTGACTGAAATCGTTGAGCTTTGGAGTTAATATGTGGTTAGCTGTGTAAGGAACTTCCAGAGACCTTTCTAAAATGGTGGTATAATTTTATATGTTACCAGAAATTGTTATGAAACCTCCAGGTGCTCCACTTCTTGATCAATGCTTAGTATTGTAATAGTTTGTAATTTTAGACATTTTAAGGAATGAAAAATTGTTTAATTTGCATTTTTCTAATAACTAATCATTTTTCATGAGTGTATTCATACTGTTTTCTATTGTGTCTATTATATCTTTTGCTTATTTTTTATTTGGTTGTACGTCTTCTTGTTAATGAGCCATAAGAGTTTTTTATATATTCTGAAAATGATTTGTTTCATATTAAAGTATTAGGAACATTTTCTCACATGCTGTAGCTTGCCTGTTTATTTTCCTCATAGGCCCTTTCAAAGAGCATTTTAATGAAGTCAAGTTTATCAATATTTTCTTTTCTTATTTATGCTTATTGTGTCCTAACTTAGAAATAATTACGTACTCCAAGGGTGCAAAAATATTCTATTTTTTTTTCTAAAAGCTTAATAGTGTTAGCTTTTTCCATTAAGGTCAGAATCTATTTTGATTTTACTTGTGTGCATGGTGTGAGGAAAGTAAATTAATGGATTTTTTTTTTTTTTTTCTGTACATATCCACTTGTTCCAGCATCATTTGTTAAAATAACATTTATTTAACTATTGAACTGCCTTGGCATCTTTGGCAAAATCAATTCACTATGTATTTGTGTATTTATTTCTGTACACTGTTTTGTTCCTTTAACATATCTGTCTACCTTAATTTCATTACCACATTGCCTTAATTACTGCCACCATGCCTTATAGTCATTTTGAAACCAAATAGTGTCAACCCTCACGTTTTGCTCTTCCTTTTTTAAATTTGCTGCAGTTATTCCACATCTTCCTAATTTCCACATGCATTGTCAAGCCAACTTCCAACACCTACAAAATGTCCTGCAAGAATTCTGACTGGGCTTGAAGTAAGCCTGTAAATCTAGTTCAGAGAACTGACCTTATGCTACCGAGGCTTTCAGTCTGTGGATCGAGTGTATTTCCATCTCTACATATTTTAGTTTGTGTTTTGTAGCTATGTTAGTGATTATCTCTAATTTCAGTGTAGGGATCTTTCATATCTTAATTTGAATTTATTCCTAAATACTTTGGTTTTGGCACTATTATAAATGTATTTTTATTTCATTTTCCTATTGTTTGCTGCTGGTATATCAAAGTACAATTGCCGTTAGTTTATTAACCTTGTACCCTTCGACTATTCTACACTAATTTATTGGTTCAAGTACTTTTGTAAATTTCTTAAGGTTTCTTGTGTGAACAATTATGGCATCTGAAAATGGAGACAGTTTACTTCTTTTCCAATCTGAATGCCTTTCCCCCTAAACTAGTTACATGGGGAGAATTTACTTGGATTATTGCCACAGTTAGGATCTCCAGTACAATGTTGGGTGCAAATTATGAGTGAGAAATTTTGTCGTGTTGGGGAATTGCGGGAAAAGCATTCAATATTTAACCTCCAATTATTCCCTTTATCAGCCTGAGGGAGTTTCCTTCTATTCTTAGTTTTGGAAGGATGAAAAAGTTTTACTTAATTCATTACATTTAAGAATTTTAAATGATAGGACATTTTCTTCTATGTACTGCTTGAGTTCCATTTTATACATTTTGATATGTTGTATTTTAAATCCAACAATTAAAACATTTTCTGATTTCTCTAGTCTTTAACCCAAGTATAATTTAAAAGTGTATTTTTAAATTTTAAAACATGTCCAGACACTCAAAATATTTTTCTAAAATTTTATAGTTATTGATTTTTAATTTAATTCCACTGTGGTCAGAAAATATACTATCTGTGACTTCAAACTTTTTTTTTAATTTGGGGAACTTATTTAATGTGGATCAATATATTAGTCTATATTAGTAAATATAACAGTGTGCACTTGAAAAATATTGTTTCTGCAGTTGTTGGGGGCAATGCTCTATAGATATTAATTAAGCTATCAGTATTTCCCTGATATTTTTGACATATATTGTACCAACTGCTACTACGATTAAGGACACAATCTTTAATGTTGTCCATTTTTGTTTTACGTATTGAGTATTTTTAGTAGTCAAATCTACGTTTATTATTGTTTTGTCTTCTTGGAAACTGATCCCTTTGTGATTGTGAGCTGGTAGTCTTTATCTTTGTCTGGATGACTAATTTATCTAATATTGTGACTACTCTAGACTTTTAATATTTATTATTTACTTGATAGTTATTTTATCTCTTTAATTTTAACTGATTGGTGTATTACATTTGTATTTAAAATGCATCTTATGACAGCATATGATTGTGTTTTGCATGTTAATCAACTCTAATAATCTCTATTTCAATGGAAATATTTACTTCATTAAGATCTGGTATGACTGTTTTTATCATTGCATTTAGGTCTACCAATTTGTTACTTATTTTCTATTTTTACCCTATTTTCTATGTTTTCTCTGTCTTGAAGTCTTTGAATAATATTAAGAATTATATTTTAACTGACCTCTTGACTTTTTACCTATTGGTTTTATATTTTTTAGTAATTCTGCTAGAGATTACTGTATACTTCCATATTTCTTTTTGACAATCTTTTTCTATTCTACTGTCTTATTCATGTGATATTTAGAGAAATTGCAACCACGTGGGTGTATTGACCACTGCATCATCTTTTATGTTATGTAGTATATCAATATACATTGAAAAGCTCACAAGAAAATGTTATATTTTTTCTTTAAAGGATGTAAATATTTTAAACAAATAGAAAACACAGTCTTTTGTATTTGTCTATACGTTTACGTTTCTGATGCTTTCTATTTATTTCTGAAGATAACACATTTCCCTGTGATATCATTTCCCTTCAGCCTTAACAACTGCCTTTTACATTACAATGCAGGTCTGATGGTGGCAAATTATCTTTCTTCTTCTTTACTTGTGGTTGTCTATATTTTACCATCGTTTTTGAAGGGTATTTTTGCTGGATAGAATTCTGGCGAGAGTTTGTTTTCTTTCAGAATTTAAAGGAGGACTTTTACATAATCATAAAATTAGATTTACCTAATGTTGAAAGTTTTTAGCCATTCTGTATCCAAGGAATGCTTTGCTGACCCATTTTCTCTATCTTCTCCTTTGGAACTGCAATTACCCGGAGTTTAGATGTATTGAGATGACTAGCAGAGTCCCTGAGGCCTTATGTTTAATTCAATCTTTTTTCTCTTCTTTGACTTAGATAATTCATATTGATCTAACTTCAAGTTCACTGACTTCTCTGTCATCTCCATTCTTGTATTAATCGATTTACTAAATTTTATGTTATATATTTTTTTCTATATATTTCAGGTGTTGATGTCTCTACTACCAGACATAAAGAGGAAACCCTTAAGTGGGGCTAAGCTGGTCAGTTCAGCGGCCTTCCATCCCCTTTCCTGCCCCAGTGATGGGTTTAGAAAAGGGCAGGTGGTTTCGTGACAGCAGTCCTCATCTCTTTGAATTTCCTTTTCTGTCTCTGGGAAAAGAGCACTCTTCACTTCTGGCCTCAGGGTTGTGATATATGATCCTGAACCTCAAAAGTAGTAATTGTTTTAAAATGTGATAATCATGCCACATCTCTGTTCTAAACCTTCTAACAGTTTTGTATCTCATTGGAATGTGAGCAAATATTCTTTTTATGACATAAATAGCTCTAGATTATTTCGTTGCCTGAACTCTTTTTTCTTTCTCTTCCCCACCACTATGCCCCTTGATCACTGGTCCAGACACACTGGCTTCTTCAGTCTTTCTCAATCACATCAGACAAGTGCTGGCTTCAGAATGCTTTCCCTGGGATCCCAGGAGTTAGAGACCAGCCTAAGCAACATGGCCAATCCCCATTTCTACAAAAAAATTAAAAAGTTAGCCACGCTTGGAAGTGTGGACCTTGGTCCCAGCTAGTTGAGAGGCTGAGGCCGGAGGATCGCTTGAGCCCAGTAGGTCGAGGCAGCAGTGAGCTAAGATTACGCCATTGCACTCCAGCCTGGGCGACAGAGTAAGACCCTGTCTCAACATAATATTAATAATAATAATAATAATAGCAATAATAATGTTTTTCTTGGTTTCATTCTGCTTAGAAGGCCCTTCATAGAGGCTTCTAACCCTCAACCTGAATTATTTTTCTTCTCATCTCTAGGTAGACACACACACACACACCACTGCCTCCCCCCAACACACACACACACACACACACATACACACACTTTCTCTCTAATCCCAGATATAGAATGTAAGCTCCAGGAGAACAGATATTTCATGTGTTTTGCTCTCTGTTCTAAGTCAGTGTCTTGAATAGTACCTGAGATATCATAGACACAAAAGAAATTTTAAGTTAATGCATGAAGTCTGAGATTAAAGCTAACTGAAGAATAAAGAACAAGAGATGATAACTGATGTCATTTGAGGACTGAATCAAGCGATGTCTGAGGCTGGACCACTCTCTTTTTACTTTTCAATTTTTGAGTCAATACATTTTTTATAAATTCCTTTATTTATTTTTTCACCTAAATAAGTTTGAATTAGGTTTCTGTTACTTTCTTCCAGAAAATATCTTAAAAGCATTCTTTATTATAATTGTTACTACAATTAATTAAACTGTTTGTTCTATTTATTGAATGACAATTTGCATTCTCTACATTATGAGTATTCCAAACAAGACAATATCAGAATAATTTTTGTTATCACCACCTACAAATTGATATATGAAGTTGTCAGAAAATTGCCATGTCTATTGAATAATTAAGGCAAAAGAGGATGCATTTGGTAAACATGTTTAAGCTTTTTTTAAAATTTTTATCTCCAGTGAACCACATAGGGAGGTGAAACAATTATGAGAAGACATTTGTATCAGTGTGTATGTAGTTTTATTCTCTCAGTACAAAGACTTGTGTGCTTCACTGGAGAAGGTGGGAGGAAGCATATGGAATCACAGAAAGAAGCCTTTTATAAAGTCTCATATTTGAGCATGATAACTCAATTCTTCACAGAAAAAT
Source organism: Piliocolobus tephrosceles (assembly GCF_002776525.5). Lineage (NCBI taxonomy): Eukaryota > Metazoa > Chordata > Mammalia > Primates > Cercopithecidae > Piliocolobus > Piliocolobus tephrosceles. The sequence continues at coordinate 10,087,915 of NC_045455.1, read as the reverse complement.
GCCATGCACAACTAAATATAATAAAAGTGATAAGCCATGCAACAAATCTAAATGTAGTAGAATAGCCTGTAAGAAGTGCTATTTAATCTGAACCTTTAGAGATAAGTAGATTTTTTAAAAGAAAAAGGATGAGCGCACTGAGCAAGAATAAAGAAAGGACACAGCAGGCTGTAGGCAAGAAAGAGAGTAGAACTTTGGGGATGATTTAGCAGGTGATGAAAGATAATTTGGAGTCAGATCTTAAAGAACCTTGACAGCCATGCAGGAGGCTGAACTACACACTCTTCAGACAACGGGGAGCTCTCAGAGAATTGTGAACAAAGGAAACCTCGCTCCAATGTGTATTATAGAACATAGCATGATTGGAAACGTGCAGGAGTGATTGGAGAAGGATTCTACTGAAGCCTACTATCATGCAAACATTGAAAAATGTCCATCTGACCTAGAGGTTTTACACTCAAATAGGAAGAAAAGTGGTTTTGTTTGTTTGTTTCAGTTTTCTAATGTACTGACTTCAGGTGTTGGTCATTTAAGAAATTAGCAATTTCTTATTTTTACCCTGTTTTTACATATACCCTCTCTTGTTTATATGCTTTTCAGACTATACGACAAGCTTATTTCTTCCATACACGTTGTAAACTTTTATTTGTTAATTAAGACAGCAGAGTTATCATCTCTGGGAAGGCATTCTTTCTTCATTCTACACTATTAGATATACTTTCGTGCCTCCTAGATAGGGAAAACATAGAGCAAACAAATATAAATTGGATTTAACTTCCAAAGAAAGCCAATATTATTCAAACACGGAATCACACTTTAATTCATGAAGGCAACTCAGTTAAAAAAAAATTGTATTGCTAAAATTCATTGGAAGGTCCAGCACAAGGTAGCAACCATGAAAATAGCAGTGAAGTAGTTCATTATACAACAGAATCGTAAAGAGAGGCTTTTTCTGTCTACAAACAATTACCAGCATTGTCTGAGTTTTTGTAACTTAGGTTTATTTATTTTTTTTTTACCTACTTTCTGAGTGTAGCACCTTGTTTGGTTATTTCTTTCTTCAAGAAATATTTTTGTTTTGTTTTTTTTTTTTCATGTCTCCTATTCTTATGGTCAGGCCCTGATTACATACATATCACTTTATTTCAAAAAAATTGCTATAGTTTTATTTTGCCAGCATCTCTTTTTTTTTTTTTTTTTTTTTTTACCAATGAGTTGCATATGTATAATTGATATTCCTGAAGAAATGATTTCGTGTCCCTGCAATGTTCATGTTCATTTCTTCTGTAATAAAACCAGAAAGAATGATAACTTAATTTCAGATACACGAGGATAAAAGCTTAAACTAGGTCAGTGAAATAGCAAAGTAAATAAAATCAACCCATCTTGGCAACTAATCGCAAGTAGGGATGCTAATGTTAATATTAAGCTTCCCGTCAGGATGTTGGAAGAATGATTGGATATTGTATTGTCTTTCGTGGTTTTAAAAATCACCATAAAGCTAGAGGCTTAAAACAACAAAAATGTATTATCTCACAGTTCTGCAGGTCAGAAGCCTAGGCACTGCATGACAGAGTTCTCTGTTCAGGATCTCACTGGGCTGAAATTGAGGTGGCCACCATGGCTGTTTTTCTCATATGGGTTCAGGGCCCTTTTCCAAGCTCACTGTTTTTGGCAGAACCCATGGCTGTATGATCAAGGTTCCCATTTTCCTTCTGTCTTTCAAAGACCTCTTTGAGCTTCTATTCCTTGCTAACTGGCCCCTGGGGGATGTTCATAACAGGATCTTTGCCCTCTCCCATTCCAGCTGGAATGCAATTACTGATATCCTCTTTTGTGAACAGCTGGAGGAAATTCTCCACTTTTAAAGATCCCAGGTGATTAGATCAGGCCTACCCTGATAATCTCCCAATTTTAAGGTCAACTGATTTGAGGCCTTAATCACATCTGCAAAATCCCTTCATGGCAGCACCCCAATTAGTGCTTGATTGAATAACTAGAAGAAAGGGTGTGTTCACCAGGGTTGGGTGTCTTGGAGTTAGGGATGGTAGAATGTTAGAATTCTACCCCACAGTACTATTTGAAAAATAGAAAATTGGGATGGATGAGCAGACGTTCCCATATAGTAGCTATAATTTTCAAACAGCACAGCTAGACTCAAATAATTACAGAGCTTGCACAGATAATGTAAATGAATAAGGAGAACTGAGTGTTAGGAAATTATAACAAAGGTAGAGCAATAGAGAGAAGCCAGAATTATAGGGAACAGAGTGCTATGAGATTGCCCAGATACAAATTAGAGTTGTCCTGAGAGAATGAGTGCCCAGCTTGCCAGACCTCCGGGCCTTTTAAAAGAAGCCAGAAACCCAGGTTTTTATGTATCTCCTGATTTTCAAATGTTGGCAACTATTTCAAAAGATTTACAGCCTTGTGCAGGCCAAAGTTATGTGAGCCAAACAAAACATATCTCAGGGCAAAATCTGTCCTGTAGCCTGCCAGTTTTTGACCTCTGCTCTACAATAATAAGATTGATTTTTAAAAATTGCTTATTAAATCACTCTCATTAATGTGTAGTCATACCTCAGGCTGCTGTTCAGAGTAACTCAGACTTTTTTCTAACTAACTGAGTGACCTGCAAATTACACTTTCATGCTTCCCTAAGTTAAGTTGAAATGCCCTGATTACAGGTATTTTGCAAGGTTGTTGCTATAGAAAACTGAAATTCTAAATATTGCTATTTTTAGAAATTCTTACGAGGTTTCTGGACATTTAATTGGATTGGCGTTGCTAGTAATTGTTGATGAAAGTGGAATCATAGAAATTTTTATGCAGTTTAAATCATATTTCTGAATAAATAGACTAAGAGGGAAATAAATAATAAACTAAAACTATAGTTGTTCTCTTTTGTTTCAAAGGATTACTCCATAACAGGGCTTTGGCACACACTTCCTGACAGCTGTGTTAGGTATACTGTATACATGTCAACACTGTATATAGTCAGGTACATCTGTGTCTCCACATATATACACATGTATACTTACACAGATATGCACAGGCTAGAATGTACGCTGTCGTGTCATAGCATTAAGAAGTATCTTTGTGTCACATTTGCTAAATCCGCCACCTTTCTTTCTCAACTTTGAGCAGTGCCATTAAACCCTCTAAGCTTCATTTTACTCATCTGTCAAATGGGGCTAATAGTATTACCTACCTCCATGGACGAAAATAAGATCACAAATGTAAAGTGCTTAATACAAGGTCGGGCCCATAGCGACTAGCAATAGATTTTAGATAATGTCACTGAGTATAAACATGTGTATTCATGTAGATACATACATGTTAACATATTTATTCTAACAAAGTATCATTTAATACAGTGCTAGGAAAAAACAACTTGACCTGAATATCTTGTTTACACTATTTTTGCTACTTTTCTGAGTAACATAAACATTACTATGTTAGTTCTTTTGATTAATGACTAGGGCTTCACAAAGAATATCTGAAGGAGAAAAGGTATTTTCAAGGCCATCATGAGTGATATTTATTGGAAAACAAATGGTGGGAGCATCATTCAATTATGTGGAGTACATAATAGGAAATTGCATGCAGCATATGTGGATGGGATCCCTGCAGACCATGACATCACCAGACAGTATTTCAGCTGCAGAGAAAGTTCTTGGTGTATCAGAATCACAAATTAAAACTTCCATTACTGAGTATCACACCCACTGAGTCATTAGAAAAGATGTAAGTCTTAAATGTCAGTAACTCGGCATTCCGGATACTTGTTTTCCTAGTCAGTCAGTAAAGCAAGTATTTGCCCTTGAGAGGGAGCAGATGGCTTGGCACAAAGGTGAAATAAAAGACTATCTAAGATAGATGATCTGAGTCTTAGACACAATTCTCAAACTTTGAGGTCAAAGTTTTTTGGTGGTAAAATGTCAAGATCAGAAGATCTTTTTCTGTTTTGTTTTCCATTACTGCCGTGTGTGATTCTTTTCAACGAGTCTGTTCACTTGTATTATTCCAAGATCTCTTTTTCTTGCTGCTTATATCATTAATTTTTACGCATTTCCACACCTTTATCACCCACTACTTGGATTATTTAAACAACATTAGAATTGATTGTCTTGATTCTAGCCTCTCCACTTTTGCATACTCTGTTCTCTCTGCTATCAGAATTATCTTAAAGCAATACAGTGATTATCATGCCTGTCTCTTCTCTAGGACTCTTAATAGCTCTTTCTTGTCAATAATTATGATCTAAAATGAAATGGAAGTGTACCTCTCTTGCCATTTCTGTTTGTATTTCAGCCCTATCAGAAGGATGAATTTATCCTGAAGCTTCCCAGCTCTTTGAATTTGGGCATCCTACGTTAGTAGCTTGGAATGCGTTCGCAGTCTGTGATACACCTGCCTCTAGAAAGCTTGCTGTCCCTAAAGCCTACCTCATGGCAAAGATACCCTTGATAAATAGCCTTACGAGTGATAATAGCAACCATCATCTATCGCTTTCTAGAAGGCTAGGGATCATACACTTGGCTGAGTGCTTCAAAGGAATTGTCCTTATTTGAGCTTTACAATCCTTCTACTGAAGACATTATTTATATTTCTGTTTTGCCAAGAAGAAAATGAAATTTTGGAGATATTAACAATCTGTCCCATAATTCATGGCTAATAAGTGGCAGAGTCAGGACTTACATTCATGTGTTTAATATTAAGGCACATGTTGCTACCATAGAAATCTATTTATGTATCTATAAACTTATCCTGCCTCCCCTGCTTGCCCTTTATTGAATGTGTACAAGTCTATCTATCTCTCGAATTAACTGTCTACCCTAAGAAAAAGAGATGGACCTCTGTGTTCCTGCCATGACTGGAAAAATTATGCTCAATATATTTTAATGAATTAAATGATCCACATCTCTATATAATCCCATAATTAAATTCAATCTGAAACTGTCATATACTGTCCTTTTTATCCTCATTGTTAGATATGCAACAGATATTATTGTCCCATTTAATGAAAAAAGTAAGGCTTAAAGACAAAAGATCCTGTCCAAATTCACACAGTAAGTGCTTGAACAAGGATGTGAGTACAGCTATTAATGCTCTGTCATCTACTCTTAGCTTCCTTTTATTGCAATATGAAGATGACACACATTGGAAATAATCTAGATGTTAGACTAAAACTCTGAGCTCTCATTAACATGTTTGGCTACGTAAGATTAAAAGAATAATTGGCTCCTTGAGATTCACAAAATAATACAATACTCACAAAATAATATAATCAAATACACAAGGCTTAAAAAATCATAATTTCCTAAGTTTTTTTTTCATTTGTTTATTTGATTAAAAGGATAGTGCTTTTCTTTCTACCCTGGACCAATATTATGCCATTTTCTACTGGTTTCTATGGTTTCTTATAAGAAATCTGTTGTCTTTTGAACTGTTTTGTCCTTAAAGGTAAGATGTCATTTCTTTCTTACTGCTTTCAAGATTTTTTCCTTGCCTTTAGTTTCTGAAAGTTAGATTATGATGTGTCTTGGAATTGATTTTTTGAGTTTGTCTTATTTGGAGTTCACTCAGGTCTTGAATTGTACATTTTTCCCTTTTGCCAAATTTGAGAAGTTTTCAGACATTCGTTCTTTGCATGCATTTTTAGTGCTACTCTCTTTGTTCACTCCTGAAATGGGAATGGCACAAATGTTAGATGGCTTTTTCGTCCTACAGGTTCATGAGATTCTGTTCACCTTATTTTAGCATAATTTCTTACAGTTGTTCACATAGGGCAATTACTTTTTTCAGGTTTTAAAACAGCATTTTTATTATTTTGACCAATGTATAGGGTACATAATAAATTTGTTTCATGTATATAATGCATAATGTTCAAGTCAGGGTATTTAGGGTATCCATTACCTGAATACAGTACATTTTAGTCAAGTATAATCACCCTACTCTACAATCAAAAACTGAATTTATTTCTTACAGCTTACGCATGTTTGTTTCTTTTAAACCAATTCTCTTTATCCTTCCCAGCCTCTCTCCACTCATCCTTTACAATCTCTGTTATTTCTCTTTCCACTCTCTACCTCCATGTCATCAAATATTTTAGCCCCCAAATATAAGTGAGAACATGTGTTATTTGTCTTTTTGTGCCTGGCTAATTTCACTTAAAGTAATGACTTCCAATTCCATCCATGTTGCCAAAAGTGACATAATTTTGTTTTTTTTTTTGTATGGGTGAATAGTATTCCATCATGTATGTATACCACATTTTCTTTATTCATTCATCCACCGATGAACAATTAGGTGAATTCCATATCTTTGCTATTGTGAATGGTGCTTCAGTAAATATGTGAGTGCAGGTATCCCTTTGATTTACTGATTTCTTTTCCTTTGGATAAATATCCAGTAGTGGGACTGCTGGATCGAATAGTAGCTCCAGTTTTAGTTCTTTGAGAAATCTTCATACTGTTTTCCCTTGTGACTCTACTAGTTTACATTTTCACCAGTGGTGTATAAGAGTTCACTTTCTTTGGATCCTTACCTACATCTGTTATTTTTTTTTTTTTTTGTCTTTTTAATTGGCTATTATTATGGCCATTCTGAATGGGGTAAGATGATGCCTCATTGTGGTTGTGATTTTCATGTTTCTGATGATTAGTGATGTTGAGCACTTTTTAAATATACTGTTGGCTGTTTGTATTTCTTCTTTTGAGAAATGTCTATTCGTGTCCTTTGCCCACTTTTTAATGAGGTAATTTTATTGAGTTGTTTGGTTGCCTTCTATATTCTGGATATTACTTCTATTTTGGATGAATAGTTTACAAATATTTTTGCCCATGTCTCGGATTGTGTCTTCACTTCAGTTACTTTTAATTTTGCTGAGCAGAAGTTTTGTAGTTGAGTCTCATTTGTTTATTTTTGTTTTTGCTACCTGTGCATTTGAAGGTTTTGTCATAAGTTCTTTTCTTAGCTCAGTGTCTAGAAGAGTTCGTCCTAGGTTTGCTTATAGTATTTTTGTGTTTGGGGGTCACACATCTAAGTCTTTATTCCATTTTTTGAGTTGATTTTTGTAGGTGGTGAGAGACAGGAGTCCAGTTTCGTTATTGTATCTGTGACTATCCAATTTTCCCATCATCATTTGTTGAAAAGAGTCTTTTCCCCAATGTAAGGTCTTGTTGGCTTTGTCAAAGATTAGTTGGCTGTAAAGATGTGGCTTTATTTCTGGGTTCTCTATTTTGTTCTGTTAGTCTAGGTATCCATTTTATACCAATGTCAGGTTTTGTATTATTATTATTACTGTAGGCTTGTAATGTATTTTGAAGTCAGGTAATGTAATGCCTCCAGCCTTGTTCTTTTTGTTCAGGATTGCTTTGGCCACTCCGGCCCTTTTTTGGTTTCATATGAATTATAGGTTTGCTTTTTTTCAAATTATATGAAGAATAAGGTTAACATTTTGATAGGGAATGTGTTGAATCTTTTGATTGCTTTGAGAAATATGATCATTTATAGCAGTAATAATTATTCCAATCCACGAGGATGGTGTGTTTTTTGAATTATTTGTGTCATCTTGAATTTCTTCCATCAGTGTTTTGTAGTTTTCCTGCAGAGATCTTTCACCTTATTGACTAAGTATATTCCTTTGTAGTTTATTTTCATTTTTTGGAGCTATTGTAAGTGGGATTGCCTTCTTCATTTCTTTTTTGGCTAGATGATTATTAGTGTATAAAAATGCTACTGATTTTTGGACACTGATGTATTTTGCAAATTTACTTAATTTGTGTGTCAAATCTAAGAGTATTTTGGTGGAGTCTTTAGGTATTTTCAGGTATAAGATTATATCATCGGGCCGGGCGCGGTGGCTCAAGCCTGTAATCCCAGCACTTTGGGAGGCCGAGACGGGTGGATCACGAGGTCAGGAGATCGAGACCATCCTGGCCTACACGGTGAAACCGCGTCTCTACTAAAAAATACAAAAAACTAGCCGGGTGAGATGGCGGGCGCCTGTAGTCCCAGCTACTCGGGAGGCTGAGGCAGGAGAATGGCGTGAACCCGGGAGGTGGAGCTTGCAGTGAGCTGAGATCCGGCCACTGCACTCCAACCTGGGCGACAGAGCGAGACTCCATCTCAAAAAAAAAAAGAAAAGAAAAGAAAAAAAAGATTATATCATCAGCAAAGAGGGGTAATTTATCTATTTATCTTCTTCTTTTCCAGTTTGAGTGCCTTTTGTTCTTTTCTCAGCCTGATCGCTCTTGCTAGGACTTTCGGTAGCATGGTGAACAGGAGTGGTAAAAGTGGACATCCTGGTCTTATTCCAGTTCTTAGAGGAATAACTTAATTTTCACCATTCAGTATAACGTTAGCTGTGGTTTGTTGTATGTGGTCTTTATTGGTTTTAGGCATATTCCTTTCATCCCTGGTTTGTTGAGAGTTTTTATCATGCAGACGGATTGCAGGGATGACTTATCAAATGCTTTTTTCTGTGTTTACTTAGCTGATCATATGGTTTTTGTGTTTCATTCTGTGGATGCGATGAATCGTGCTTATTGATTTGTGTATGTGGAATTATCCTTACATCCCTGAGACAAGTCCCACTTGATCGTTATGTCTTATCTTTTTAATGTGCTGTAGGATTCAGTTTGCTACTATTTAGTTGAGGATTTTTCCATATATTCATTGGGCATATTGGTCTGTAGATTGTTGTTGTTGTTGTTTTTGGTTGTGTCCTTGTCTGGTTTTGGTATCAAGATGATGCCGGCTTCAGAGAATGAGTTATGAAGAATACTTTTCTCTTCAATTTTTTGGAATACTTTGAAAACAATTGGAATTAGTTTTTCTTTGTATGTTTGGTAGAATTTCGCTGTGAATCCAACTGGTCTTGGGCTTTTTATTGTGGGGAGACATTTTTATTACTAATTTAATGGCACTACTTATTATTGGTTAGTTCAGGATTTCTATTCCTTACTGATTCAACCTTGGTAGGTTGTACGTTTCCAGGAATTTATTCATTTCCTCTAAGTTTTCTAGTTTGTCAGTGTATAGTTGTTTGTCTGGGATGCCATGAAATACTCTGCAACCATAAAAAGGAATGAGATTTCCCAGCACTTTGGGAGGCCGAGGTAGGTGGATCACGAGGTCAGGAGATCGAGACCACCCTGGTTAACACGGTGAAACCGCATCTCTCCTAAAAATACAAAAACCAAACAAACAAACAAAAATAGCCAGGCGTGGTGACAGGCGCTTGTAGTCCCAGCTACTCTGGAGACTGGGGCAGGAGAATGGCGTGAATCCGTGAGGCGGAGCTTGCAGTGAGCCAAGATGGCACCACTGCACTCCAGCCTGGGGGACAGAGCGAGAATCTGTCTTAAAAAAAAAAAAAATGAGATCACATTCTTCGCAGGAAAATGGGTGGAGCTGGAGCTGGAAGCCGTTATCCTCAGCAAACTAACACAGGAACAGAAAACCAAACACTGCATGTTCTCACTTGTAAGTGGGGGCTGAACAATGAGAACACATGAACACATATTGGGGAACATCACATACTGGGACCTGTTGCAGGGTGTCAGGGGAGGGAGAGCATCAGGAAGAATATCTAACGGATACTGGGCTTACTATCTCGGTGATGGGTTGATTTGTGTAGCAAAACACCATGGCACACGTTTAGCTATATAACAAACCTGCATATCCTGCACATGTACCCCGGAACTTAAAAAATAAAAATTGAAGAAAAAAGAAAAAGTCTGTGATGGTCTTTTGTATTTCTCTGGTATCAGTTGTAATGTGTCCTTTCTCATTTCTGATTCTCTTTATTTTGGGTCTTCTCTTTTGCTTTCTTTGTTAGTCTAGGGAGCAGTTTATCAATTTTGTTTACATTTTCAAGAAACCTACTTTTTATTTTGTGGATCCTTTGTATTTTTTAGTCGATTTCTTTAAGTTCTGCTCTAATATTTATTAATGTCTTTTCTTTTGTTAATTTTGGGTTTAGTTTGTTCTTTTCTAGTTCTGTGTGTGTGCAGTAGTGTACTCTCTGTATGATTTCTTTGGCTGTAAATCACATTAATGGCAACTGTGATTTTCTTGATAGGTTATGATGAGGTTATTAGTGGCGGTTGTGGAGAAGTTGTGCTGGGGACTGGGATTCTAGGTGGGCCAGTCTTCAGGCCCTAGCAGTAGTAGCAGTGGGCTAAGTGTGCCTATGTTTTTACCCCAGGATGGTGTGCACTGGCACCTGTGTTGGTGCTTATGGACAGGTCAGTTCTTGGGCCTTCATGTGGCTTTCTCAAGTGCAAACAGTGTTCACTGATGTTGGCCGTGGCTTCCGAGGAATGAGCCGGCCAGTTTCCAGACCCGAAGATGGCATTTGCAGACAGATGCTAGCTAAAGTTGTTGCAGCCAGAAGTTTAGGCCCAACCCTAGGACCCTGAGAGGAGTGCTCAGGTGCCTAAGGATTGGCTTGGGTCAGGCAGTCCCCCAAACACCAGGCTTTGTGCTCTGTCTCGAGGATGGTAGTGCAAAGCCTGACTCGGTGGGCTTATTTTCAAGCTCCCCAAAGGTGAGCGCAGGCCCCAGCCTTGGTGGACGACGATGAGGCAATCCTCAGACTCCAGGCAAAGTGCTCAAGTTGGGGGCAGTAGCAACCACACTGAAGCCCTGTAATTGGAGAGGGTGAGGCCATCCTTGACATCCACAGCCTGTGTTGGTGGGTGAGAAACACACATCCCTCTTATGTCCCAGTCTCAGCAGAGCTTGCCCTGGTGGTATTAACCTGTGCCTAGCTAGCACCCCTCTCCTGGCTTCAGGGTCCCCCGCCTAGCTGTTGATGAAGTCCCAACAGCACCTCACATTCCAGTTGCATCCCATTCTCAGTCCCACTAGTGGGCCCTTCCCAGCACTGGCAGCTGCAGCCCATGCCTCACTTGCTTCTTAGCCTTGGCTGCAGGAGCAAGCTTAGCTCACTCCCCAGGCTCAGTAGTGGCAGCCTGAGTTTTTGTAATGCCTTGGTCCCAGTGCTACTCAGTCCCCGAACAGCAGGGAGTTGGCCAAAAGCACAGTCGGACAGTGGCACCTTGCTGTAGCTGCTTACGCCTAGAAAGGGTATCAGAGACAGCATGAGCTCTCTCTTTGGAGTAGTTTTGTCTTACAGTCTTCTGGAAGCTCCTTACATTAGTTTCAGGGTTGGAAGGATCACGCGGTTGTCCTGTTGCCAGGATTGCATGATTCCATGGTGAGGATGTGAGTGGCTTGGAAGTCCCTCACTCATTCCTTCCTTGTGTTTGGAAGTCACTGTTAGTTCCCAGTCAATCCAAGGCAGGCCACCTCTCTTCCTCCTCCTTCCCTGCTTTTGGTGTTTCCCATCACTTCTCTGTTGAAATCCAGCATGGTCTTTCAGATAATGTATGGTAAGTGTGACTATCTACACATGATTTTGGTTCTTCTAAGTGGAGGAGATGGACATGAAATGTGTCTAGATAGCTATCTTGAAGCCCCAACCCCCTCTGCAGACTGTGTAATTTATATCTTTTGTCCTCAAGTTAATTTATTATTTCCTATGTCGTTTTTATTCTCTTCTTGGATTCTTTTTTAGAGTTTTTTTTTTTTTTTTTGCAAATATTTTTATTTGGTGACACCTTCTGTTCTTTGGTGGGTCTTCGCACATGATTGTAATTGTTCATTGGATTATGTTTACAACTGCTGCTTTGGAATACTAGTCAGATAATTCCTTCATTGTGTCATCACAACATTGGTGTCTGTTGATTGTCTCTCTAATTTAATTTGAGATTTTTTTTTTTTTTTTTGCTTTTTGGCATGATACATGATTTTCTATGTATGTTGGACATTTTGAATATTATGTCATAATATTCTGGATCTTATTTATGTATATAATTTTAGCAGTCCTCCTTCAACACCATCCCGGCAATGGAACTAACCTCATGACTGCTGGGTGCGATGATAGTTCAGGCTTCCCAGAATACTTCTGCAGACACCACTTCAGCTAGGATAGAAAGAGGGGCCTTATTACTGCGTCCCATGTGGTCTCCACTGACACTCTGGGTGTATGAGGTGGGTCCTTCTTACGGCCAGGCAGGGATGGAAATCCTTATTCCCTCTAAGTCTTTTTAAGAATTACCCCAGTGGGGAAAAAGAGGAACCTTAGGAGAGCAGGGTGAAGTTGGAAGTCTAGGCTTTCAATTTGGTGTTTGACAACAGTGATAATAACGGGGCATGCTTGGTTCACGGTGTTTGGGTAGAGTGTCTATTCTCTGAAGGTTTACTGTCTGAGCTGGATGCCCCTTTCTTGGTCCTTTGCCTAGAAAGAGCAGCTTCCTTTGGCATTTTTTCTTTGTTGTCTGTACTCGATGTTTACAGATTGTTGGCTTCCTCAGCAGCCAGCATGGAATGTATTAGGCAAAATGTAGACTCAGGAAAATAAATACAGGGTAACTACCCAGGCTGCTGTAAGGCCTGCCTTTTCCTCTCTATCTTTCAGAGTCTTCTTAACTTTGCTTTATGTGTAATACGCAGAGTTTTAATTAGGGAGGAATGTATCTACCCTATCATGTCTGGAGACTAGGATCATATACAGTGACAGCAACTTTAACAAATATAAATTATTTGCATTCTTCCATTTAAATGCTGTAAATTAGAGTCATATAGTTAGAATGGAGTGGAGGAGCAGATAGAAGTCTAAGGTTGTCCTAACATCTAAATGTTTTCAGAAAAGGAATAATCAATGAATGAGACTGAATACAAATGTCTAGAAAGGAAGTGGCTAAAACCCGAACGAAGAGGCATCATGGAAACCAAGATACATGTGTTTTTCATCAGTGCAGGAGAGGTCAACTGTCTATGGTGCTGAAATATTGAACTAGGATAAGCACTAAGAATTGACAATTGTATATTGATTAACAAAATTATTAGTGATCCTATTAGAAACAATTTTGGAATAGTAGGCTTGGAAACATTTAAATGGCTTAAAAACTGAATGTCAAAGGCAAAACTGTTAAGAGAGTATAAAGATGAGTGGTTGTCAGGAGTTAAGGGAGGGGAAGTAATAGTTCAGCAGAGCACAGAGGATTTTTAAGGCAGTGAAATTATTCTGTATGATACTGTAATGGTAGATCTGTGTTATCATACTTTAGTCAAAACCCACAGAATTTAAAACACCAAGAGGGAACACTCATGTAACTATGGATTTTAGGTGATAGTGATGTACCAATGTAGGTTTATTGATTGTAACAAATGAACCGCTCTGGAGTAGGAAACTGATAGTGGAAAGTCTGTGAGTACGTGGAGGAAGGCAGCTTATGAGAACTCTACTTTCTGCTCAATTTTGCAGTAAAACTCAAGCTACTTTAAAAAATATCATTTTTTAAAGAAGCAAGTACATTTTCAAGACATCATTTTAAAGGAAAAAAAAGGTATCTAATATTGAGGAATTTGAGAAAGAAGCCAAGACACCTTTTTCAAGGTGTTTTGCTCTGAAGAGGATCACAGAATGAAATGGTGGCCAGAGGAAGAAGTAGGGTCCAGGGAAATATCCTCTACCCACAAGATGGCATCAGTTAAAGCAGAACATAGCAGAGAGTGAAAAATTGAACGTGTGTAAGAGGAACACAATTTCAAAAAAAATCTTGAGTAAGTGAAGAAGGATAAGATTTAAGGGCATGAGAGAGGAGGCATAAGTTTGGAGAAAGAGCTTCAGATAGAGAGATAGGGATAGTCTCTTATGTGAAAAGTCATAGCAGTGATACTTCAGGAGAAGAATTTTATTGGGGAAGTATCTGTATCATTTATCTTTCAAGTTGTTGGTACTCAAGACCATTTTGCTGTTATATTTTCAAAATCATAGAGGCTAAGAACTTGTCCTGGGAGTCAGATAAAAAAACAAGGGAACTTCTCCTTCTCTAGAGTCAAAATCTAAATCAGGTTCAGACTTGCTATGAAAATGAAACAGTGTCACAATAACAGTTTTATATCCAAGAAATAAAATTTTCTTCAAGAGTATAAACAGATATTGGCATATTTATAATGCACTGTAAATGATAGAATCCCAATAAACTATTTTTATTTCCTTTGAAATGCCCCTAAGGAAAGAACAGACATTTCTATATTGTGCTCATTAAAAGTCATTTACCATATTTAGCTTTCAGTACACCAACAACAATTAGCTTCTTTTTCATTCTTGACAGTTTTAAATTTTGTGAAACATGGTCATTCATATTTATTAACTACCTAAGCTATTACTTTTCTCAAAAGAATTTTTCTATTTCCTTTCCCTACTCTACAATTTTGGTCAAAAGAATGAACCCTATTAAATGCAAGAACAATAGACAACCTTATTGGTTATTTCAATGGCAGATAAGTTAGTCAGTTTAAGGGAATGAAGTGCCAGTTCAGCTGTGAAGTGGTGTGATGTGATGCTGGAAGCTTCTGAACATATTTTATGCTTGACAGTAATAATATTGAATTAATATGTCTCTGCAAGCCTTAGAAAATCTGGTTCAAATTTAGCCCAATTTATCAAGATTTGGCAGAGTTATAAGAATTAACAAATCATGCTGTGACTTAAAATTAGCATTATGAATATTTAGGAGCTGTTAAAACTATGGGCTAAATATATAAAATGTCACTGTCACCATATAAAAACATAGTTTCAAACGTTAAGAGAGGAAGGCTTATTAGAGTCCAATATGGTACCAAGTTTAGCATTTGATTTTACTTTTGAGATCAACGTCTATATAAATATTTTCTTTTTAGTAATAAAATGTCGCCCACATCTGCTGCAAAGATGTGAGCTCAGGATCTCTTTCTGTCCCCCTATCAGATCTTCCTTTACCTCCCTTTGCCATTTAGGGAATAAATAGTGACACTTCATTCTAATAAGCAGAAGAAAGTCCTTCCAGAGACTCTCTCTACTCTGTCCTACTGTAGGCTCCATGGAGAATCTAAAGGTTCTATTCAGTTGTTTGAGCCACAAATGATTAAAAGTGAAAGTATAATTTTTGACAACTAAATCTATGGCATATATTGGTCTCCTGAAAGTCAACGTACCAACACTTTAATATCCAAAAATTATAAAACTTCATTTTCATTTTACTTCCTTGGTCTAGAATTTAAAATAAATAAAAAATACCAACATGTGTAGGATGCTTTTCTTTTAAGCAGAATGAGGTCAAATAAATTGAATGGTGTGATAGATGAGTGGTTATGTCCATAAAGAGCTTGTTAAAAGGTAACTTATAGGTAATAGGGACTGACAACCTTGTGGAAAGCTGATAACTTAATTTTTAATGAAAAAATACTTTTAAGTGTAGTTTTATTCTCAGAAAGTATCTTTGTGTATTTATAAGGGCAAAAGTGAGGCTATTAAAATATTTGTAGACAAAAAAAAAACACACACACACACACACAACAACAACAAAAAAGAAACCAAAAAAAAAAAAAAACTATTTTGTTTCATTCTGATTGGTCGGCATTTCAAGCAAAGCCTTTTCTCCTTATCCAGTAGGAATTATCTAGATAATTTGAGTTTTCATTTCATATTGTAAACATTGTTTAAATAATGAAATGATGTTTTAAGCACAAAAGAAACAGTCCTGATCCTGGCTAACATGGTGAAACCCCATCTCTATTAAAAAATTAGCCGGGCCAGGTGGCCGCGCTGAGGCAGGAGAATGGCGGGAACCCGGGAGGTGGAGCTTGCAGTGAGCTGAGATCCGGCCACTGCACTCCAGCCTGGGCGACAGAGCGAGACTCCATCTCAAAAAAAAAAAAAAAAGAAAAAAGAAAGAAAGAAAACAGAAACACTCCTGGTTATATTTCATACCTTGAAATTTGTAGGTGGCATCCATTGAAAATGAATCTTTTACATTACTCTTTAGAAAAACAACTGATAAGGAACTTTGCATCCAAAAAAGGTAAAAATTAAATAAGATCAAGTAAGGCAAAATAAGAATATAGTATTAGAAATGTAGTTTTGAATACGATAGAGTAAATTAATACTAATTGTACTAAGAAAATCTGATCATTTTTCTGAAATTATCAAAACATGATAATGAATAAAACCCAGTTCTAATAAGTGGATAGCAACAAGTGTAAGTAAACAACAAAATAAACACCAAAACAACCTCTTCATAATCCTTTCAAATAATAGCCAGAACAGTTCTGGCACTTTTTGTTTTTGAGACGGAGTCTCGCTCGGTCGCCCGGGCTGGAGAGCGGTGGCGCCATCTCGGCTCACTGCAAGCTCCGCCTCCCGGGTTCCCGCCATTCTCCTGCCTCAGCCTCCCGAGTAGCTGGGACTACAGGCGCCCGCCCGCCCGCCCGGCTAATTTTGGTTTTGTATTTTTAGTAGAGACGGGGTTTCACGGCGTTGGTCAGGATGGTCTCGGTCTCCTGACCTCGTGATCCGCCCACCTTGGCCTCCCAAAGTGCTGGAATTACAGGCGTGAGCCACCGCGCTCCGCCTCTGACACATTTTTTAAATGTGTAATAGGGGAGGCTGGGGCTTGGTTGATGTGGGGGAAGTAGGTTTTCTCTAATTGCCCTGGATTAAGGTGTGCCGCATTAAGGAGAAGGGAGATGTAGGTTCTCTCTGATGGCCTTAGATTAAGGTGTGCCACGTTATGGGAGTGGAGAAAAAAAATCAAATCAAATTAAAGAGTTAATTTTGCGGAAAATGGCACCAGCGTTGCACTGTTGACTAAGTCCCTCTTGGTGCAATGTGTCCCTGACTTGAGGGCTCTGAATGCTCACAGGGAGGTCTAATGACAGTGTTCCTGTTATTGAGGCCGAGACAATAGGCCCAAAAGGAGTGGGGGAGGGAACACGGATGCAATGTTTGTACTGAATGCGTCCTTGGTTGAAGCAGAAAACTGTGCCTTTCCCAGAGACGGGTGATTATTTATTTATGCACTGACATGTGTTGTATGAACATCTTGTCACACACCCTGGGACTGTCATGTGCTATGTATTTTAGGGATATCAGAGGTTTAGATATTGTCCTCTTGGGAACTTGAGTCTAAAAGAGCTTTGCTTTTAATGGATCAATACTTGTGATTAATACCTTGATTTTATCCTTCTAAGATGAGTGTTGCCTGCATTTGCCAAAAATTAATTTATATGTTTCTTTAAGTTGTATATTATTTTGCATGATTTGGTTTGCAACTCAATGTTAACTTAATTTTAAAGGTGCTTGCCATAATTGAGTAGGGGGGGCATGCCATAAACACTCAAATAGTATATCACAACATACAAGAACAGGATTGAGTCAGAGCATGTGCATAACAGAGCCCAGCATTGGAGAACTTGATGATTAAGCTGCATGTAAGCCAAGGTGAACAGTTTTTACATATCTGTTTATATTATGTTTACATTATATTTACCAGTTTCCTCCTTTGTTTTAATGACAACAAAATGGACGAGGAAACCTGCTAACAAATGATCTAAAAGCATATCTAAACGTTCCACATCAATGGCTTTACCCCATGATTTACCCAGATTATGTATTTTATACATAAAATAGAATATTATTCAGTCATATAAAAGAAGGAACTCCTCTCAGATGTTACAATGTAAATGAGGCTTGAGGACATTATGCTATGTGAAATAAACCAGTCACAGAAAGATAAATGTGTGCGATTCCTCTATATGAGAATCTAAAGTAGTCAAACTCTGAAGCTGGAAGGAGAATTGCTTGCCACTTGCTAGGAGGAAGGGAGAAGTGGGAAGCTGCTGTTCGATGGTTAGAAAGATCCAGTCGTACAAAAGGAAAAGATTCTAGAAAATTACTGTACAACATTGTACTTCAGGTTTACAATTCTGCACTGTTACTATTAATAGAAATTTATTAAGAAGGTAAATTTCATGTTGTGTTACTTTTACAACACACACAAAAAGAAAATAAAGAAAATCCAGAATTTTTAAAAATTTGACAACAGAATTGTAATTTCTGTGATTTCCTATCTACATTAGCTTCTAGATAAACTTTGATCACTCTCAGGCTGTGCCTATTTCAACCCCAAAGTATCTTGTCAAGCATGGCAAAATAGACAAGGAGATGGTTTTCAAACTGCAGAGGAAGGGGATAGACAACTGCTCCGTGCGATCCACATGCATTCCCACATTGGAAACAGTGCTAAAGTGATTGTTTTCCTAATGTTTACATTGGACAGAATAAAAGGAGGTACATGGCAAAATGTATTTCCATCAAGAATACACAAGGGAGAATTTTGAATTTGCATAAATGTATATAACAGTGCTTTAAATTTTTTCTTTCATTACATTTTTCTGTTATTTTAAATCTAGTTGCCGAATTTCTTTGACTTAGTCTGAAAACCTATGCCATGAAAATTAGAAAACAATACCCTCAAAAGTGAAAAATTAACTTAAGAATATCTTCAGCTGAGTGTGGTGGCTCACACCTGTAATCTCAGCACGTTGGGAGGCCGAGGCAGGCAGATCATCTGAGGTCAGGAGTTCGAGACCAGCCTGGCCAACATGGTGAAACCCCGTCTCTATTAAAAGTGCAAAAATTAGCTGGGTGTGGTGGTGGGCACCTGTAGACCCAACTACTTGGGAGGCTGAGGCAGGAGAGTTGCTGGAACCCAGGAGGTGGAAGTTGCAGTGAGCTGCGATCACGCCACTGCACTCCAGCCTAGGTGACAGGGAGAGACTCCATCTCAAAAAAGAGTATCTTCTAGTCTAATTCAGTGTTACTAGGCATGTTTTATCACCTTGAAATGCAGTAACTCCTGCTGTTTAGAAACACCATCAATTGTCTAAACTATTTATTTGTTTATTTATTTATTTATTTATTTTTGAGACGGACTCTCACTCTGTCACCCAGGCTGGAGTGCAATGGTGTCATCTCAGCTCACTGCAATCTCTGCCTCCCGGGTTCAAGCGATTCTCCTGCCTCAGTCTCCCGAGTAGCTGGGACTACAGGCACCCACCAACACACCCAGCTAATTTTTGTATTTTTAGTAGAGACAGGATTTCACCGTGATGGCCAGGCTGGTCTCAGACTCCTGACTTTGTGATTAACCCACCTCGGACTCCCAAAGTGCTGGATTGCAGGCGTGAGCCACCGTGCCCAGCCCTAAACTATTTCTTAAAGACCTTAACTCCATCTTTCATTTTATTTGCTATAACTGGTGTGCTCATTATCATATTTGAGAGCGCACTGTTGTGCTTCTTGGTGTAAAATGCAAAGGCAATGTTGTCAGTGGTTTGGTATTAGAAATGTAGTCCTAGAGAGTTCCTATAGTAACTGGTTGCCTGGCTTTGGGATAATATTAGCTGAGAGAGTTTCCTCCTACAACAAAAGACTGTATTGTTGAAGAAATGCTTGTTGCTCTAGTTTCTAATTCTACCCAGAACTCCCTGTACTGTGTAGTCTTTCCTGATAAATCCTACCTTTTAATCCTTTTATAATTGCTATTTCTTTCTTTTGAAAGGGTCTTTTCTCATGTTGAGAGGTCAGAATTGTGCCAGTTAATTTAAGAAATGTGTAGCCCTTTACACAGTATTTGCAAAGAGAACATCCCTTTAAAATGAAATTCTTGCCGTCCTTTAAATTCTTTTCAAATATTTTATGCTACATATTTACATTTTACTACATGGATTCCTCCGGAAAAGAAATACGGTTGTGTAGTTGTACAGCTTGCAAATTCAACGTGAGATTTCTCTGTGGAAGTCTGTAGATGCACAGAAATTAAATACAGTAAAATTATGTAGGAAATGAATGATCTGTAAATTCATTTGAAATGCCCATAGGTACCCTCACCCCTTCCAAACTGGGGCACTTTTAGTGATATGCTGCATTGATTTTCTTGTATGTCACATTACATTGAGTTTGCATGTCTCATTATGTGATGTTATCACTTTATGGTGCTGTGGATTACGTGGTGACACTGTGAGCATAATGTAATGTGATGTGCCATGGCTGTGAAATGCCATTAGACTATGACACTCTAGAGACTCAATGAATTATGCTATGTCACTACCACAGCTTCAGGAGGCTGAGAAAACTGCAGGAGGCACTCGCCTTGTAGCATTATCTGAATTTGTTTATCTACCTCATTTGAGTTGTGCAAAGATATTTGCTGTCGGAATTACCAATACTACTAAAACCAACACCATTTGAATTTGCTACTAGGAAACCCACCTGTCTCTAAAATGGGTTGCTGTTATACTTCTTCACTTCAGCAATCATGGAACAATAATGAAAGAAAGTATCCTGCCATCTGACCCAATATTTTCCTCGCATTATGCAAAGATGGAAAAGACTGGCCCTTCCCTGTTGAGGCAATTACACGGGAAGGTTTGCCCAGAATAGTACAGAAACAATTCAGTGGTTTGTGATTATCATTTACACTGGGGTTGGCTTTGCAGTCTCTTGCTTTATCGTGAATATCCTAATCCACACTACAAAGTAGTATAACCTTGGGTTTTCTTCCTTTCTATGCTACACTGCAATGATTTGTTGCCAACAGAACTTTCATGCTGTCAGTAACACTGAGTTGGAAGAAGACATATAACCTTCTGTGCTCATCTGCAATCTTGGCATCTTAAATAAAAAGGGAATATTTCTTTAAAACTAATGTTTATTGAGAGCCTTTTATAATGGAATCCAGTGTGAAAACTGCTATTTACATCAAAGGAAATGGTGGCTGTGATTTGATTTAGTGATTGGATAACTTAAAACCAGCAAGAACAACATTTGAAGAAATGAAACTTTGTTCCATTTGTAAGGCATTATTTTTTAATAAACACAATACGATTTGACTAGCACAATAAGCATATGTGTTATTATTGTATTCTATAGACATAGAAAGCTAACACTCACCAGATTAACCTATTCCCCTATTGTTATTCTCAGTCCTGGTTTTGAACCAGACACTGATTGCTGCTGTGACTTCACCCTGTTCAAAGTTATTTGGGAGGTTTTTCTACCTAATTATCCATTTGCATGTTTGTTTTAAATAGAAAAGGAACCAAGTGTTCACAGTGACATCAGTAATATCAGCCTGGTGCATTTGTATAAAACAAGCTAATTAGTGTAAATGTTGCCCAGATTGTATTATCATCTAACTCTAATAAGGATTCAGAGTCCCTAAAAGCCATGTATGGTTTTCGGACCAGGAAAATCACAACCCTCATCTCTAAATCATGTTTTAAGTTAAATGTGAGGAAGGGAACTATGTGGAGACATGCATGGGCACAGAAGATATGTCCCTCTGTGACGCTTGCTGTCCTCTTCCGACAAGATCATCTTTCATTTTGCTCACAATTTTCTCTTCCACATTTTGCCTATATTTATCATGTGCATAAATGTAATGCTGCTTCGTGTATGGTTTTTTTCTCTACTGATAACCAGGTTAAGTGACTTTCTTTTACATTTATATGTAATTCCATTGTGATATATTTTCTGAGTCAATTAAAATGTCCTCTCCATGCTGCTGATAAAAAAGTAAGGCATAATACAATCATGCATTCCTTTAAAACTTGACCTTGACTTCAGCATTATTCAATTGCAAGAGGTTTTTCCTAAGCCCATTTAATTTGATCTTATATTTTGTCAATGAATAACTGCATTCTAATTTTTCTTGTTGACTTTCACGTACCTATAATATTTACTATAACATTTATAGTTTTGAAATATTCATATACTCCATCCAGATTACTGGCATAATATGTTGTAAGAGTACTGTCAATTAAGAGTTCCTGTGTAGTAAATTGGTTTAATTGGTTCTCATTTGTCTCCAGAGGATATGAAATTCATGCGTTAAAACAAAGATTTTGAAGATCCACTTGTAAATTTTTAGTAAAATAAGTATGAAATATTTTCACAGCTGTGAATACTCTTATCTTCTTATGCATCACTGTGTTTCTGTGTGTGTAATCGCAGAATACAATTGTAAGATAGGTCTATCATGCCTAACTGGTTTAGATCCATGACTCATAGAACCTGTTTATGTCTTAGTTTGATTGAATGATCCTTTATACCGTAAATATCCAAGATTTTGCTCATACTTTAGGGATGCTATATAATCAGTCCTCTTCCATTAGTTTTCTATTGATGCACACCAAATTACCACAACCTTAGTGGCTTCAAAACAATGCACTTTTATTGTTTCACAGTTGCCATGGGTCAGTGCTCTGAACATGGATTATCTTAGTTCTCTGCTCAGGGTCTCCCCAAATGAAGATCAGGATGTTATCTGGGATATATTTTTAACTGGAGGCTTAACTGGAAGAACACACTTCCACGATTGTTCAGCATTGGCAGAATATATTTGTTTGTGGCTCTGTGACTGAGAGTCCCAGTCACACAGGCTTACAGACCAAAGGCCACCCTCAAAACCTAGACGCTGCCTGTAGTTCCTTGCTCTGGGGCTGTTTGCTTCTTTAAAGTCAACAAGAGTTGTTGTTCAGAGTGCTAAGAGAGTCTTACATAATTTGACATAATCACAGAGTTGCGTATGTCCTTTGCCATATTCTATTGGTTAGAGACAAGTCAGTTTCTGCTCCCACTCAAGTAGACTGGATTATACAAAGTGCGACTCACTGGGATTTACCTTAGAGTGTGCACATGACATATCCCTCCCCCATTACATTAGTGAATTCCATTAGTTTAAAATATAGCAAGTACCTATTTTATCAGCATGTTCTCTTTCATATGGAAGACAAGCTAGTCTTAGCTCAGTGTATTGGTCCATTTTCATGCTGCTGATAAAGACATACCTGAGACAGAAGAAAAATAGGTTTAATGGACTCATAGTTCAATGTGGTTGGAGAGCCCTAACCATCATGGCAGGAGGTGAAAGGAACTTCTTACATGGCGGCGGCAAGAGAGAATGAGAAAGAAGCAAAAGCAGAAGCCCCTTATAAAACCATCAGATCTCATGAGATTTATTCACTACCACAAGAACAGAATGGGGGAAACTGCCCCCATGATTCAATTATCTTTCACTGGGTCTCTCCCACAACATGCGGGAATTATGAGAGTACAATTCAAGATGAGATTTGGGTGGGGACACAGAGCCAAACCCTATCACTTAGTGTCCCATTTTCCAAAAGGAACCATGTCAGCTGGAAATTTTGAGGCTTGAGAATAATGTATTTTGTGTCTATTCTTTCTTACTGAGATCTTCCACTAGAACAATATCAGTATTCTTTAGTTTTTCCATTTTAATTGCATAGGATTTTAGTAGCCTGTATTATCTCATACAAAATAGTGATAATGATAACAATAACAATACTGTTTGGTATTATTTGCTCTGAATGGTCCTTCTGAATATTGTCATTTACTTGTTATAGCATTGCCGAAATGAAGCTTTGAAACGTCCATTTTCTCGGATGAGAAAACTGGTACCAAGAGTTTAGTGCATCCAAAGTAGAAAGCTGATAATCAGCAAAATGATTTTTTTTTAAGTGAGATCTGGCTAAAATCAAAGCACTTATACTCCTTCAAGGTGGTGTTTTTCATAAGAAAAACTTAGCTCTCTTTTATATTTAAAGAAACATTTCCGATGATATATTAAATATAGTTTTTTGTTTTCTTTCTGGATTTGGGAAGGTGATGAATATGTGCAGTTCTAGAATTCTGGAACTGTTCACAGAAGAGTTGTTCAACCTTGAGTTTTTGACACTTTGTGCTGGATCATAGGATCATGCTTGCTTTAATGGGGCTCTTCTGTGCATTGCAAGATGTTTAACAGCATCTCTGACCTCTACCCAGTTGTGACAACCAAAAATAGCTTCAGACATTGCCAAAGTGTTTCAAGGGATGGGGTGAAGGAGTGTCAAAATCACTCTTGTGAGAACCCCTGGTCTGCAGGAAGGTCTAGTCTCTTTAAAGCTGACATTGGTTCTTAGCCCTTTTCCCAGTGAATACCCTTAAAATTATATTTCTCCAAATGTGACATGCTATCTGTCATTTTCCTTTCATTTACACCATTCCAATACCAATATTTTTCTGGCATTACCTATGCTAACTTGTCATTTAGTGAATTCGTATTTTACTTGTCAGGTATTCAAATGGTAGTTTGAACATGCAGGGACTTTAAGATCTCAAAAAGCAACTGTGTGAGAGCAAAGTCTTGTGCCTTCAAAAAGGACCTCCCAGGACAGACTGGGAATGCCCCTTAATCTTGTGAAACTTATCCAAGAACTGATTTGTAACTTTTCCAAGGTAGATGTAGCAATGACAGCTATGAAAGTCCTATATCCAACTTGGACTACAAAACTCAGACTCCTGGCCAGCTACAACATGATTATCAGATGAATGTATGGACTCTTCTTATGCTGGTTCTGCGAGAGACACTTTATTTCAACACATACGTCCCTTTTTATTTATTTATTTATTTTGCTTAATAACACCTCTCTCGCTGTGGAACTATATCTTCTCTAGGACTAATGGAGGAAATCTGTACCATTTATACTAAAGTTGATCTCTCTAAGAATAAGAACATAAATAAGTATCTTCCTCATGAGCTTAGGCCTTAATAATTTGATACCATATCTAACCTAGAAAATAAACCTAATGTTTATGGGTAGATGTCTTTTTGTAATTTAAGTTTTTAAAATCAAATTTAAATGAGAAAGTTAGGAAGATGAGAAAAACAAGAGTTTAAAGGAGTACAGTGCGATTCACACACTTGAAACTTCCTCAGTGATTTCTTCTTAAAGCAAGACAATGGAGATGTCACAAGTAGAAGAATGATAAATGCGATTTTGCCGGGAGTTTTTCTCATTTAGAAATATGAGCATTTACTTTTATTCTCTGTTTATTTGTTCAGGGTATTTCCTCAATCAAAACAAAATAGCTCCTTTATTCCCTAATTCTATAATCATTTTTGTCTTTTTGCTTTTGTTTTTAATTCATATAAATGTTTTTTGATTTCCCTTCTTTGGTATGCTTATTTACTTATTTGATATGTTAGTTAAGCAAACTATCTCTTTAGAAAAATAAAGTTAGATCCTTAACCTTATTAACTTTCCAGGAGAAATAAAAATCTATATTAATCTTTGTTTGTTTGTTTGTTTTTGAGATGGAGTCTCGCTCTGTCACCCAGGCTGGAGTGCAGGGACAGGATCTCGGCTCATTGCAACCTCTGCCTTACAGTTTCAAGTGATTCTCCTGCCTCCCAAGTAGCTGGGGTTACAAGTGCATACCACCACGCCCAGCTAATTTTTGTATTTTTTGTAAAGCTGGGGTTTTGCCATGTTGGCCAGGCTGGTCTTGAACTCCTGACCTCAAGTGATCAACCTGTCTCGACCTCCCAAAGTGCTGGGATTACAGATGTGACCCACTGGGCCTGGCCGATATTAATTCTGAAAATACTAGATATAAACTTGCTTTTGTATTACCATTAAAAAGATAAAACTTACTAAGAAATAATAATGTTAATCAGAGCAGATTGTGAATATTTACTCTTAAGAGAAAACAAATAAAAGGAGTGTGATTTAGTGACAGCAAAGGATCTGTGGTTTAGGTGAATGGGTAGATAAGAGACTTATAAGTCACTCCTACCTGTGAACCCGGGATGAAGCTTCTCATTTCTTCTGGGAAGGGTTTCAGTTTATCAACTTTATTTTGATAGATTGATAAAACTAACTTTAGAAGTCAGATTACAGTCTGGTAAAGTTTTACTATTATTTGCCAACATATTCCTAATCCAGAGGGGTCTTCTCCCAGTTACCCAGTATTTATTGCTTTTCCTCGCATGAGAGTGTCGGTTTTGTGTACCCGTACATAAAGAGTAGTAGAATTAACTGTTTGCTGTGTAGGTTTTCCTTTTTTCATTATTTATGCGTGGCAATTGGAATCAAAACATTAATTCTAATGAAAGTGATTTTACTTCCAGACACATGGAAACCTTGTATTTGCAAGGTTATATTGTGTTGCTTTGTAGCGCTGACACTTAGCATTAAGAAATCTTAGATTTAAGACAGCATAGATCATTTCTTTGCAAGATATCAATCTGTCTTTCTTTTACCTTATCCCCCTCTCCAGCACACCTATGGCCTGCAGCAACAGGATTAGAGACTGAGCTTCATGATATCTCTGCCAAGCAGGTTGGTCTCAAACATGCTATGGTACAAACAATGACCTCCCCTTTCAGCAGCTTAAGGCAACAGAGGTTTTATTCTTGCTCTTGCTGTGTGTCTAGCAAGAGTCACTGGGATTTCTCTTCCTCCTCATTGCCACCCTGGGTCCTGTGCTGGTAGAACAGCCGCTGCCAGGAATATTGTCCCTGTGGCAGG
The DNA here is from genome assembly GCF_002776525.5 of Piliocolobus tephrosceles. Taxonomy (NCBI): domain Eukaryota; kingdom Metazoa; phylum Chordata; class Mammalia; order Primates; family Cercopithecidae; genus Piliocolobus; species Piliocolobus tephrosceles. The sequence continues at coordinate 10,061,638 of NC_045455.1, read as the reverse complement.
GGAGGAAAGAGAGAGTAATGAATTGCACACAGTCTCTTTAGCTTTCTTACCATAAGTGACACTTGCTTTACACTGAGCAAAGAAATAAACTTACCATTCATTATTCCTAAGGCACAGAGAGCACAATGATATCATGCATGTTGGACAGTTAGAAATATCTGTGATCGACACCAATGCAACATAGACTATCACTATCCACCCTTCAGGTCGCAAAATGGTCAGTTCACTAGACTTCTTACGTGCAGAACACACTAACCTCTTTTCCCGGGGGAAAGCCTAAATGTCTTAAACACCCGCTGAATCCAGTTCAGTGTCCAAGAGCTTTTGATTATGCCCAGTTCACAGGAGCATCCCCTGGGACCTGAAACTTGTGAACTAAAAAGAAAAGAAATCTGCTGTCCTGTCCTCTCCTCTCCTTCAAACCCCAGATACACAATAGTGGAATAGGTACAAGATGATCTTATCCTGAAAGGAGAAATACTGGGCAAACAGCAGACATTAGCTAGAGCAATCCGGAATCTCAGTGAGTTGGAGCTGCCTGGTTGTTCTACTCCAAGAGTGGGGAATGTTCGCTGATTGAGCTCTGGTTGGTCTTTGAAGGTGCTTCCGCATCCACTGTTGGTTAATGCTCTTCCTCTTCCACCCTGCTGCTTGGCCACATCTGAACTTGGAGGATATGGCCTTGGGGGCTGAGCAACCTTCTCATCCTGCCTCCTGCTTGTCACCTACTGAGGGGTCGGGGTCATTTTATGTCTCAAATAGTCTCTTTTAGACCTGGAAAATTGTAGTTTAGATAGTAAAACACTTTAAAAACTAAGTCTGCTTGTTGATTTCATTTCAAGATAGCCCCATATGACAATGGGCAGATCCATATTTCAATTATACCTATGGACTTCCCTACCCCATGCCTCTCTCTCTCTCTCTCTCTCTCTCTGTCTCTCGTGTGTGTGCGTGTGTGTGTGTTTCTACTTAATTGTGGGCGGCGAAGCTGATCAGGCCTTGAAGAGAGCCACACACTTAGCCTTTCTTCTGTGGGACATTTTGTTCAATTGAAATGAGTTAGTGGGTGCTTCTCTTTTAGTTTCACCTTTACTCAGAGTCTGGTTGTGGATTTATTCTCTGCAGCTTGTGCACCTACTCTGAATATCACTTCAATGGTTGCAAACTGGCAATGAATGGATGCATTAGTCAGGGTTCTTTGTTGCCAGGAGCCAAAACTGTATCTGGCTGATTAAGCAGAAATGGTGTCTATTAAAAGAATATTGGGTAACTCACAAATTTTTTGGCATGGAAAAACAAAGCTTCAGGCTAAGTTTCCAGGAATGATGCCAACACCATTCCTGCAGAGTTCACCTGATGAAGCATTACTGATGCTGCCACCACCCCGTGGAGCAATGTCAGTAGGCACCATGACTGCCACTGCTCGCTTGAAGCTAGGTCTGTCCCAGGGAACTGTAATCACCGCTGGCCTCATAATTGCATGCCCTCACCACTACTGCCCTTGAGAACAAAATAAATTCTTGATGAGCCTACTTCCTAAATTTTTCACTTTTAAATTGAAGTTCTTGAGATGTTTTCTGGGTTTTTCCTTGAGGGGGTCAACTCATAAGTCTGAACATTAACCAAACATAGCTAAGATGTTCCAAATGTTCTTGGCAGAGAAAATACATGATGTTCACAATCTCATATCCTTTCCAACGTTCATACTGGAGGTTTAGTGGATCTTTATCAACACCAAAAACCAAAACGAAAACAAATTCTGCACATAGGTTCCGGAATGTCACAAGAATTCTATGTGTTAACTAGATTCTATGCCTGAAAGTTTAAAATTAGATTCTTTTCTAATGGGCATGGATACCTGAATGTGGTAGCACATGGCTAATAATGACATTCATATATGGAAAACCATTTTCTACATCCGCATTCTCATTTTATCTTTACTGAAACTCTCTGATACTGTTGCTAGTTTTACTCAACAGAACAGAAAATACATATAGAGAGGTTTTGTAATGTTCTCAGTTTCTTTCTTCTGCATAACAGAACTGGGAATTGAGTCCAAACTTTTAATTTTAAAATGTGTCTTCAATGTACTGACTTGCAACTATGTGTTAATATTAGAGAACGGGTAGGTGTGGAGGGAGTGAGGTACAGAAAGAGTTTTACGTTGGTAGGTGGGAGGTGTGGATGCTCTGTGACGACGCAGTGTTGAGAAACTCAAATTACCTGTATGATAATGTAGGGAAAACAAAATGGGTATGGAAAGGGAGATAAAATAAATTAATATCGTGTATTTCATCATTAGTTGGAAACTTCTAACTACTGTTTTCTGAAATCTCAAGTTACCTAGAAAATTTATGCCAACACCAATATCATATCCAATCAGCTTCCTAAAAGATACTTTGGCTGTTTTCCCAAATTCAGTTTTTCTCCCTGACAAAGTTAATCAGTTGTCTAAATATTAGCATTGTCAATAGTAGCATTGGTCGGTAGTATTGAGTAATTCAAGTGCAGTACACAATTGAAAACATCGTTTTAAAGCTTATGTTTGACCCAGTGCAGTGGCTCACGCCTCTGACTGCAGCATTTTGGAAGGCCAATGTCAGAGGATCACTTGAGTCCAGGAGTTCAAGACCAGCCTAGGCAACATAGTGAGACCTCATCTCTATAAAAAATGAAAAAAGCTAGCTGGGCATGGTGGCACACACACTTGAGCCCAGGAGGTCTAGGCTACAAGGAGCTATGATGTTGCCACCATACTCCAGCCTGGGTGACACAGCAAGACCCTGTGTCTAAATAAATAAATACATACCTACATAAATACATAAAATAAAATGAAGCTTATTTTACTCTGTTGTCCCCACCTTTTTCCCTATAGCATTCTTGTTCTTGTTTTGCAGTTTTATTCAGCAACTATTGCTATATTGTGATAGCCTCCAAATGAATCTTTGGTTTTTATAAAAGGCTTATCATGGCTGGTGTGGTGGCTCACACCTATAATCCCAGCACTTTGGGAGTCCAAGCAGGCGGATCACAAGGTCAAGAGTTCAAGACCAGTCTGGCCAACATGATGAAACCCCGTCTCAACTAAAAATACAAAAACTGGCTGGGCATGGTGGTGGGCACCTGTAATCCCAACTATTCCGGAGGCTGAAGCAGGAGAATCCTTTGAACTCAGGAGGCGGAGGTTGCAGTAAGCTGAGATTGCGCCATTGCACTCCAGGCTGGGCGACAGGGCAAGACTCCATCTCAAAAAAAGAAAAAAAAAAAAAAGTCTTATCATGTTTATTGAAAAATGAAGTGAAAAAAGATGAAGATGAAAATAGTTGTTTCAGTGTTAATTCATCTCTCAGATGATTAACAATGCACTGAGCCGAAGTTCAACTATTGGAATTTGTTGTTTAAGAAAACTGAGAACATCTGCAGTTAGTTGGCACCTCCGACCATCATCATGTTTTGTTCTGACATTGAATGACCTGTCTATTTCAGGTCCTACAGCATATATTGAGATTTCTTCTGCTTTTCATCACCACAAGGGCATGCGAGCAGCCGTACAATACCACTATCAGGCTCTGCTTCCAGTAGGGCTTATGGGTTAGCTCATAAGAGACCCTGTAGCCTTCAAAAACATTCCCATTACCAACCACTTTTTCAGTCAAGCAAGATTGTAATGGTTAGTTAGGCTTTCAATAAAGCAGGAGCCTCCTTGACTTCAGGAAATTAAGTTTCTGCTATTTTTCTTTTTTTTTTTTTTTTGAGACAGAGTCTCGCTTTGTCACCCAGGCTGGAGTGCCGTGGCATAATCTCGGCTCACTGCAAGCTCTGCCTCCCAGGTTCACGCCATTCTCCTGCCTCAGCCTCCCGAGTAGCTGGGACTACAGGCACCCGCCACCTTGCCCGGCTAGTTTTTTTTTTTTTTTGTATTTTTTTAGTAGAGACGGGGTTTCACTGTGTTAGCGCCAGGATGGTCTCGATCTCCTGACCTCGTGATCCGCCCGTCTCGGCCTCCCAAAGTGCTGGGATTACAGGCTTGAGCCACCGCGCCCGGCCGTTTCTGCTATTTTTCAAAGCCACCCTCTTTTTACACAAAGATGTTACTGCATATCATGGTATGGTAGTTCCAATTTATGTGTCATATTGTATTCCTCACGTCAGATCCAGTTAGACATGGGGATCAGATGTATCAAATTATTACTTAAATGCCAAATTGAATTTGGTCCTACAGAGAATTCTTATCTGAAGAAGCTTATTATTTTTATTATGTTGACCTTTTCACTAGATGCCTGGGATCTTTATTTTTGTTTATTCCTTAACTATAATTACAGACTCAGGATGTCCTGAGACTTTCAGGAAATGTTTGAAGCTCATAATTAGATTTGTGTGTGTGTGCATGTGTATGTATAAATTCCATGATGAAATTTTATATTATTGTATGGTTTATATGGCTTTGGTTTTCTCAAACTTCTTAAAATTCCCTCGTCTTCTTATGGAGCCTCCTATGAGAGCTTTTCTCCAGTATCTACACTTCATTTGGCTATCTTATTTACCATGATGATACATTGTCTTTTTTATGCAGATGATATACTGATTTATCTCTTTCAGGGAAGCTTTTCTGCAGCAATTTCAAAGCTGTCAGGCTGGCAGACTAAGATTAAAGACTAAAGGACTTAGCATTTCCACAACAAAGTGTATACAAACAGCCAACAAGAGATCTTCCCTTGATTTAACAATCTTTTGGTGTGACATTTTTCTTGTGACAACAGCCTCTGCTGTAGTGCTAAACCAAGGTCAAGGAGAAATGGACTCTTAAGGCATTCTCGCAGGGTGTTATTCACTAGTTGCTTAAATGTTTCATTTAACTTCTAAGGAACATTGATCAACCATGACCATTGTTCTTTACGACTGATTTATAAGCACAGGAAGAACATGAGTGTATCACATTACTAGATTAAAAATCAAGGAATGAGTAGGAAAAGTGTTCAGAGAGAAAAGGAAAACCGGAACATTCTGTGGCCAAAAGTATCTCCTTTACCATTTTCTAAATGGAGGTGTTAGTAGAGCCTTGACTTCCTACTTTCTTTTTTATTCTCTTTCTACACCTTCCCTCCAGGTCAGCAGATTCATTCTCATTGCTTTCAATGCCATCGATATTTTCTGACACCTAAAGTTACATCTTTAGTCCTGGTATATTTTCTAAGGTGCATATGTTATATAAAAAGTTTTGGTGCCGCAAAAGGAGTAGCACTCAAATATAAAATTTTCTTTTTAATTCTCAGCAAGGCAAGTTACTTCTATCGAAGGGTGCGCCCTTACAGATGGAGCAATGGTGAGCGCACACGTAGATGAGGGAGGGGAAGGAGTTCTTATCCCTGACACACGTGGGCCCTGATGCTGTGTCCTTCCCCTGTTGGCTAGGGTTAGACAGCACAGGCTAACCTAATTCCGATTGGCTAATTTAAAGAGAATGGCAGGGTGAGTGCTTTGCTGGGAGTCGGGGCAGAGCTGCTGGCAGGTAGTTGGGATGAATTACAGTGCAGCAGGTGATCCAGAATGAGCTAAGGTGGAGCAGGTGATTGGAATGAATCAGGGTGGAGTAGGTAATTGGAATGAGTCAGGATGGAGCAGGTAATCAGAAAAGGTAGCTTTAGGAGGAAGTTAAGTTTAAAAGTAGAAGGCAGAGAATTGAATACACTGACATATTAATTCTTTGAAAAGAAATGTAGAAGTCATATCTAACACATAGTTCTACAATGGCTTATTTGAACAGTACATGGAAATGCCACGGTTATTGCTCAAGTGACATGTCATAAACTGAACTTGCAATTAGTCTAGTGTTTCCATCTAGTAAAGGGCACATTATCCAACTAAGTGTGCCAGCAAGACTTCAGGAAATTGTCCTTGACACATTTCTCATCTAATTCACTAGCAACTTGGGTCAGTTCTACCTGCAAAATATTTCCCAAATCATCTGTTTCTATTTGTAATGCTCACACTTTATCTTGAGCTTCCATTGTGTCCTATCTGATTTATTGGTTTCCTAATTCATTCTTGCCCGACTTCAATCCACTTGCTACATAATAACCAGATATATTTTGAAAAGCAAAAGCACCCATTACTTCACCACCTAGAACCCTGTAGTCACCTTTGATTACCTCTAGAATACAAGCTGAAACTCTTTAAGATTCAGCAAAATACAGTATTTAATTACGAGAAAACGAAGATTGACAGCATAGATTTCTGGCTGTTTCCAGGTATTATCTGTGTGAACTTCAGCACATCCCTTAGCCTGCTCATCTTTAAAATGGGAATGTTCATAGTGAAACTTTATTTCTCAGAGAGTGCTTGAGAAGATAAAACAATTACAGAAGCAATTAGAGTGCTGTTTCAACTGTGATAAACAGCAAAGGTCAATGACTTCACCTTCCAAGTGTTGCATAATTCAATCTCTGCTTTTTTTTCAGTATCATCTCCTCTAACTCTCCTATTCATTGAGTTCCAGCCACATTACCGTTTGTTCAGTTCTTTACTTATTTTTTCAACTATGCTCGTGAGCCAGTTTCGTCCCCATTTTCCTGCCACGAAGTCTCAGTTTAAATAGCATCTTAAACATCGTATCCTAGAACCTAAATTCTTTTACTCTTTGTTATTCTTTGCTCTAGCCTGTTTTCCTTTATGACATACCAAAATTTACATTTATGTGTTTAATATCTATTCCCAACATCAAATTAAAATTTCCATGTGGGTAGGGATCATGACTCTTCTGTCCGCCATTGGATACTCAGTGCCAGAAAAATGATCTGGCCTGCAGTGATGCTCAGTAAATACTGGTTGAATTATTGAATGAGTAAATTTATTATTTAAATTTTATTCCTTATGGTAATAAATAAATGTGAACAAACTTTATGGTAATACACCCTATGATAATATGTTATATGGTAACAAAGAAGTGTTTTTAATGTTTTCATTCTCTTCGAAGCAATATATTTTGCTTTCTCCCTTCTTCTAGTTTCTTGAAGAAAACATTACCTATTTACTTACATCTACTTCTTGGTCCGTTTTTCTTCCTACATTTTGTGTATGGGTTGTTGCTGTACATTTCTTCCTCATCTATATATCATTCTTAAAGGAAAACAAAAACAAATCTCCCATTGCTCTCATATTTTCATGTACAATAAAAAGAAATGAATAATTTCATAACTATTCTTGATGTTACAAAAATGTAGAAATAGAAAATAGAAAATTGATGAGTGGACTCTTCAGAAATAGACATATTCCTTCAGTCTGTAACTGTAATAATCCCACATAGGCAGAGAAAACAGCACCGAAGGAAAGATTATGTATGGGCAACGAAATGAGGAAGCTGTGGTTTCACAATCACTTTGATCTCTATCATTTTAGGATGCATAAAACTCAAAAATCCATCTTTTGCGGCAGCTGAAAACTATAACCAAGTATGTACCCGTTGAAGGAAAATCTGAATAGAGGTAAAACTATATTGTTTGGAAACATGTCTTCTCTGTTGAAGACTATACAATAGAATGATTTCAATTGTGTTTTGTTCTGTTTTGCTTTCATGTACTTAACTGATATTCCATTGGCTCTTTTCCTTTCCCCATATTCAATTTTATTGTCTTTCTAATAGGAGAAATAGTGTGTATATAGAAGCAGTATATTATAATAGTTAAGAGCACTGTTCTCACAAAAGTTTACTTTTATAAGCCAAAAAAGTCTGAACACCATCTAAAAATCAATCACTCAGGAAATTATTCTATCAATCAATTTATCCATCTATCATTGATCCGTCATTCATTCATTTTTATCAATTTATTTTACACATTCACTAATATAGTATGCAGAAACCATAGTATTTTGAATGATGAGTAAATATAAAATAATCATCACTTTAAAAATTAAATAGTTTATTTACTTTAAATAAGATAAAACTTTTTTGTTTTCTGGTAAATATTACATCTTATTAGTAATAATATTTTGGTGGGAACAATATAATTAAGTAAATTGAATTTTTGTTTCAATGATTTGTGATACAAAATTGGGAAAGTTTATACCGCATTTCAGTTTATTAATATATTTTGTTTCAATGTTTATCACAGTTTTCAAAGAAGTAACTATATAAATATTTTTTAAAGTTCTCTGAAGGCTTCATTTGCTAAATTATCGGGCTTGTTTTTCAAACTTAATTACCAACAAGTCTTTTTCTAGATTTGACTAGTAACAATTTGTTGTATTCGATATCTGTGATCTGTTCTGTCAATCTAATTGGAAAGTCTCTTTCTTGCTTTTTCTTTTCTCTTCATTGTTTCTTTCTTTTTCTTTCTCATTTATTTTGTTTTGTTTTTTAGCAAATATATTCAATATCCTCTCAATTCCCATTCTCTCTTCAGCATCTACCTGTTGTCTAGACTTTCTATCTCCAAATTCTCTTTCTGATTTCTTTCTTTCTTTCTTTCTTTTTTTTTTTTGAGACAGGGTCTCGCTCTGTCACCGAGGTTGGAGTGTGTAGTGGCGCCATCTCAGCCCCTGCAACCTCTGTCCTCTGGGCTCACCTGATCCTCCTACCTCACCCTCCCAAGTAGCTGGGACCACAGGTGCACCACACTGGGCTATTTTTTGTATTTTTAGTAGAGAGAGGGTCTTGCCATGTTGCCCAGACTGGTCTTGAGCTCCTGACCTTAAGTGTGCTGCTCACCTCTGCCTCCCAAATTGCCGGGATTACAGGTGTGGGCCACTATGCCCAGCCTCTGATTTCTCTTGAAACCACTTCACTCAGGCGTGCATATTAGTCATTCCACTAATCTTCTTATCAGCCAACCAATGACCTAAGGTTGCTAAGTCCATGGCCTTTTCGACTTGTCATCGAATCTGATCGATCATCGGCAACGTACAAGGTTAATGACAAAATTGCCCCGAAATGCTTTCTTCACTTGGTTTTCAGGACAGCTCACTGTCCTTATATTTCCATCCTCCCATCCTGACCACTTCTCAGTCTCTTCTGCTGGTTTTCATCCTAGCTCTGACCTCTTACTATTTTAGTTCTCTGAAGCTAGTCCTCGAACTTATTTTTATCATTAATAGCTGCTCACATGTGTATACCAACAGCCACCAGCGATGTGCTGCAGCCACATTGTACCAGCTCCATCAGTGTTCTCTCTTCTCATTTGTGTTCAGTGAAGTCACACATGGAAGTCACACATGGCAGTGGGCCATGTGGGAGTTTTTACACCCCAGAAATTGGTGAGCAACTCTCAAATGTGTGAGTTTGTGTTTGCAAGTGCCTGTAGTCTAGATCTCTCCTTGAATTTTACACTCTCCTGTGTACCTGACACATCCATTTATATATCTGATCGTTTTCTCAGGAATATCTTCCCCAAAACTGTGCTCCCAATATCCTCCCACACCAAAGTTCCTATTCCTTATCTGCAGCCTTCTAGGTATTCCAGCCAAGAAACTCAACATCATCTTCGATATTTCTCTTTATCTCACACTCCAAATCAGCCTTTGGGGAAGACTTTGGTTCAATTCAAAGTACTTTCACAATCTGATTCCTTCCTGTTAGCCACACTACCATCCCCATCACTCTCACCTGGGATATTCCAAGTAGCTGCTCACCTGATCTCCCCATTTCTGCTCTTGCACCCAACTGGTCCATTCTCCACACAATTGCCAGAGTGGTCCTATTGAAACCTTAGTTTTATGACATGTTAGTTCTCAGTACCTTCCAGGACTGATGGCTCTAAATGCTCTTCTTACATGACCTGGCATCCTGTGCTCTCTCTGACTTCGTCCCCTTCGTTCCTGCTGCTTCATGCCCATGCTCTTCTGTTGTTTCTCCATCACACCAGGCATATTTCAAACAACTCTGGGACTTTCTATTTGTTTTCCCTTTGCCTGGGATATTCTAAAAATTACTGACATACTTATTCCCACACATCTTTAAGGTATTTCATGAAAATCACTTAATCAATGAAGTCTTTCCTGGCTACATTAAAATTTCAGTCCCAGCCTAGATGTTTATATATAGTTTTTTCTGGTCCATACTTTTCTCTTTAGTACTTATCAATACTTTATATTATATATAATTTAATTATTTATGTTTTGATTATCTCTCTTCTTCACTGGGATATGATATTCCATTATAGTAAATATTTTGATCAATTTTGTTTCTTTTTTTCTTTTTTTCTTCGTCATTAACTCCTCCTTCCTCTTGCCGCTCTTCCTTTTCATTTTCTTCTCTCTACGATATTCCAGTGCTTGAAAAATTGTAGGCACTCCACATTTATTTTCTACATGAAATCAATGTGATTGAATGAATACACGAATGAAAAATCTATAAATAAAAACTTATTTAAATCTTTGTTTAGAAGACTTTTATTTTATATGCTTTTCTTTTCTAACTCTTCTTACTATCATCCCCAATAGAAGATTTTTGAACAAGAAGAAATTCTAAGTATAGAACATTAATAATTATGAAGGTTTTTATGATTTTTACTATGTTTTGGGGGGAACGATCATGCACAGCCCAAGGGTAAATCCAGCCCTTTGGCTAATTAACGCACCGACAGAGGAGATTGCCTTTTCCACTCCCCCTCTTCAGAATTTCTTATGCAGTCTTCTACTTGTAGCATCTCCATTTTCTGTTCCTCTAGCCAGATAGATTGAGTTTTATTTGCCCTGGTTGCTACAGCTTCATAACTGGAACCGCCTTCGGGTCATAACCAAGAAAGCAAAAAAGAGAGAGGGGAGGGGAAGAAGACCTCTCATATTCTTTTGCCCACAGTGGCCCCTATTCCTGGGCCTTTGTCTGGAAAGACAACGTTCCTCTTGGAGTGTTGCTGTCCATGCAATCTAGCTGAGGACTCATTTTCCAACGAGACTGGCTGCGTTCGGGGTGGTATGGACATAGACAGGACTCATCTTCAAAACAACGTCAGGACACAAAGCAGAAAAGAAAAAAAAATCAATTACACAATTCTGGGATCTCCCTCTATGAGGTTGCTTATTCAAGTTTTGACTCCACTCTCCAGTTGATTTGATTCTGATTCCTTTTCAAAATCTTCTGGCAGTTGCTTTTTCTATCCCACCCAGCATTTTTAAGTGTAAGGAGCTTACTCCATCTTACCCAGTGCTGGATGTTCATGAGACTCATTCTTAAATTCAAATACTCCAAATTATTTTACTCTGAATTACCCACTGGACTTCAGCAATTGCGCTATATGTTTTTAAGCATAGCGCTTTTGATTTCGAAGTATTACAAAGGTTCAAGCATTCAAAAATCTTATTTTTTGTCTGTGTACAGTAGCTTTTGATTATAACCCCAGCACTTTGGGAGGCTGAGGCAGGCAGATCACTTGAGCTCAGGAGTTTGACACCAGTCTGGGCAATATGGCAAAACCCTGCCTCTAGAAAAAAAATAGAAAAATTAGCTGGATGTGGTGGTGTACACCTGTGATCCCGGCTACTTGGGAAGCCAAGGTGGGAGGATTGCTTGAGCCCAGAAGGTTGAGCCTGCAGTGAGCCGAGACAGTGCCCTGTATTTCAGCCTTGGTGACAGAGTGAGACCCAGTCTCAAAATAAAATAAAATAAAAAATCTTATCTTTATTGAAATCATGTTATACATAATTTGCACCAGATATATTTACACACACACACACACAAAAAAAACAAAAACAAAAAACAGAAGAAAGTGGGCATACCTATACCAACTTCATAGAGTTCAGAACTTTCTCTCTTCCACCAGGTGTTTTGCGTAACATAAAAGTATTATGTGGGAGAACTGTGAGCCCTCATGGCAACCTGAATATTAAATATAAATAATGCATTTTCCTAATAATTTAAGGTAAAACTGATTGGGATTACAATAATAATATTTGTTTCCTTCAATCAAATGGATCATCTTGCATGCCTCTTGAAATTAAGGGCTGCAGATAGCACTGGTCATGACCGTCTGCAGATAGCACTGGTCAAAAGCATACGCTCTGAAGTCAGATAGAACTGAGTTCAAATCTCAGTTTTGCATTTATTGGCAGTGTATTCAGACATAGATTCCCTATTCTGGATGTCAGTTATTTCATCTGTAATAGGAAGATTGTGTAATGGCTAACTGATATAAAATATGTATATTATGTTGCAAAAAAACTTCTCACAAGTGCACACACTCTCTCTTTCTTGATAATACATGCACACACATATATTTACTATACATGTTTGTATGTACATATTTTTGTATATAATATACCTATATTAAAATTGGTATAATTTACCTCCCGCAGTCATTGAAGCTTTGTGAATCACAGTCTCTCGTGTTTAAAGGACTGCCAAGCCTCCATCTCTGCTCATCTTGATGGCTGTATGCAGGGTTATCTCCTATCAACTCAGCATCATTGCCACTCACTTTTGCTTTTAGTTTTGCATGACAGGGAGAACCCTGAAATTACAGTTCCTAAAACCGCTTTATACTTAAATACTAACAATGAAAGGCAGTGAATAAGGACAGTCCAGTCAGGTAGCTTAGATCATTGGTGATAAGTGCTTTTGACTTCTCATTTTCTTCTTATCGGTTTTGGTGCTGCAGACCCTTGGGGTCATCAGAGGCAGCTCCTGTTAATTATTGAAAATCCTGATTTCCTGAAAGCAGCCTCCTGGCCTTCAGGTGCCCAGCTCCTCCAATTGTTAGGTGGTCTTTGATTGCCTGTATTAAGTTTGTCTCTACCAGAACCAACTAGAGTCACTTTAAATTTTCTGATCTTACCCTGACTGACAGATGTTCAAAAGATATAACATATATAAAGATGCCATTAGACAAAGGTCAACATTATATGAGTGTTAGATTTTTTTAATCTCCTTCTACTTTCTTTTCTTTCTGGGAAAAAATTGTCATTTCTCATCTGAATTACTATGCACTCTCTTTCTTATTATTTTCCTAAAACATAATAAAACAATGTGGAAAATAAAACATACAAAAATGATTTTGGGTATACAGTTGTATTATTTATGTTGTGTAGTTATATCAGTTTTTATAATTACAGATTTGTACATCAGAAAGACTCTTCTCTTTGAGTAAAATAATGTATTCATACATTTTTTGTTATTGTGGGTGTTTTTTTGGTTTTTGTAATGCCTGAGTGAGAAGGGTATTTTTAAAGTAGAGATGTCACTGAAATGATAGCACTTGTCATAAAACTGTCAGTAAAATAAAATGAAACTTCCTCATTCATGAAATAGTATTGGGTACATATAAGACAGCTCTGGCTATTTGACTAACCTCTCATACATCTCTTCACCAAGAGATGCTAATGAAATAAAAAAATGAAGCTTACGTTGATTGAATTACCAAAGAATTTATAGCAGAGAATGACCACAACATAAATGCCAGAATCTCTCAGAGTACGTGGGGCTGAATATGCAATAATTTGAAAGGTTTTAATGCAAATAATATTAATGAGGGAGATAGATAATGACAAAAATGTAATTTAGTGTAAGAATTACTATCTATAGGGAAAAGCAACTCCAAGAACCAGATTAACCTTGTGACTTTTATTGCAAACCAGGGCCACTTTTCCTGAAGGAAACCATCAAGGTAGCCTTAGGCTACAATGAGACAAGTTATCTGATTCCCAGAGAAGCCAGAGACTAGGTCACTGATAATAAAATTTCTGATGTTTATTGCCTGGGGAAAGATTTTCAAAGATGGCATGAAGCCAAAAATAAATTACTTTTAAACAAATCCCTGAACCTTTGCTTTCGGTGCCCTCCCTTTAGTGTCTTGTCAAATGTCTCCAGTCTCATGGCCCACTTCATATGGAGATTGCTTTATCTTGTGACTGCCAGGAAACATTCTTCCTTTTGCATTCCATTCAAAAATTTTCCTAACTTATAACAGCAATACCATTAGCGATACTTAGGTCAACAGCTAGTCATGGCTGTTCTTATGCATGTTTATTTTGGCCTAGAAATGTGTCATGGAAAAAAAATCACAAGGGAACCAAATAAACTATTACAAAGAAGAAACACTGTTTATTTCTTTCTTCTTTTCTAATATGTGGTGCAAATATACAAATTGCATAAAGTAGTGTGTCTACTAAATAAAGTTCATATACATACAACTTATAATGGGGTATATTTGGGTAAATCCCTTTAAAAACTCATTAATTGGAGTCTAATTAATGTCTGATAATTCATAGTCTTATACTACAGTTTTAAAATGTGCCCCAAGTCAAATCAGACAAACTAAAAATAGATTGTATATTAGTTTGACACAGAATAGAATTTTTTCATATAGTTCCTTTTTGTATGCATGTGCTATAATAACCAAAATTCACATTATGTAAGGAAGTGGACTTGCGCTTCTTAATGGATGTGTAACCAGGGTCTTAGGGCTGTGAAGACTATGCCAGTTGCCGAAAACAAGATCAAAAACAAAGAAACAAATGCAAACCAAAAAAACATGGCACTACCCAATCATCAAGAGGAAGTAGAACTGTACTCAGGAAAGACCAAAACAGAAGCAACCAACTGTTATATTATGGCTAAAAAATAGAAATAAATCAGGCTCTTCATTTGAGGTACTTATATTCTATTAGGAACTACCTACGGCTGTCTCTTATTGCAGGTGTGTTTTTGAATCTCCATGATTTTTGCTACATAGAATTTCATTAAATGGAACAAAAAAATGCATGCAATGGTAGTGCTTTCCAAATCATGGGAAAAAAAGACCCGCCAAAAAGTCTACGTGATTCAATTTATTAATGAAAAGGAGAGTATAGATATTTTCAGATATTCAAAGACGTAGAAAATTTGTTTCCAAATTATCTGTTCCTAGAAAGCTACTTGAAATTGTGCCGGAGCAAAATGAGAAAAATCAGTTGACTCAGGAGAGCATTGAAAGTAGGTTCCCAAACATCTTACAGGGGATGTAAGGTCACCAAACAGTTCAGTCTGGAGCAGGACAGTAGATTCTGGGACAAGCTGGGGTGATAGGACATAAACGGAGGAGTATACGTTTAAAATTCAAGTAAGTGAAATCCCAGGAAAATAAAAAAGTAAATGAATAAGCATAATTATTATTAAACAAATAGGCAACTGTAAACTGCAGGATAAACAAACAATGGCTCTCAAAATGATATGATAAAAATAAAAAGCAAATCAAAATGTGACTTAATTTAACCAACTCATTGAATGTCATTATCACACACAATTTTACTTGACCTATACATAAAAAATATTTTTTTTGCATGGCATAGGAGAAGTCACGTTGAAAGAATTATGATTATTGCATTGAAGAGTTTACATCGAGGTGTTCATAATTTAAGTGCCATACTTGGATTTACATCGAACAGCATTTCTATATTTTCATATATAATATATTTATATTTATATATTTTAACTTCCTAAAAAAATGTTGACTGTTTTTCCTGGTAGAACCAACAATGGACACATCACAGACAAATTTACACATACACTGAAGTGAAAAGTGAAGGAAGAGAGGTAAAGCGGAGGGAGCAACAGTCTTCTTCTAAAGTTGGAGTTTGGAACCATTTTTACCTCTTAAGGAATAAAAAGAGAAGCTGAAGTTTGATTTTTGAATTTCCTGAGTTGAGCAGCAAGTGAACTATGAATTTTGATATAATAAAATTAGGACGAAAGGGGTAGGAGAAAATATAGTGTTATAAATCCACATATGTTAACAGAATGTAGTAGTAAAATAGGTTGAGCATTTCATAATTATTTAATAATATTTGCCTTTTAAGATTGGAACTGAGAGTTGGTGTTAACTGGGCCTCATACTCTTTGTTAAAATTCTCTTGCTATTAGAATTTTTTAAAAACCATGTGTGCATATATTATTTCAGTTGAATTATAAAACAATTTAAAACAAAAAGTTTATGTAAAGGGTGATATACTGCATATAACTGCATAAAAATGGCAAATACAATAAATGTATCAGTGCTATTCTGTAGTTCCACATATCATTTATTCATTTCCTCTCAAATTTCCCAAAGTAGCTTCTCCAAAAAACAAATATTTAACCTCGGTCTCCCAAACTTTGATTCTCAATTCTTAGGAGAAATATCTTTTTGTCTCTTACTTAAATAAGACAGTAGATGCCATCCAGAAAACCCTGTTTGCGTTTTCTTCTTCTCACCTCAAAATGCTTACTCAGCTTATCTACATTCATCCTCTTCTTTGTCCTCTGCTCTGGTAGATATGCGTCTGTCCTCTTTAAGGCAAACTCTTATTTAAGTGTTCTTGGTTCCATCTCAGCCAGCCTACCTTCTTCTAAACATATCACTTCCCTTTAGTCTTCCATTTCCACCTACTTTGTCTCCCTTCCTGTGCACTAACGTGTTCCAGTGTTGCTTATCAGATTAACATTCTTCATATAGTTTATGTGTCTTCCTTTGTTACTGTTACACCCAAACTCGCAACGAGAGAATCGCACACTCACTGCCGATACTTTTGTAAATCTTAAACTCATCTGATAACCTTTTAAAATCTGACATTATGTCTATTAGTCTAGAAAAACCACGTTTCGCATGTTAATAATTGTCCGCTAAATATGACATGAAAATGATTTTTCTGTTTTGTCCTCATTTACTACGTCAGTTTTGACCACTCAATCATGAGTAAAATCCCCCTTTTACACTGTATGCACTGCTTTGCCTTTCTACCTTTTTGAACATAGTTTGTCTATCACCATGTTTGCACTTCTTACTTTTTTCACACTCTAAATGATGTTACTCTGTAAGTTTTTCCCCAAAACATATTTTTCTGGTATGTTCCCTCTTTTGGTAATTTCATGCATTCCACACAGCTTTATCTTTTGCTGTGATCTGTCGTTATAGTTACAGTGCTATATTTGAATCAAAGCCATTCACCTTATCTATTATTTAACTCATTACATTTTGCCACAAAACCAGTTCCTCCTTTTGCCCATATATTGCTGTCTACTTTTTCCATCAACTAAACTTAAGACCTTATGGAACCGATCTTGTCTTCTTGGTGCTCCTCACTGAAATCTTTCCTTCACTTGACTCTTTCAGCTGTTTATGTGTTCACAGTTCCTCCGCCATTTATCCTCTGCCTTATTTTCAGTTTCCACGTTTTTCTTTCTCCACATTGATCATTCACAAATATTTACTGATCACTCAATTCTAGTTCTCAAAACAGTCTCTAGTGAGTTAGGATATATTTCAATAGCTACATACTCACAATCAAGTCATGAAGTCCATCATTTATGACGGATGCTGGATCTGGAAGCCAGCCTGTATTTCTGGGTTCCATTTTGCACTAACACACACACACACACACACACACACACACACACATATACACACACATATATATAAAATATATAACTATATAGTTATATCTGTTAATAATTATATATGTTATTTACTAACTATATATAATGTTACATATATAACATAGTTTTATATATAAAAATATATATTTATGTATGAAATGTGTGTGTGTGTGTGTGTATATATATATATATATATATTTTTTTTTTTTTTTTTTTTTTTTTTTCTCCTATCAAGCAGACATATACCCAGCACCCACCAAGGCTACTAAATTCAGTATTTTATTTCCTGGACCTGAATAAATTCTCTAAATTTGGTTTCTGATTGAACTGTATCTCCCTAGTTTGTCATTAAGAACAGAGCTTTCTTGCTAGGTTTGGGATCCCACACTAAACCAGCTCGTGTTTGGGTCATTTCTGTGTTGCGTTTCCTCGGGTTTGTAATCTACATTTTACCTATCCCTATCCTCTGGCCAAAGTTCTCCTGTAGCTGAATGAACTGTCACTCAATAGGCTTCTGATTTGCATCTGCAGCGTGGATTTCCCAGTGCGGTCCTCTGTTCACTGTGATTGCAGCATTCAGGAACCATGGTGTCCCAAAGTCACGCTTGAGATTGCTGTATTTTTATTCATACTACTTTTCTCTGAGACCAGGTTTGACAGCTGGCTCGTTTCCCTTTGCTTCTACCTTACCTTTGTGGTATCTAATCCAGTCTAGCTTTCAGATACTTTTCTTTCCCATTGTCCCAACTGTGGTGGTCCCATAGTCCAAACATAAATAATACCGCTATCCTAATTCAAGTCTTGATAGCACTTTACTCTCTTTCCAACAGTAATAGTTCATTAAAAATATTTATTACTTAGAATTACTCTTCTGATTCTCCCTGTATATCACTCTTACATTGGTTTTCCTAATCTTCCTAATCTATTGAGAAGTATTCATTTGTATGAACCATTATTTCATTTATTAGTTTATTCACACATAATTATTAATTTTAAAACACTAAACTGATCCAATATTCTCTCTCTCAGAGGCCTTCAATAGTACCTCATTTTCCTGAAAAGTGAAATTCAAAACCCATGTGCTTAATGTTTTGTTTTACCCAGGACCTTGTTTCAAACTACCTTTACTGTATGTATTTTTATCTTTATGTATCACCTATCTTTTAGATAAACTAGGTTTCTCATCTTTCTACCATAATTTTACTTATGACATTTCTTCCACAGGGATTGAATTCCCATCTTTGCATCTATCAAAATCTCATCTTGTATTTTCCAGATCAAATCTTAAGAGGCAACTTTGGCCAGGTGGGGTGGCTCATGCCTGTAATCCTAGCACTTTGGGAGGCCGAGGCGGGTGGATCACTTGAGGTCGGGAGTTTGAGATCAGCCTGACCAACATGGAGAAAACCCATCTTCACTAAAAATACAACATTAGCTGGGAGGGGTGGCACATGCCTGTAATCCCAGTTACTCGGGAGGCTGAGGCAAGAGAATCACTTGAACTGGGAGGCGGAGGTTGCCGTGAGATGAGGTCGTGCCATTGCACTCCAGCCTGGGCAACAAGAGCAAGAACCCCCCCCCCCCCAACACACACACACAAAACAAAAGGCAAAGAGGTAACTCTACCAAATATTTTAGCTAGAGCACTAAGAAAAATCCGTCACTTTCCAAAGATTTTATTTACCTGCTTTCTAATCTTACTGCTTTACTGCCTCATAAAATAATAAAATAATTAAGATATAGTTGCTACTTCTTATGCTTCACAAATCATAAGTGATTAAAGAATATTATTACATTTGTTCTGAGTCGATGTCCGCTTTTGTCATTTAAGCATAATGAGCACATAATAGAATTTAATGGTGCTAAGCATCTTTCAGAATAATCTAAGCAGTTGGCATGATAGTAAAATTAATACATTGATATCGGTTGAGCATTGATCATTGTTTACGATATTAAGATCACACATTTAGATGGTATACCCACCTTCTGACTATCTCTTTTCCAGTATGTTAAAATAGAAATATTCAGCATAAAGATAATAAATAGATATAAAATTGGTCACTACAGAAGGTCAAAGATCTGTGTAGCAAATTATCTTGATGGTCTCAATGTTACATACCTGCCTGTATTATATGCCATATGAGCTTTTTGAAAATATACATAAGCACCTTTATAGAAAATAAATTATGTAATTTTATTTCTGTAGTTTCAATGTAAAAGTTAAGGAAGTAAAATATATCTAAGAAGTGCTCATAAAATGAATTCATGGAAATTAAAGGGAAAAAGAAGCTTTCATTTCTCATGTAACAAATTTAAGTGGAATATAAGGAAAATTTTAATGAGACAGAGAAGACTCCTGCTTTCATAATATTTATTATTTTCATAGGAAAGGCACATAATAACCTATTAAAATAAAAATGACGGTATTAGATACTGGTAACTGATAAGAGAAAAATGCAACACTGTTATATGTCAATAAAAGGAGCAAAAAGGGAGTTACCTCCAATTGGTGGGTCAGCGACAGCCTCTCTAAGGCAACACCAGAGTGGAGAGTGAAAGGCTGAGTCCATCATGAAAAGATTCCAAGCAATAGAAAGAGCAGAGGCCCTCAGGTGGGGATGAGAGTTGATTTCTAAAGAAAATAGAAAGAAAGCCAATGTGGTTTAACAAAAATAAATAAGGGGAAAATGATACAAAATTCAAGTGGAAAGGGATAAGATCATGTAAAGTCTTGTGGGCCATGTTAGAGTTTCCATTTTGTTCTAATATTTTAGTAAGACATAATGTTTTCCTCTAGCTAAGAATAATGTCTCAATGGCCTTTGACCACCAAATACTATTTCTGCATGATATAAAAAAGCATACCCTGAAAAATGCAGACACCTTTATTTAAACTTTGTATTCATTATACTTTATAAAAAATATTTATGTAATTTCATTTTATTGGATTTTTTGACATTCCATGGAGTAGAATATGGCCTACAATTTTAATTGTGCCTACATCTTATAATATTTACTCTAGGGAACAGGTGGGGATATTTTTATAGAAGGTTAATGTTACTGAACAAACCATTGTGCTTGCTAAATTAACTGTGTCATACTCATAACTACTTAGGTGAATCACGTTCGAGAACCAAATGGAATGTGTCAGGTTGAGATGCAGAGATTTTCATTTTCCTCTGAGATGTGACCTCCAGTATCATTGGTAGAAAGAAAGAATGGAATTGCATCTGCCCCTGCCAATCTGTGTGAATATAACTTAATTTGTTGATCTAGACTCTTTCTGCTCAGTTGCTGAACCTTTAAAAACATAAGCTCTAGGGAGTTAGATTTCCAGTGCATAAATACTTGATGCACTATTGCTTTTCATACTATATGGGAATAAAATAAAACAGCCAACCCTTTGTACGTCTGCCATTCTTTACCAACTCTCAGTGAGCTATTACATACCCAGACAACCCCTTGTCTACTTTGATGATTTCCTTGGCACAGCAAACTGGTAATTAAACATATATTTTGTACTAAAGATGTTGATTACAATAAGAATATGCCTTTTTTTATCATAAAATCATAGATACTTGAAAAAATAACACTTTTAACTTTTGTTACGTAATATAAATGAAACATAAGGATTTCAAGAAATGAACAAAGTCATAGATAATATTTTTCAACTTTTGTGAAGTATAAATTAAAGCACTTTCTAATATATTATTTGTTTATTTAAATATGTAGGCGCATGCAACACCACAGTTTACTAACTCAGTTAGAGCATATTTAGCATATTTGATGTGTTACTTAGGATTAAGAACTTCAAATTGTCAATAGCCATGTATTTTCCTTTTTTTTAGTTAGGTCTACTACAAAAATAATTTTTAAGATGTTAAGTAATTATATTGCATATATTTTAATGCAGAAATTCTGCATCACAATTTACAGAGTAATTAAATGATTGCTTGGGTAATTATTTTAGTTCATTGTTTAAAGATATTTAGATTAGAATGCAATAAGCTATGTTATGACTGGAAAAAAAAAAAAAAAGCGTAGCTCAGGCCTAAAACAGGAATGCTTCATTTCTCTCTTGCAGCAGACAAGTGTGGCAGGCTTGGGTGGGTGCTCTTCTCTACACCAACCACACTTAGGGACCCAAGCTGTGGGAGGCTCCCTCTTCATTCATGAATGCACGATTGCCAGGAAAGGAGAAAGCGATCACGAGGTTGTGCCTTGACTCCTAAAGCTTCTGCCTGAAAGTGGCACCTACCATTTCTGCTCCTTGTTTGGCCAAAGCAAGTCACATGGTCACATCTAACTTCAAAAGCGTATGGCCTTGCAATATTACCCTCTGTCCCGAGGAAGAATGAGAAGTCTGTGGGGAGCAATGCGGGAAACCACCCCAGCTCCTGCTTCTTCCTTGCTGAATCCCAGTATTAGATACAAAATTCTTCTTGTCCGAAAGCTGATCTTCTATTTTCAACCTGTTTCCAGTATCTTCTCCATGAAGCCTCCCACACCCCATGTTCAGCCATGTCAAAAGTCCCATTGTTTTCTGAACACACAGTAGCATTTTATGTCATCATGTTTTACATGTGGTACTGATTTTTTTAATGTCTGATATTTCCTTTCCTTCCTCTTGTCTCAGAATCATTCTTTATTTACATTTTTAATGTTTATGGATACATATTTGGTATATAAATATATATTTATGGCATGCATGAGACATTTTGATACAAGCATATAATATGTAATAATCACATCAATGGGAAATGGGGTATCCATCCTCAAGCATTTATCATTTTCTTGTGTGACAAACAATCCATCAGTCTTTAAAACATATGTCAAGTGTCAACTTCTCTGAGAATCTGTCTTCACTCCCTCAAATAGACTTGGTCACTTTAGTCTGAGAGGCCATGGTGCTTTTAAAAATACCTCATTATCTTAAGCTTTTTTCATCTATATTTTACTTTTCCTAAACTCAATTGAATTATTAAAAATATTTATTATGACTATTCTGTGCCAAAAATACTCTTCACACTTTAGACATAACTGTGAATGGAACACACAAAACTCCCCGATCCTCTAGATTTCATGTTAGAGTGTGAAAACAATAGATACAGTAAATATTTTATATATGGGGTGAACAAACTACTTATTTTTTACTACAGGACACATTTGGAGAGTGAAAGATTGTCCTCCTTATAATTATGTTAGGACAACGGTTATAACCCATTGTCTTTAAACTGAAATATTGAGTGATTCTAATGCTATGAAAATAAAAAGAAAAGTAGAACCAGGCAAGGGTGATCCAAAATAACTGTTGTTTGAGGGGTAAATTGCAATTTTAACAGCATGACCACTGAAAAGGCAACATTTAAGGAAAGATTAGAAGAAGAGAAGGGAAGGAGCCCTGGAGATATCTGAGAAAAAATATTTCATTAGGGAGACCAGCAAGGGCAAAGGTTCCAAGTTCAAACTTGTGGCTGCAGCAGGCAGTGGAGAGAAGGCACAGAAAAAGTGGGATATGAGGTGATATGGTTAGGCTCTGTCCCCACCCAAATCTCATCACACACAGAAAAATCTCCCCACGCACAGAAAAAGTGGGATATGAGGTGATATGGTTAGGCTCTGTCCCCACCCAAATCTCATCTTCAATTGTAATAATCCCCACATGTCAAGGCTGTCAAGAGTGGAGCCAGGTGGAGATAATTGAATCATGGGAGTGATTTTCCCTATACTGTTCTTGTGATAGTGAGTAAGTCTCACTAGATCTGATGGTTTCATAAATGGGAGTTCCTCTGCACAAACTCTCTTGCCTGCCGCCATGTAAGATGTGTCTTTCTCCGCATTCGCCTTCCACCATGATTTTGAGGCCTCCCCAGCCATGTGGAACTATGAGTCAATTAAATCTCTTTCCTTTACAAATTACCCAGTCTTGGGTATGTCTTTTACCAGTGTGAGAACAGACTAATACACGAGGACAGGGAGTAATAGAGGCAGATCATTTAACACCTGTGTGTCCCTATAAGCTTTGTGGCTTTTAATCTGAGTGAAATGAGGAGCATTCCAGGAATTTTCAGTAGGTGAACATAATTAACTGATATGTCAGAGAGACTTTTCTGGCTACTCCACTAAGAGCTGCATCGGTGGGAAGAAAACCGGTCGATCAATCATTGCAACAACCTGGGTTAGAGACGATGGGACCTCAGATAATGGTAGTAACAGTGGAGTTCATGAGCTGTGGCCATCCTGGATATAGCTTGAAGGTAGAACCAAGAGCATTTCTTGGTGGATAAGATGTGAAGTGTGAAAGAGGGAAGTCAAGGATTTTGCCAAAGTGTTTTCCCAAAGAATAGAAATGACAGTGTTGAGGCAATATTGTGGGTGTTGAAGGTTTGAATGGAAGGGATGTAAAAATTTCAGATTTGGTCATTGTAACCTTGAGATAAGAGCTAGGCATCCTAGTGAATATGCTGAGTGGGCAGTTGGACATATGAGTCTGGGCTTTGGAGAGAGGTATTGTTGGGAAACCTAAATGTTGGCACCATTAGGTTACAGATAGTGTTTAATGTGGTAAGGCTGGATTGACTAAGAGGGAGTGAGACAGATGAGAAAATGACAAGAGGGACCCTAAGGACAATCTATTTTACAAGTTTGATAGGAAGGGGAGATACAAGCAAAGGAGACTGGCAAGTGGCCAGTGAGGGTGCATTAACCTGAAAATCAAGAAAAGAGAGTATATTTAGAAGGACGCTATCTATGTCAAATGCTGTGGAATGACCACATAAGTGTCCCAAAGCAGGACACCTTCACTTTTGAGAGTGAAGGGAGTGCTAAACATATTAACATGATATTGTTTTATGAAAACTTTCTATTAATTAGTATTCAAATTAATTTCATTATATTGGGTGAAATGTTGAAACAATCCACTTAAAATGATTTTTAAAATGAAATTATTTTCAAAAATAAAAATAACATATGGCCATGTACCTTGGAAAAGTGATTTTGTTTATAATTTGAATATAAAAGTTAATATAAACAGAGTACATATTCTTAACACATTTTTATGTACTTTAATCAGTTTCTTAGTCACAGGCCACTGGAATTTTCCTGAGGCTTTTTTTTTCCCCAATATGGTATTATTTTTATTATTTTATGCATTGGATAAAAATAAACAATTTTTTAGAGACAGGATCTTGCTATGTTGCCCAGGCTGGCATGAAACATCCAGGCTCAAGCAATTCTTCTGCCTCAGATGCTTATCTAACTGATACTATAGGTGCATGCCACTGTGCCTGGCAAAATAAACCATTTTTGGTAATAAGTTAATTGAAATCAATTTGTAGCAAGTGCTTACCAGATTTTAAACTGGCATCACTGAATTTTAAAATAATTCTTCTGTTAATGTAGCCAACTGTTAAGTAGAAATCATGTCACTTACATGTGGGTACAAGAAAATTTATGTTATGAGTGGAATTATCCCCCCAAATATATTAATATCTTGAAGCCTTCACTCCCAGGTCCTCAGCATGAGACTGAGATACATGCTGTATTTGGAGATGCGGCCTTTATGATTATATCAAAATCACCTGACACGGTGGGGAGGCTTAATTCAACATAACTGGCATCCTTATAAAAAGAAGAAATTTGGATGCACAAGGAGACACCAGGGATAGGTGTTCACAGAGGGAAGGGACTGTAAGGAAACAGCAAAAAAGCTGCCGTCTGCAAGCCAAGGAGAGAGAGGCCCCAGAAGGAACCAAATCTGCTGCCATCTTGATTTGAACTTCCAAGCACCAGAATCAGGAGAAAATAAAATTCTGTTGTTTAATCCACTCAGTCTGTGTGTGTGTGTGCACGTATGTGTGTGCTTGTGTGTGTGTGTGTGTGCATGCATGCACTTGTTTTTGTTTGTTTGTTTGTTTGTTTTTTATGACAGCCCTAGAAAATTAATATGATTTGGGTTTGGATTTGAACAAAATTCAGTCAGAACAACAGTCATTTGATCTTAATAACCAGGCACTCTCAGAGTGACGGATAAGCAAGCCTCTGCTTCATGTGCCAAATTTTCTTCAGGCATGGTTCTCCTAAACTAAATGGGACCCTTTGAAGTAGATGCTAATTCTTCTGCGAATTCACGGTTTTTGGTTTTCATGTGGTTAGTGACATTAAGATGGTGTTCATGGGGAATGATAAATGAATCATCAATACTTTCATAAAAATTATAGTTCATCATTAACTTTCTCAAGTAATGCAACTTAAATACATAAAATTCCCTGAAACATCTATTTTATTGGATTTGTGTTCATTTTCGCTTAAAAGGTTTGTTGAAATAATTTACAAAGTGTTACCCATAATGAAATGTACTTTGAAAGGTGTAGATTTATCCTGTTGGTACATAGCTTTCCGACCACTGTCCATCCAGACTCTTTAGTTCATGAATACCTAACCTGTAATTTCCCATTGTTTTCCTCACTGACACCATTTACAGAGGCCCAGTGAGGTCATGCGTCTCCCAGGTCATTGAACTGGCTGGTACTAATAGTGACCAGCAAGGAGCAGTATTACCTAAATTTTTGAAAATCGTCCGAGACCAAAGGAAGTATCTATCTTAGCACTCTGCATTCTGTCCTTCAAAGGTGTTAGCTGAAATAATAATGATATTAATTAAGATGTTAGTTATGTTATAGCTGGACAGGGTTGAGAAAAGAGAATGGGTCAAGCATGTTCGATGTGCTTCTTTCTGATTTAAACTGTGACTAAAATTGAAAACACATTCATGACGTGTTCATCTCACACACTACTGCGTGAAATGATGGCAGAGCTAGACACAAAGTAGTGATCCAATAAACCCCACCTACGTTGTGCAAATGCTTCTGTTCACCTCAATTTTTAAAATTATAAATAAAAATCCAGCTCACAATGTTAAGTAGCAGGATGCTGGATAATTCTGAGAGTAAAGTGATGAGTCAGAACTAAAATTTCGATTCAGAAATGTGGAGGCCATTGGCAACCTTAGTAAGATCAGTTTCTTTTTTAATGATTTAATTGACTCATCATAATTGTAAATATTTATAAAGTACATGTGACATTTTGATACATGTATGTGTTGTGTAAAGATCAAATTAGGGTAATTGACATACCTGTCACCTCAAGCATTTATTATCTGTTTGTATTAGGAGCATTCAAAATGCTCTCATCTATCTATTAGAAAATACACTATTAGAAAATATACTGTAAATTGTTGTTAACTATAGTCACCCTACTTTGTTACAGAACTTATTCTTCCTATCTAACTATAATTGCGTACCTATTAACCAACTTCTTTCTATCCCCTCCTTCCCTCTAGCCTTCCTAGCCACGGGTGACCACGAATCTATGTATCAGTAAAAATATTTATATGTCAAATGACAGTGATCACATTTTGCTCAATTATAGAGCGATTTGTATAACTGTCAAGCTCTTTCCTGGATTGGTATGGTCAAATATACCCAATATGGATTTTTTTAGGTCCAACAGACAAGGGTTCAAATTATGGTTATTTCACTTACAACCCACATCTTCTTGGGCAACCTAGAACAATGCATAGCACTTAGAAAAAACTCAATTACTGTAATTAGAATTATCACCGAAAGTGTGTAAGTTAGCTGATCACAATCATTTCCTTATTTATTACAGTGCAAATATAATGTTTTGCTCTATCCTGCATCAAATAAGCATTTGTTAAATGTATTGGGATGTGTCAGTGTGTCTTTGCCGATCTAAGTATATCAAAATTTGTTAGGGAACTTATTTCTTGTAGTGAATGTGAAAGAATCTATCAGTTGGCCAGGCGCGGTGGCTCACGCTTGTAATCTCAGCACTTTGAATTGCAGAGGCGGGTGGATCACGAAGTCAGGAGATCGAGACCACGGTGAAACCCCGTCCCTACTAAATAATGCAAAAAATTAGCCAGGCATGGTGGCGGGTGCCTGTAGTTCCGGTTGCGGGAGACTGAGGCAGGAGAATGGTGTGAACCCAGGAGGCAGAGCTTGAGGTGAGCCGAGGTCGTGCCACTGCACTCCAGCCTTGGCACAGAGCGAGACTCTGTCTCAAGGGGAAAAAAAAAAAATCTATCAGTCATCTGTTTATTGATCTGTCGATCTATTGCCTACCTATCCAGCTACCCATCAATCTATCTATATTGGTTTAAGACAAAGCAAATTTTCTAGAAGTATAAAAATGGCTGTCTTTGAAATAGCAGTAATGTGAAGGTAAATCATAAACTTTATACATTAAATGTATTTCTTCTCACCCTAAGGCTCTCATATAATGAGAATATCATTAAAGGATGATGACAAGAAAAGAGAATAGATAAGAGTTCATTATTTCTCAAAAGGATGTTTATTCATAGTGACATTTTATTAGGAAATTGATCTTTAGCAACTCAATCCATATAAGTAAGTGTAAATTTCCTCAAGCATTGAAATGAGAGAAAAAATATAATTTACAGCATGAGCATTAGTTTACTTTTGAGTCAGATGTACTATTTTGGTTATTGGCCAGTTTAGTTTAGATGATCAGCAACCTCAGAAATAGAGTAAGACCACTGAGGTCTTGATCCTTTGCTTTGTTAATGATGTTGGCCAATTCTCTTTTTCTTAGAGGATTGGCCAACTTAATACTTTGGAAGCTACAAGGTATTTCAGCCTTGATAAGAGGAGTCAAAGGAAAGAATGAAATAAAGGCAGATTCTTTTATCTTAGAAATTACTGACAAGAAAGGAAACTCACACAGCACTAGTTACTCATCAGATGACACTGCAAAAATAGTTTTGATGAGAATATTGTTGAGTGACACATTGATGATTGAATAAGAAAAGTTACAATAAAGAAAAAATACTACTAACAAAATATCAGTATAATGAATAGAATACTCTAAATGGCAATAAAGAACATGAATTACATGTAAGTAATAAAAGTTAAATATTTTACCAAATGTCCCATTAGTCAAATTCACACTGAGTTTGTCTATTCCTGTACACAAGTTTTGAAAGTTAACCATATTTTCAACTTTTCTTTCACAA
The DNA here is from genome assembly GCF_002776525.5 of Piliocolobus tephrosceles. NCBI lineage: Eukaryota > Metazoa > Chordata > Mammalia > Primates > Cercopithecidae > Piliocolobus > Piliocolobus tephrosceles. The sequence continues at coordinate 10,033,266 of NC_045455.1, read as the reverse complement.
TAATATTTGCGTGGTCTAGATTTTGTAAAATTTCAATGCAAAAGCATTGATTTTGTACTTAGCTTTTCTCTTTATAGCTTTTCCTTTGTTAGACCTTAAGTCTACAATTTGCAAAATCAATAAAAACACAGCTTTTCCTAAGAAAGAAAAGTCCTCCAGAGGTTTACACGAAGATTTCCAGGGCAAGATTTCTGTGACCTTGAACTATTTGTAAAGTACCAGTGGTGACTTGTCAGAGTGTCACATCAAAATTGGTTTTGTGTCTCCAAGGAAGGTTCAGCATGTAATGTCAGTAACAGCTGGGGTAAAGGCAACAATTATATGTCAGCTCTGCTTTCTTTTCAAAGAGAGCATTTTCCCAGGCTGACATATTGCTGAGGAGAAAAAGGACACATACAAAAGTTTGTTTTCATTTTCCATTATTTTTGGATATATGGAGACTGTGACAAGCCAATAATAGTAAACAAAAATGACAAGAATCGACACTGGTGACCATAAGATGTGCAAGCTGCTATGGTTAGTACACATTTGGTTTGACCTCTTTCCATTTTATGAGTTTAGAGAAGAGGAAGGAAAGAAATTCAGAAGGCCATACTCATTTAGTAAGATTTTCTAGCTATAAAAATACATACTACCCCACTCTTTCAAAATTTCCAACTTTTAAGAAATATAGGAATAATTGCTCAGAATGAAATTATTGCAAAACAGTTCAAGATTGACAAAACCAAGTATCCTCACCCTTTATTAAACAGAAGACTATGCCATTGTTCACACATTATAGGACCTTATTTGTGTTGTTTGAGAACTAGCCATAAAAAGATTATTGTAAAAGGAAAATGTGAAAACTTAGCTATGACTAATTGATGTTTAATCTGTATTTTATAAAATAGAAAAAAAAAAGCTGTTTTATTGAAAACAGTTGTGTGGGCTTGCTGGCAGAAGGAACGGCTATGTTATGTTATGAAATAATCAGAGAAAAAATTATCTAATGCTCTTTTCATAACACTTAAAGGAGGTATTCTAATATCACAGAAACCTTGGGGGAAGGTTGCAGACAAAAAGCAACATAATTAAGTTTCAGTTAAACATCTGCCAGAAAGGGATTAAATCAATGGTACTGTTTTTCTTGGTAGACCCCACGGTGGGAGCTGAACCCTCATAGTAAACACCAATCATGGGCAGTTGTCTCGGTGGAGGTTGTGCTTAATCCGGATTTTCAACTATTTGTTTTCAAAATTTACTAGAGATTTTTAAGTGTATGCATAAAATGCTCTGGTTTTACTAATGGAAATTCAATGACATTTTAAGTGAACCCCAGTTATTTCTCATGTTTGTTTCTTTGCCTATCAGAAACAGACAGACAGACAAACAAAAGCTTTATTTAAATTTGAATTATCCTTGGTTTTTGATTTAGCTGAGGTTATTATGTCCACTGGGTCAAACCCAGATTTGTTCATTGATATTCAACATTTTCCATTTTAGCACTTTACCCCAAGCATTAATTCAGTCTTTCCAAATAATTTAGGGAGGAATAGGTGGACGTTAGACTCAAGGAGGTTTCAGCAGGAGGCCTGCAAAAGTATGGGCCAAAGAAATTGTTCAGTAAGGCTATTTGTTTGCAGATCATTAGGACAAAAACCTACAGATCTTTCTTCTCCTTGAAAGATCTCTTTTGTTTTCATTTGAAAACAAAAACAAAAACAAAAAAAAAAAACAAAAAACAAAAAGCGTACAACCACAAAAACCGGGAAAAGAAAAGAGGCCAAGTTCCCTGACAATTCTGAATGTAGGAAACAGCACCAGTGTTTGGATGGGCCCTGAGCAATGGCGCAGACACCCTTAAGTGCTGAGGGTACCTTGGATGAGTGGAAGAAGAAGGACTAACAGGGCATGATCATAAAAACGGCTAATGTTTATTCAAATGGAGTGTTCAAAAAGAAAACTAGTTGGAAAATTTTTCTATGCTTGGCTAATGCTGTGCCGCTCTAACAATTCTGTCATTTCAGCTGCAGACAGAAATTCAGGGAAATTTTGAACCAGACATTTTTCCTGAGTGCATTTACAAAACATCCCTTGGAGTGGCCACATTTAAGGATACTCATGCAAAAGGAGAGAAAACTAAATATCACTACACATTGCAAATATTGCTAATGAAGTGCATGTATTTTCAAAATTTAACTTAGAGTGTTTTAGGTTGAGAAGAAATTTGGACAGAAAGCTAGGAAATTAAATCAACATATTATAATTATAACTATAATTAATATTATTATAACTATTATAATATTATTATAATATTACCATATTTTCCTTTTTGGAAAAGAAAATAAATGGTGTGAATGCATACTGTCCAAAAAAAAAAAAATGGGGAGAAATTAAGGCCACTGACCTAACACCCTAAGTTGTGGCATCACAGCTTGTTTAGGATATGACAGGGAAGAAGATGAAAATCAGTTAGTTTATGTGTCATGAAACAGTAAAATCTCAGACACATTTGTAATATTAAAATTACCATAGAAATGAAGGCCTGCATTTGTATCTCATTACTTCCCTCTATAGATTTCCAACTAATTTATGCTAATATTTAAATTTCACATTTTCACTGAACCTGATAATAATTATCAAAATAACAAACTAAGGTATCTTAGGCACTGGCTGTGTGTCAAGCATCATCCTGAGTGTTTTATAGATGTTTTCTCTTTTATCTTCACAACAACCCTATGAGGTAAGACATTTTCCTTCAGTTTGAAGATGAACAAGCTGAGGCTTTGAGAGGTTAAGTCAATTGTCAAAATCAGAAACACATGACCATCTGACTCCCAGGTGTGGGCTATTAAATGCTACATTATTTTGCTTACATTTTCATATCATAATAATTTAAATAAGGCACAAGGAGGGTTAAATAAGGGACACAAAGCAAGTTTTAAAGGTGTCACATTTGGCACTGTTGCATCCGCAATGAGAATGAGTAATGCTAACAGCTTTCCTGTACAGCTTCTTATTAAAATCTGGTGAAAGTGGGGATATCTTAATTCTAGATTTGATTCAGCAGCAGTGGAATTACTTTTCATCTCGGTACATTAAACAACTTCGAAATTGTATCTGTATGTATTATAAAGTGTTTTTGTCTTCTTTTGTAATCAAATTACAATCTTTCGGATTCAGATATCTTTGGAATCAGATTCTTCCAATATTTATTGCATATCTATTATGCACAGACATACTAGCTTCTTAACTGCTAAGAAAATATTCACAAAGACATATATCTTTTGAGGAACTCCTTAACTCATCAATAAACTACTCAATAAGTAGATGGTCAGATTATTTAAAAATACACTTTGCCAAAAGATGCATAAAGTCAGCTAAGCACTTGTGAAGATTCCCAACATCTGCAGTGAAATGAAAATTAAAACTCAGATGTCCCTGCAACCCCAAAATAGCTGCTTTATTTATTTATCTCCTAATGTAGTTGGGAATGTGAGAAACTGAAAAGCTCCTTCACAGTTGGTGGAAATTCAAAATGGCAGAGCCTCATTAGAAAACAGCTCAGCAGACACTTGTCACCAAACTCAGTGTGGTCTCTTCTTGTTATGTAATCAAGGGAAATAGAAACATGCTTACAGGCTTATAACCAGATGCTCAAGCAGCTTCCCTCATGATGGCATCAAACTGGAGACAACCTCCACTGCTATCAAGAATTCACAGACAAAGCAATTGTGGTATGTCTAAAAAAAGCATACTCAGCAATAAACAAACAAAGAAAAACTCTGACACGTAGATAAATAGATAAAGAGAGAAAAAAGCCATTGATGCATGCAACTACAATCTCAAAAACATTATGGAAAAAGAAGCCAGACATCATAAATTCTGTAATACTATACAGTTCATGTAAATGAAATTCTAGAACAAACACAGCTATAGTGATGGAAAACAGATCAATGGTCACCTGGGCTGGGGGTGGGGAGAGGTGGTCCATGGCACAGGGACAGGGGGAAATTCGAGGGTGATGAAAAAATTCATTCCTTAGCCACTGCATCCACCTACTTTTGGCATGAGGCCGGACTCAGGCTCTCTATTCATTCCTGCTAGACATTCACATGTCAGAGACCTCAGCTCTGCATTCCATCCATTTTTCTCTCAGTCTCCTTTCTTGCTATTTACACATCACATGTCTCCTATGCTTGCACTTGTTGATTGAGAGGAACACGAGGGTCCTAAAATGAGTGTAAATCCATTGAATTAAGCAATAGACAAATTTTTAATTCAATGTTTTTTAAGAAGGCAAATTGACAATTATCTGATGTGAAGGAGAAGATAGTTTATTATAATAATTGTGTAAGGTTAATAAAACTAATAATGTCAGTTGTTTTCTGTAACATTAACAAGTAACACCTTTAATTTCATTTAGTTTGTAACAATAGAGCAAAAGTTACAAAAGTTTCTTTTTTTTTTTTTTTTACCTTACACTTAAGATTGTCTTAAAATGATATACTATTAAATGAATAGAATTTTAAAAAGAGGTAACCTATGGTCTTACCATGGGAGGAGAGGGTAGAGGGTCCCATATGAACCCTTATATCAGGAGACACAGTGAAAGCAGAGTTTAGTTGAGGATACACCAAGCATATCTTTATCTAAGTGACACAGTTTCTATGTTATTTCCAGGTAAGAAGAAGAAGCCTAACAGATATAGACTGGGGGCCAAAATATTGGTATTTCTTCAAAGAAATGTGTTTATTGGGAGTGAGGCATGTGACAAAAAAGAAAAAACAATTCTTTGAAATTTTAGTAGCTCTGAAAATTTTCACTAAAATGGTTTTATCTTCCTTTGCAAGTTTTTGCAGTTACCTGTGGAGAGGTGCCTAAGCTAGAGGGTACAGCCAGTTCCGTGGCTGAATGATGGGCCTGCTTGGGTAGGTGGCCGCAATGCAAGCAGAACAGCTGATGAGTGGTAGAACTGGAGAGAGGGTTAAAAATATACATGTCATGAAAGAAAGGATAGCTAGAGGTTCACTTAATTCGGGATACTTCAAGCTAAAAAGAGATGTAAATTTCTATCTCTTTATGTATGTAAATATCTGATTCTTTATGTGCAGAAATTTGCAATGTAAATGGTAGTTAGGCCCTGAGTGAACCAAATAAAAAACTACTACATATTGGTCAATGAAAGTAAATGTGCAATTGCTTACTCTGGAGTTTGTTAATTAATGTATTCATGGTCATTCACTCTTCCAGAAGGATGGAGGGAACTATGCTATTCACTGTGATATTGAGAAGTTTAGCTTTAACTTTTTTCCATATCCAAGTAAAATTTCTTACTAAGTTCAATGTTTTATTTTTCTGCAAATTAACTTGGCAAAATAAATCATGTATGAATGCTTTTGTGTTATTCACATGTGTTCAAACAAAAGGAAGTTGTAAAATGTGCAGAATCTCAATTCAATTCTTGGGTTGAAAATTGTATGAATAAATTATCTTTTTATTTTTGAGATGGCGTCTCACTCTATGACCCATGCTGGAGTCAGTGATGCCATCATAGTTCACTGCAGCCTCGACCTCCTAGGTTCGAGCAATCCTACTGCCTCAGCCTCCTGAGTAGCTGGGACTACAGGTGCACACCAGCATGCCTGGCTATTTTGAAAAAATTTTTTTGGCCGGGCACGGTGTCTCACACCTTTAATCCCAGCACTTTGGGAGCCTGAGGCAGCCAGATCACCTGAGGTTGGGAGTTCAAGACCAGCCTGGCCAACATGGCAAAACCCCATCTCTACTAAAAATACAAAAATTAGCCAGGTGTGGTGGCATGCACCTATAGTCCCAGCTGCTTCTCAGGAGGCTGAGGCAGGAGAATCACTTGAACCCGGGAGGCGGAAGTTGCAGTGAGCCAAAATCACACCACTGCACTCCAGCCTGGGTGACAGAGCGAGACTCCGCCTCAAAATAAATAAACAAAAAAATAAACAATTTTTTAAAACATTTTTTATAAAGATGAGGGTCTCCCTATGTTGCCTAGGCTGGTCGCAAACTCCTGGGCTCAAATGATCCTTCCACCTTGGCCTCCTAAAGTGTTGGAACTTTAGGCGTGAGCTACCATGCCTAGCTGAAATAATTATCTTTATGCTTTTCTGTTTGAATTATTTACAATGGTAAAGAACCGGCAGGGCACAGTGGCTCAAGCCTGTAATCCCAGCACTTTGGGAGGCCGAGACGGGCAGATCACGAGGTCAGGAGATCGAGACCATCCTGGCTCACACGGTGAAACCCCGTCTCTACTAAAAAAAAAAAAATACAAAAAAACTAGCCGGGCGAGGTGGCGGGCGCCTGTAGTCCCAGCTACTCAGGAGGCTGAGGCAGGAGAATGGTGTAAACCCGGGAGGTGGAGCTTCCAGTGAGCTGAGATCTGGCCACTGCACTCCAGCCTGGGCGACACAGTGAGACTCCGTCTCAAAAAAAAAAAAAAAAAAAAGAATCATAGGAATTATACACTATAGCTCTAATTTACTCAACTACTATAAAAAGACTGCAGATTATCTTAACATTGGCAATAATAATAGAAAAATACTAACACTAGAAGAATTAGTACATACTGGGCAGCATTTTAGGTGCTTTATATATTAATAGGCAATCCTTACAACAATTGTATGATGGGGGCTAATATAATTATCCCCATTTTACAAGTGAGAAAATTAAGGCTCAGAAGTCACACAAGTTATGGCAGAGCTAGGATTTCAGCGCAGGCAACAAGGCTCTGAAATCGATTGATCTTAATCGCTATTTCATAATGCTTTGAAGTAGTATAGAAACAGAGCTGAAGACATGCTTTCTTGTGAAGTTATTTTAAAACTTCAATGACTATGTACGTAGCTAAAAATCCCTGTAAAATCTTTATTAGATATCATACCTCAAAATAAACATACAACAACACATGAATTCTAAACCCTTTTTGAAAACCTGCAATTTGGGGACTTAAGGGCATTCAGAAATAATAAGTCGATATAGTCAAGGTCCCTCTGTAGTCATGGTAATTATAGATAAATAACAACAACAACACTAATAATAATAACAAATGTCTGACTCTAGAAGGTCATCATGGCTTGGAAGTTGCTTAAATCTCTCATTAGATTTAATGATTCATAGTGGATGATGCTTCCATTAGGAATTGGAGCCCTTCACTCTTCCTTTGGCCTCTGCTCTCTGGCCTGCTGTGACCTGCTCCTCTGCTGCTGAGACTCGCTCATGCAATGGCATACTTGGACATTCTAGAAGCTTAGAATGACATTCTCAGGTCCTGCCACACTTCACATCAAGTCTCTTTTCTTGATTTTATCAAAATATGTCACATAAAAAGTGGAATCTTTTTAAAACTCTGTGAAGGAAATTTCATATGGTTTCCATAGCTTCTTTTACATCTCTACTGACTTCAAAGAATATTACAGAGCAAGGGCAAAACAGTTCCTCCTGATATTCATGAGCATGTGCCTTTGGCCCGCAGGTGATCACGTCGAAAGACCCCTTGCCTGGGATACGGATAATATAAATTCAAATGCTGAATTTGACCCTGTTCATGTTTGTGACCTTATCAGCAATGCACTTTTACAATCTTGTATTCTTCATCCATTGCATGAACTAAAATATCTTACTTTTTTGTTAAGCTCCAAATTCCAAGTCTTTATGCTTGAGACTACTATCTAACTGCAGACATTTATTTACCGTGCTTTATTTTCTTGTCCTACTGGTTTGTCATGATTCCTCCACCCTTGAAGTTCGCATTCAAGGTTGGAATGGACTCATCCTATACTTTCTGTTCTTTAACCCTCTTTTGCCTTTAGGTAAAATTCTGCAAAATTATGAGACAATTGAAATTCCACACTGTGTCTAACCATTCTTATATTCCCCTGAATTCAATGAGCTGTGTCATCCCTTGGGAGTTGTTAGTAATTATAGTACATCTCTGAAGAACAATTGCTTTGTCGTGGAGCTATTTTTATACCTGGATATTCTACAACTAGATTGGGAGCTTTGAAAACTAGATATATGACATATTAATGTTTTCAGTCACCCACAATATGTAGCATGTATCTTTTCTAGCGGACTGGAAATGATTTTTTTATACTGGCTTTAAAACAATGAGACTTGTCACAAATGAATAACATTGCTTCTATTTAAAAAGATTACAGAAGACATACAATATAAACATTATTACAGCTATAGATCATCTATACACAGAAAATAGAGAAATTTCTATTCCAAACTTAAGTTTTTGGAAGATGCGGAATTGAGCATGAAGGAGGAGGAACTGGATTGAGTAAAGAATAAAAATTTATGTTCACATACTCTACTCCAAGGAATCCTTTTTCTGATGCATGGCGTTGGTCAATATTAGATCTGAGAAAAGAAGGGGAAAGGGAGATTTAAGAAATTGTAATTGCTGCCAGGTGTGGTGGCTCGCGCCTGTAATCCCAGCACTTTGGGAAGCCGAGGCGGGCGGATCACAAGGTCAAGAGATTAAAACTGTCCTGACCAACATGGTCAGGATAACGCCGTCTCTACTAAAAATACAAAAATTAGCTTGAGGGGGTTGCGGGGGTGGCGCGTGCCTGTAGTCCCAGCTACTTGGGAGGCTGAGGCAGGAGAATCGCTCGAACCCAGGAAGCAGAGGTTGAGGTGACACGACGTGGTGCCATTGCCCTCCAGCCTGGCGACAGAGCAAGACTCCGTCTCGAAAGAAAAAAAAAGAAATTGTAATTGCATGATTCATTCGATGAATTTCTGATTGAAAGCAAAAGAAAGTGATAACACCAGAAACATTAAAGCATCAGGTGGTTCTAGAATCTGAATTTTCATGCCCCCCAAATTCCTATGTTAAAATCCTTCCCCCTAAGGTGATGAAATTGGGAAGTGAGGCCTTTTGAGAAGTGGACAGAACCCTCGTGAATGGATTTTGTAAGGGAATTAGTGCCCTTATAAAAGAGACCTCAGAGCGTTAGTTCACTGCTTCCACTATGTGTAGATGTGTGGACTTAGCGAGAGACTTATCTATAAACCAGGAAGTGGGCTTTCACCAGACGTTGAATCTGCCAGTACTCTGGTCTTTGACTTCTCGGTCTCCAGAACTGTGAGAAATAAATGTTCGTTGTTTATAATTCATCCATTTCATGGTATTTTGTTACAGCAGCAAACTGACTTAAGACAGATGGAGATGATGTCTTGTTTAGTCCTTCATTAGGCTCTAGGTAAACTATAGAGAGAAGGTGAAATCCCGACTGATTGAAAATATATGCAGAGGTGAAATTACTTGTGCATAGAATAAAGGAAAGATAACTTATCCCTTGCAAAAATCAGGGAAGAGACCATAATTACACAGTCAGGATATGTGGTAGATTATAAATAATAAATACATTCAAGATGGCTCTACAAGTTATGTACTTATTAATTCAGATTGTGGGAGTAAAGGATTATGATGTTAGATTTGGGAGCGAGCAAACCGTGACATCCTTGGGGAATAACTAGATTTTTTTTTTTTTTTAAAGGCATTAAAACCAAAGTAAGCCTGTGGTTTTTATCAAACTGCTGACTGAGGTATAAAAAATCTGAGTAAAATATGAGCAAAAGATATGTGGTTTTTATTTCCCCCCACCCAAATATAATATTTGAAACTGTTGAAACTTTAAAATGATGTTTAATCCATAACATAGAAGGTATGCCTCCTAAATGATAAGAAAAGAAGCATGTTTTATTTATATTTTGAAGTTGATTTTATTGCTGTTTATGTCAATGAAATTAAATATTTGTTTATAATGACAATTCCTGCAAGATGAAAACTGACTCATATTTAAAAGAACATAGGAGGTAAAATAAAGGATATTGAAGGTGAGATTCAAGACAAGCAGTTTGCGGCCGGGTGTGGTGACGCATTCCTGTATTCCCAGCACTTTGGCAGGCCGAGGCAGGTGGATCACCTGAGGTCAGAAGTTCGAGACCAGTCTGATCAACATAGTGAAACCCCACCTCTACTAAAAATACAAAAATTAGCCAGGCATGGTGGTGGGCCCCTGTATTCCCAGTTCCTCGGGAGGCTGAGGCAGGAGAATTGCTTGAACCCAGAAGGCAGAGGTTGCAGTGAGCTGAGAACGTACCATTGCTCTCTAGCCTGGGCAACAAGAGCAAAACTCTGTCTCCAAAAAAAGGCATGCACTTTACACTTCTGTTTCTACACTGTGTGAACTTGGGACAAAGTGTTTAATCTTTCTAGGTTCCACTTTCATAAATACAAAAGAACACATGACTGGTTTTATGATTCAGTCCTCTGGAAGTGACTCTGAAGCAAAAAACAAGAAAAGAGATACAGGAAAAAATGCAAAAAAATAAGTGGAGATTCTGTGTGGCCTGATACTCCTTGGAATAAAACAACTGAAGAAACAACCAGATACATAGGAAAACAGAGTGGAGCATCAGCACTGGAGAGAGAACATCAGGAAAGAGAGAGTTGGCCTTGCCCAAGCATCGGGTGCTAAGTCTGAATAAATTCTTGAAAGTTTAACACCAAACGCCACACATCTCAAGAGTTCACACGTCAACTTGGGCAAAAGAAGGAGCTGCTATAATTTGCAAGCTAGGTAAAGGTTCTTTGTCTTGAAATCATCCAGAAATTTCCTATATGTTATTTATCCACTAACTGCTTACAGTATTTAAAAAAAAAAAATTGTTTAGGTTTTGATTTGGTATTATATTCACATTGTTCACAGTTCAAACATGTAAGTATTGCACATATCAAGGTATGGTTAGTACCCCTCTAAACCCTGTGCCAGCCACCTGATTCACCTGCAGTAAATAATTAGCATTACAAGTTCTTTGTGTGTATTTCCAGATATTCGATGCATAGACAAGCATGTGATTCTATCGTGCTTCTGTTTATCCACCTATCTGCCCTTGATTCTATCCATTCATTCATTCATCCACTCCCTTTCTCTTTTCTTTTCACCAGTCCTCACACCACACACACTTTTTCCAAACCACACACACTGCTGTGCATTTATGGCTTCCTACTTAATATCCTTTAGTGAGACTTCCATATTATTATCTAAAAATACCCTTTTTAAAATGGTTGTATAGTCTAATTTTTGTACAGATCTATAAAAGACCCCTATTGTTAGACAATTAAATTGTTTATACTCTTTTTCTATTATGAAGAATCCTGAAATATTAACTTCACTTGTTCATTATTTTGAAGGCGTACAATTGTATCTAGAGGATAAATTCCTAGAGGTGAACTTCCACTGGCAATGTACAAAATTGTGTTTTATATCATTTACCAAATCCTTGTGGATTTCTCACTATTGTCTCCTGTGTTCCTGATAGCTTTTACAGAAGTGGTGTCTTTTCCTTTTGCCACAAATGTAGATCTTTTGACCATTGGTAGGAAAAATATTATATCGATAAGCTTTTAATTTATATTTAACATATTGTGTTTTTAGTCTAACACATTTTCTAACATTCAATAATATTTCCTTTGCTGTGCTTAGTGGGATCATACCGTCATCTTTCAGCTAGCCCTTTGGCTATCTATGAGTGGCAAATATTATATCGAAGTGTTTGCGTTACTTACAATGGGTTTTACCATGCAGGAGGTTAATTTTTATGAACATAATTTCATGTCCTTCTTATAAACTTATCTACACTTTCATTGAATATTTTATGTTTTATTTTATGAATATTTTATGGTTTTTTATGTATAACCATCCATCCACTAGGGAGTCATTCCAGTGGGTAGTATGAGATGTAGTACATTTTTTCTTTAAAAACTTTTATCTTTTTCTTTACCTCTGCTTTGCTTTGCTTTCTTTTTTTATTATTATTCTTTAAGTTCTGGGGTACATGTGCAGAACGTGCAGGTTTGTTACATAGGTATACACGCGCCATGGTGGTTTGCTGGACCCATCAACCCATCATCTACATTACGTATTTCTCCTAATGCTGTCCCTCCCCCAGCCACCCACCCCACGACAGGCCCTGGTATGTGATGTTCCCCTCCCTGTGTCCATGTGTTCTCATTGTTCAACTCCCATTTATGAGTGAGAATATTTGATGTTTGGTTTTCTGTTCCTGTGTTAGTTTGCTGAGAATGATGATTTCCAGCTTCAACCATGTCCCTGCAAAGGACATAAAATCATCCTTCTTTATGGCTGCATAGTATTCCATGGTGTATATGTGCCACATTTTCTTTATCCAGTCTATTGTTGATGGGCATTTGGGTTGCTGGTTCCAAGTCTTTGCTATTGTGAACAGTGCCGCAATAAACATACATGTGCACGTGTCTTTATAGTAGAATGATTTATAATCCTTTGGGTATATACCCAGTAATGGGATTGCTGGATCAAATGGTATTTCTAGTTCTAGATCCTTGTGGATTTCTCACTATTGTCTCCTATGTTCCTGATAGCTTTTACAAAAGTGGTGTCTTTTGCTTTCCCCTCAAGTTTTCACCTTATTTCTGTGATTAACTTTTTTATTTCTTTAAAAATGTGTTTTGTTGGCATCACTTTCAATTCCTCTAGTTATCTTGCTATCTCTCCATGTTTCTTATTTTTGCTGTTTTTTCCAATTGAAACAATATTTCTGACTGTATTTTTGATTACCATTATCATCTTTTCTATGGCAATATTGCAAACACTTAATCTGTTATTTTTCATTCCATTCCCTTCTTTTCATGTAGTGTATTTGCAAAGTCTGTGCTATTCCTGTTTCATTATACATCATAGAAGGAGACAAATGCTCCTTCCCGCAGCAACTATTTGCAAGTGATGTTTTTTTTTTTTTTTTTTTTTTTTTTTTTTTTGGTAGTTGTCTGGACATGTTCCAAGCTAATTGGAGTTTTGATTGTTATTGTTTGTTTGTTTTCGTCAATCCACTTTTTTTTTTTGTCTGAGTTTGATCATGCATTCCTTCTTCCTACTTAAGCAAGATAAACAGCTCATTAAAAAACCAAACCCAGAATACAAAGATTCTCTTTTACTGGTTTAGAGAAAGTGTACATTCCATATAAATGGCTGCTTTCTTTCTTTTCTTTTCTTCTTTTTTTTAAAAAATCATTCCTCACTTGCTTCTGCCTCCCTTGTTTCTTAGGACCGACCATCTAAACGGTAACCTAGTGTTTTCTTAAGTAAGTGTGTACTTCTCACCTTTAGAGGGTGGTGCTTCATTTGTGTTTGCTGGGGATCCATTGAATCTGAGTCTTTTCTACTGGTCAGTTAGCTTCACTTTTTCCTGTGTGCTAGCTTCATCTGTGTTTTCCCTGGTAGCTATTCCATCTGTTTTGGTGTCTAGCTTCCCAGCTGTCTCCTCATTTTATTGAAAAGGGATTTTTTTCTTTTTGACGAGTGTTTTTTTTTTTTTTTTGACCTCTGAGATGAGATAATAGAAAACTAAATTTTTGCCTCTGTGTTCAAACCCAAAGAAGCTCCTTATCACTTCTTAATTAAATTTGCCAAGTAACGTATCCCTGTGTTTCAGAAAATTGTACCAATATTTAACAATATGCCTTAAAATTAATTGCATGGAGTATTTTATATAATAAATCTGGATGGATGGATGAAACTGCATGAGTAACATTTTAATATCTTCATATGTTTATTCCATATGTTATCTCAAAGTAACGTTGTGACATGAATAATCCTGTTTTTCTCAAGGACAGTAACTTTGCAACGCTGAATGGTAGCAGACTAAGTATTTTGATACAGTCCTTAAAATATTCAAACATAAATCCAAACCCTTAAAGCATTCTTCAACACATGATTAAATACGTGAATAAATTACAAGGTTTCCAATGAGTCACCTTTCACATTATCTTTAAAAAACAAGGGGAGAATTGTCTGTAAGGATCAAAACAGGTGACTGCTACCTATGATTTTCAAATGTCTGGTCAACTTGTCCTCGCATGATTGTAGCTCACAATAGATTCCCAGATTTCTGATATGCCAAATTGTTTCTACATAGCAATGAGCATTCACTGTAAACAATATTGTTTGAAATTAGCTGTATGATGAGAATCATTTCACATGCAAAGCATTTTTGCTATTAGTAAAACAATGAATGAATGACTATTTGCCAAAAGCGGCAAAAAAAGAAAACATAAACCTGCAGTACAAGCTGTGTATGGAACATAGAGATGGTCGTAAATACATAGAATGAGGCAGATGAAACGGAATTGGGATCAAGATAAATAGACCTGACTCTAGTCTTTGCAAAGCTCAGATACTGAACGAGGACACATATCCTCAGTGGAAACTGTAGGTCAGGCTTTTTTCTTTTTCAATCTTGGCTATACAGAGCCCTAGGGGTCCCACAAGAATTCTTTACGACTTGAGAAGGAGATGGCAGGATCAGAGATGCCCAAGAGCGGAGCTATCTTTTTAACATCATCTCTACAGACCAAATGTGTAAAATTATGCTTAAAAACTGAACCTGAAGCTTAAAAATATTTGAATAGTACTCTTTGGTATTACATTAATTAGACTCCCGGAATATTCAGTGTGTTCAGCAGCGTTGCTCTTAAGCCATATCAGGTAAACAGGAAGTTCAAAGAGCTTTGTGAACATCTTAGTTTTATTCCAGGGTTGTTCATGCAGCCTGCACATGTAGAGAGGGTACTGGGTGTCTAAAAGTGAGAATCCATCTGTCTTTCTTGTTGTCTGACACTTTTTTGACACACAAGTGTTACCTTGGTGTCTTAAAATCATGACTTGAGAATAACAGCAGAATCAAAAGAAAGTTCAGTGAGGCTCCATCTTTTTATTTTTATTTTTTATTGTTTCTACTGCTTTCTTCTGTGACGTGTTTGAAGTCTGAAGACAATTTATCACCCATAGGATTTAAAGATGGAACAAACTGTGCCTTTTTGACACAAGGTGATGCTCATAACATTGGACCAATTCCTAACGGTTAATGTACAGGTAAGGAATGTGCTCCACGGTGAGCAACAGAAGCCTAAAAACATGGAAATGAGGTGTAAATACATTAGATTTTATTTTACTAAATGAGAAATGAAATGTTTCCTGGTGGTTTACCAGTCAGAATTCTCTAGAGAGAGAGAACCAAAAAGATTATATATGGTGTGTGTGTGTGTATATATATATACATATATATATATGCACACCTATATATGTATCTGCTTTTATATCTATATTTATGTAATTATCTAGAGAGAGATTTAACTGGAATTGGCCAATGTGGTGATGGTGACTCGGCAAGATACACATCTGCAGCGGGGCTGGCAGGCTGAAGGTCCAGGGAAGAGTTGCAGTTTGAGTTCAAATCTAAAGTCCAGAGGCAGTCGGCAGTCTGCTGACAGAATTTCCTCATCGTCAGGGAAAGTCAGTCTCAATTATAAAAGCTTTCAACTGATTGGATAAGGCTCCCCACATTATGGAGGGTAATGTGTTTTATTCAAAGCCTACTGGTTTCAATGTTAATCGCATCTATAAGAATTTCCTCACAGAAACATGTTTGACCAAATATCTAGGTGCCATGGCCTCGTCAAGTTCACACATAAAATTAGTCGTCACGGGTGGGCAGTTGAGGGTTGTTACGGCAGCTGTGCACTATCAGCAGGGACCTAAGGTCTTTCAGTATTTTATTTTTTGTAGATGGGGTTTTGCTATGTTTCCTAGGCTGGTCTCAAGCTCCTGAGCTCAAGTGATCTTCCACCTCATCCTTCCAAATTGTTGAGATGACAGTTGTGAACCACCGTGCGTGGCCCTTTCAATATTTTTGTTCCATCAGTTTTAACACCATGCCTTTTACCTTCTAGGCTGCCTCATGGTCACAAAATGGCTTCTAACATCCATGCAACACAGCTATGATTCCAGCCAGGGAGAAAGGGAAAAGCAAAATGAATGCTGCTGGTAAAAACTGCCTCTGCTCCTTTTGAGCTTTCCTGGATGCCACAAGTTACCTGGCATCTCATTGATCATATCTATTTTACATGGTCACCTCTACCTGCGAAACAGCCTGGAAAACAGATTTTAGTAGGTATAATGCAACTCCCAACAACACTGTGATTTTGCTAGAACAATGGAAGAGTAGCACGTGTATTAGGCAACTAGCAACCTATACTACAGGAGCTGATTTATAATGAGCACTAATTTTGTGCCAGGCACTGTGTTGAGCATTTCGTATATATTATCTCAAGTGCCCTTCACAACAACTCTATGAAATAGAAACAATTATTATCATCCTTACTTACAGTTAGAAAAGCTTAGGCTTGAAAACTTAAACAATTTGGTCCAAGCCAAACATATTAAAGAGGCACACCTGGAAACTGGCCTTAGGACTTCTGACAGTTCTGCTTTGCTTTATTGCGGCCATTTCTTTTCAGACAATGGATGATAGCTCTTCAGCTCTGTGGTTCTGAGTGCTTACAGACACACGCCCTCTGCTGTCTTCAAACTCCAAACCACAGGCTCAGAAAAAGCCTTCTGCACCTTCCAACTGCGTATAAAATACGAACCTGAGCAATTGTGCATCAAATATTCACTTACCTTAAGGGTATAAAATAAAATTTCTTCTATTTGTTTTTTTCTTTTTTCTTTTTTGTTGAGACAGTCTCTCACTGTCGCCTGGGCTGGAGTTCAGTGGTGCAATCTTGGCTCACTGCAGCCTCTGCCTCCCAGGTTCAAGTGTTTCTCCTACCCCAGCCTCCTGAGTAGCTGGGATTACAGGCACCCACCACCACGCCTGGCTAGTTTTTGTATTTTTAGTAGAGATGGGTTTTCACTATGTTGGCCAGGCTGGTCTCAAACTCCTGACCTCATGATCCGCCCGCCTTGGCCTCCTAAAGTGCTGGGATTACAGATGTGAGCCACTGCGCCAGGCCAATTTCTTCTATTTCTTATCTCAAATTATTTCTATTGAATGAAAAATGACCCACATATGTTATTTCTGCAATATTCAAAAATATCAAACACATTGTTGTTTTAAATACAGTTTTCATGCATGGAATCCACCTGCCTGGCCTTCTTCTGTGATGTAAACAAATATCATTTTGTACTTGCCTGTCTAAGCCATGTTTTCCCAAGTGATTCAAGCCACTGAGGAAATCGATGGCTCTGAGGTTTTCTTTCTGGCTTTACTGAGGTATAATTAGCAAACAAAAATTGTATATATTCAAGTTGCACAATATATTTTGATATATGTATACACTGTGAAATAATTACCACAATCAAGCAAATTAACATATCAATCATCTCACATAGTTACTTTTTAAATTTTGTGGTGAGAATACTTAAGATCTACTTTCTTAGCAAGTTTCAAGTATACAATATGTTGTTATTAATTATAGTAACCACGCTGTACTTATTTACCTATCATAATTACAATGTCGTTAGGTTTCTGTCTTCAGTTCAGCCAATCCTTTTGTCCCCCTTACAGTGTCCTTGATGCAAATCTAGGCTGGCTTTTGTGACAACAGGAAAGTCACAATTGCCCTCGGAGTAAGGTTCAACAAGTTGGTCCCAAGAGCCCACAGTGGAGTTTTTATATCTACCCAGAAGACCACTCAGCTGGGTAGCAGATTGCACTATTTTCATTAATCTTTTTGCAGATTTTGTTTTTCCACCAAACTGACATTGAAACCTCTGGCCTTGATTCATCTCCCATTAGTGCTACTCATCCTTGTTTAACTTTGCCACTTTGCTGCCCCAAGGTCCACCAGCCAATGCCACCAGATTGGAAAGTGAATGCCAATCACAGCAGTTCCAACAGTTAGCCATCCATGCTACCACCTCCTGAAAGTCAATTGTGTCAATTGTGTCCAAAGGATATAAACTTAATTCCCCATTGGTTTTTCCCCAGAGGCTTCTGAGGCTTCACGTAATTAACCTCTAGATAGATGGCAGACAGTGGCTGTGTCTTACAACAGTCTTTTCCTCACATGAGTTCCTTACTTCCTGAATGACCCTCCCTGTCTTTAATGCAGACCAAAGCTTCTTCCCAGATGCTGAGTAGAAACTCAACTCCTGTTACACAACACACTCAGCTACTCAACCTTCTCCACATAGAAGCATTTTAATAGCCATCCTGGTTCTTTTTGGCTCTGTGATGGAAAGGTGGAAGAGCCACTAGAACCCTGAGAGGCTGAATTCGTTTCCAGGTGTTAATGCTGCCACAGGTTCAAAGGGAGGTGCGCGGAAGAGGTGCTTTCAATTAAATTCACATGCCCATTAAACATGGAGGGACTTGTTTCTAAATCTGTCTATTGGACATCTGACCATAGCACACGGGGCTGTAACAATACAGAAAACCAGGAATTTATTTGCCCTTCACTTGCCCCCTTTTCCTTTGTTTTACATTCTAATAATAGCAATTATTAAGTCCAAATCCAAGAAAGAGAGAGAAAGATGAATCCAAGAACAACTCCTCACGAAGGTACAGGAACAGTTCAATATAGTGTAAGGTGGAACATTCCTTGGATGCCTTCCCTAGGATTTTCTATGGCAGAAGCCTTCCAGCCTTCCCTCAAATGGTAGCCTACACAAGGCTCTCTCTCCACACCAGCTACACAGGAAGAAAACTAAAAAAAGAGATAACATGAAATCTCATGGGATTGTAAGAAAGGTTCTCAATCTCCTAAGAAAGTTTCTTTCCCTTGGCCCTTTGGTTTGATACTGACTGTGTGCCCTTGAATTTGATATACAAGTTCTGGTGCCTCATAGAGTAAACAGTAAATGTTTAATATTAGCAATATTTTTATTTTAGATGTTTTAAATTTTCTGGTTTGGTCAACACTGATGTTAAAATATTCTCTTTCATTTGAACAGATTAATATTAACTTCTTATATAGCAGAATAGCATCTCATTTTAAAGGATAAACTGTCAGTCAGGTGTGGTGGCTCATGCCTGTAATCTCAGCACTTTGGGAGGCCAAGGTGGGGGATCACCTGAGGTCAGAAGTTCAAGATTAGCCTGGACAAGACGGTGAAACTTTGTCTCTACTAAAAATGCAAAAATTAGCCAGGCATGGTGGCGTGCACGTGTAATCTCAGGTACTCAGTAGACTGAGGCAGGAGAATCCCTTGAATCCAGGAGACGGAGGTTGCAGTGAGCCGAGATCATGCCATTGCACTCCAATCAGGGTGACAAGAAAGAAATTCTGTCTCAAAATTCAAAAAAAGAACTCCCCCAAAAAACAAGAAAGAAACTGTCTTTTTATCATGAGTGTATTGTGTCTAAAGAGGATTTAAACTTTAGGCAGACAAGAACTCAGCCACACTGAGAGAGGGTTGCAGAGAAAGCCAGGACTCAACTTCAGAGGGGCTGGGCTAATGGACAGTGTGTAGGGTTGGTTCTGTGATAGAGTTTGGACTCACATGCACACCTTGTGATACCAAGGTAGTGGTTTAGGGAGGAGAGTCAGAGGTAAAGATTAATTTGTGTGTGTGTGTGTGTCTGTGTGTGTGTGTGAGAGAGAGAGAGAGATTTACTGCAAGATTCATCCTGAAAAAGAACAGGAGAGCAGATGAAATGTGTAAACATGGATGACACAAGGTGTTTAAAGATAGTCATCTTGTTGTCTCATCAGACACTGTATTAGTCAGTTCTCACACTGTTATAAAGACATACCTGAGTTTAATTGACTCATGGTTCTACAGACTGTTCAGCTTCTGCTTCTGGCGAGGCGTCAGGAAACTTATAATCATGGTGGAAGGCAAAGGGGAAGCAGGCACCGTCTTCACATGACCAGAGCAACAGAGAAGAAGAGGAGTGGGAAGCGCTACACACTTTCAAATAACCAGACCTCATGAGAACTCACTATCACAAGAACAGCAAGGGCGAAATCTGTCCTCATGATCCAATCACCTCCCACCAAGTCCCTCCTTCAACATTAAGGTTTACAATTCAACATGAGATTTGGGTGAGGACACAGAGCCAACCTCTGTCACTCCGCTGCTTCCCTCCTCCCAAATCTCATATCCTTGTCACATTTCAGAACACAATCATGCCTTCCCAAAAGTTTCCCTCAAGGTCCCTTCTCTAACATTGAGGATTAAAATTCCATGTGAAATTTAGGAGGGAACATACAGCTAAACCGTATCAGACACCATACCTTCCAAATTCCCAACCCCGTAAATATGGTCAGAAACCTGCCAATACCTAGTTAACCAAATTCAAGTTAATATGTAGGACTGAGTTTATAACCTCCACTATTCAGGGATATTTAAGTTCCCTTTTACAAATGAAATGGACCCCCTAAAAATCACCCTTCCTATTTTTTCATAAATATGTTTCTTGATAATAAGATTTAGTTGTTCCTTTTCAGAATATTTCTGCAAAAGAAGAGAGTTGGGAACTTGGATCAGCATTTCCTAAACTAAGTTTCTGAGAACACTAGTAGATATGTGAGCTTAACAAATATTCATACTAAAAATTAAACTGTAGCTATTTTGCGAAATGCGAGCTTTGCAAATTAGGCAAGCTTCTTCACATCATCACACCCTGAAATCACTAATAGGATGAATTGTGTTGTGAGGGATGTTGTATCATTTCGTGAAAGTGAACAGGAGAAGACTTTAGCTCAGAGACGCCATTTTATTTTTTCACCAAGTATTTTAAGTGACGGCACAATGTCTTTTGTCTTCAACTAGAGGCAACACAGCAGGGTGATTAAGAAGACACAAATCCTGCAGCCAGAGTGTCTAAGTTCAAATGCCAGCTCTACCACTCTCTAGTTGTGCTATCTTGAGCAGTCACTTCCTCTCTCTTTCTCCTGACACATCCACACACATTTTCACTTATCCCTCAGTTTTCTTATTGATAAAATGGGGATGAAAATACTACCAACTTCATGGGGTCACTGTGAAAACTAAATGAAATGAAGTTCACAAAGCAGAAGAGTCTGACACATAATGATAAGTAAGCTATAGTTTATAGATAAAAATAAATTACATAGAGAACAATATTTGTGTAAAATACAAATTAAGTACAATATTTCCCTTTATTTGTGCTGGTTAGACATTTGGATCTTTACTGAGTTTTGGAATTGTACATTTTATTCCACACCAAGTGAGAAAAATGTAAATATGAAGGGGAAAGAAAAAATAAATTCTAGTTATGTCTTAGAGAAATGATGGGGCTACGGCATTTTGGGGACAGACAAGAGTGAATATGCGTTAATGGCGGGAAGGTGGGGAGGGGGGCTTAAACAGCTCTAGTCCATGGGCAGATCACATGTAGGAATATGAGTTAGGCAGTATTATCGTAACTATTTCCAAGGTGAGCACTTTGAAAAAGAGAGAAGCTAGGTGATCTGAGCGTAAACATCAATTAGTTGACAAAATTTAGATCTGAGCACAGGTATTCCATGCTCTGAAATTCACTTTACTAATCGTTACATTTTTAGTTTATTCTTATAGCAACATCTCAAGCAATTGGTTTTATCTACACAAGTTGTCAATGAAAAACTTGTTGGCACAGATGAAATAATTCCCTCAGGACTCAGAAATCTGGAAATCTGTTCCTTTTACTCTCTTCACATCTTCTTCCCCCTACCTCCTGCTAAGTAACAATAATTCTCTGCAGCTGGTCATGAAAATTCAGTTCTAGGATTTACAATGTATCTTTAATTTTAGGCACACATGTCTTGTTTAGTGACAAAATTTTACAATAGAGTAATTGGAATTTAGATTATAAACTGCTGTTTGTCACATTTAATGGATATTTTGGTTGTTTCCACATTGTGGGGATGTGAGGGTGATGTTATGGTACTCTTGGGTCTTTTGAGTGTTACCAAAAGCTATACAAAAATGGGGCTAGTGAAAGCTGTTTTTGGAGGTGCTGAAATAATTTCAATGGGAAAATGGTCCAGGCCTCAGATGTTGAAGAAATACTTGGAATGCCGTTCATTCACTTGACTGCTCCTCCCCACACTAAACATCAGCTGAAATAAGAAGCCACGTGATGCGTTTGATTTTTGTATGTATGTTAGTACTCACATTGTTCCAAGTGATGTGAGGGGGCATGAGAGTGGGCTATGATTGATTGATTGGTTGATTTTAGTGCTTCCAATTTCTCTATGAGAATAAGGACTGACCTAGTGACGAGAGGGAGTTTATAGTGTTGCATATTGCTTATCGGCACAATTTCCCTGCATGAGCGTAGCTCTGTTCCAGGAGCCTCGTTCAGTCTCTTCTCTAGTGATGCCTAGTGTTACATCTCCACCCCGTGTCTCTGCCCTGAGTCCATGTGTCTGACTGCCTACTCAATGACTTCACTTGGACGTCATGTAGAAGCCTCTGAGTTCACTTGTACAAAGCAGAACAACTGATTTTTCCCAACAGTTGTACAAACTTTTCCTTCCCCAACCGTCTGTGTTTCAGCAAATGACGTCGCGGTTCACTGCATTGCTCAAGCCAAATTCACATCACATGTAGCGTCCATCAGGCTTCCTTTTCTTAACATTAACATTGTTTCCACACTGAGGGGATGTGAGGGTAATGCTATGGTACTTTGGGGTGAACTTTTACTTTTTGTAGTGCTTCCAATTTCTCTGTGACAACAAGGACTGACTTGGTGAGGAATGGGAATGACATATTAATAATGTGTCATTGATTAGCCAATGTGATCAATGTCACCTTCACAATGTAGCACAAATTCATTCACTTCTTGCCATTTCTGCTGTTTCTGCTATATTAACTTACTCCAAAGCATCATCATCCAACCAAAGAACCTCACCTGGTTTACTGCATCATACTCAGCCTAGTCTCTTTGCTTCTGTTTTATTACCCAACATCCCATTCTCCAGACAGCTATCACAATTATGCATAGCTTTGATCAGAGTCGAGAAAAGGCCATGGGACCTGACTCACTTACTGTTTAGACTATTGATCCATTGGAGTGACACAGGTTATTAGGAGAGAGCTTCCCCTAAGGAGCAGGCAGAACTCTTCTGGAAAGATGTTTCTCCTATATGGAGAAGTTAATCGGGTTTAAGCTTTAAAAGCTGTTGGATGAAAAGATGTGTTTATCACACATCACACCCTAACCACAGGACAGCAGCCTCTGTGCCCATGCAATGTGATCAACATAAGTACAGCAGAAGTCCCACAGCTCAACTATCCTTTACCCTCACTTTACAGTGGGAGAATAAATTAATTAAATCCAAAGATTGAATCTGCTGCTTTCTGCAGGGCCAGAAGCCACCCTTGAGAATCCCTGCTTTATATATTGCTAAAATGCCACACCGTAGCCTTTGTGTTCTCCACCTCAAGGGAAGAAATGCTCTGACAGAGGTCAAAGGACAAAATAGAGTTCTCTAATCTGCAGACAGGCAACAGAAGAAGGTGTTTGGTCCTTTTCTGGAGGAGATAAGTTATATACATGGAACATAATAGATGTCGAATTGCTTTCTTTGTGTGCTATTTTCTTCAGGTTTGTGTAGTTGGTGTATAATAAAGAATGGGAATTTATTTCAGATTTTGAGGTGCTTTGCAAAGAGCAGAGTGGAAATGGGGTAAAACCAGAAACAGTGCAAAAATGTCCTTAGTCCAAGATTTTCCCTAGTCTGCTTTTATTTCTGTGTCCACTGGAAGAAAGGTCTTCAATATTATATATAATTCAGGTCTATAAACCAGGATTCAACAGACAGTCTTTGGGGTAAAGAACTTCTCTGTGGTACTCAGATTAGTGATTTTAGAATCTTGGTTTTATGTGGAATCATGACTTTGGGGTGTTTCCACTTCTTTTCTCTTTTAAAATTGGACTATATGTTCATAACACTTGGATGCAAACACTGAATTTTGAAGAAAGGTGGAGGGCTAACTGTTAGTGTGAACGATCAGTTTTCAGTGTCACTCCACCTTAATCACACGCCCACCTGAATAATCACTATTCTTCCTGTCAACAGAAAAGTATAGATGGCAGGGTGGAGATCGTGTGACTATCAGAGTGAGCAAAATTACAGGAAAGAAGGCAATGGACTTCATTGCCACATGTTCCAAAATAAAGGTTAAATTATGGTATTTAGCACTCAAGCAATATGATTCCAAAAGTACGTTTATATGCTTTGATCAGTTAAGTGTGTTCAGCCATTCTTCCTCAGATTTAAAATGAAAGAACAAAAAAAGTCTGGCACCATGTTCTCTAGGATTATAGTCTTTTATCAAAGATTAGCAGCCTATGTTCCATGATCTAACACTCTGGAGTTCTCCCAATCTGTTGGAAAGCAGAATGACAAAATTCAAATTTCAAGTGCAGTCAGAGAATAAATAAAGAGTGGAGATGACTCAGCCTGGAGAAAATATGACTGTTGGAGAATTACTGTAAAACAAGCCTGTCTGTTGAAGCTGTCAACACAAACATCCAGCACAGCTCAGAAAGACCATATATTAGTCTGTTCTCATGCTGTTATGAAGAAATACCCTGAAAGAAAAGAAGTTTAATTGACTCAAAGTTCTGCATGGTTGGGAAGGCCTCAGTTAACTTAAAATTATGGCGGAAGTCAACTCTTCACATAGCAGCAGGGGAGAGAATGAGTGCTGAGCACAGGGCTCAGATCTTGTAAGAACTCACTCACTGTCATGAGAGCAGTATGGGGAAACTATCCCCATGATTCAGTTATCTCTGCTTGGTCCCACCCTTGACCAAGTAATAAGCCTTGGGGCTTATTACTATTCAAGATGAGATTTGGTTTGGGACACAGAGCCAAACCATGTCAGGCTGGGTAGAGAAGACTGAATGAATAGGGAGTTCTTAATCTTTTAGCTGTTCATAAAAAAGGAAGAAGAATACCTTTGTAAAGGAGAAAGAGACTTCTTACATATTGAAATGTATCATACTCATTTAATTTTTGTCTTTAAATTGAGATAGGAGATGGCATGAACAAATGGCAGCTTTTGGACAACTTCTGGTCATGATGTTATGGAATGGATCTAGATTAGAAGGTTACCTAGATATGTCTCAGAAGGGTAATATATTGACCTAAAAAAAATCCTTTACTTGGTCTGCAGTTTTATTTGTTTGTGAATTGTCTTTCAACATTTGTGTTTTCTAAACATTAAGCCCATGGCAATGAAAACACCAGGATAATTCTGGAATAAAGTAAAAAACTTACTATTGTGTCATGCTTTAGCTAAAGAAGAACATACAATAATATGAGCAGTGATGACTGCGAATTGTCTGCTGTTGATCATGAAGAACCAGATTAGTGGTCTTTGTCTTTAATAAACAATGTTTGAAAGATCTAAATGAGTCTAAGCTTTGAGACACGTTTATTGTAGTAAAGATGTGTGCTTTTGAGAAATCCCTAGAACAGAAATTTTAATTGAAGGGTCCAATAGATTGATTAGCTTTTGTGCACAGGAATCTGCCAATTTGATGTTTACAGCAACATGCTCCATGCTGTCAACCGAATGTTTGTGTTACCCTCAAATTCATATGTTGAAGCTGTAAACGCGCAATGTGATTGCAGCTGGAGATGGGCCTTTGGAAGGTAACGGGCTAGATGAGATCATGGGGATGAGTGCCTCATGATGGGATTAGTGTGTTGATAGTAAGAGCCAGCACAGAGCTCACCATCTTCTCAGTGCACATGTGCTGAAAAAACAATTACCTGAGGGGGAAGCAAGAAGGGCCATCTGTTAGCTAGGAAGAGAGACCTAACCACAATCTGGTGCCCTGATTTCCAGCACCCAAACTGCAAGAACTTCCATACAGAGTCCCACTTTGACTTTTCCGGCAGCACAATATGTTGAAGTTGGCTTTATCTGCATCAATAATGTGCCCTTTCTTGTTCCTGAGGAGGCTCTGGTATCAAGAAGCAGAACTACATTTAGGAAATGGAAGCTCTTCCATAGGGCTTGTGACTTTTGGGGGCCAGTAAGGATGAGAGTGAGTGGTAGTGGCCTTCAGTGCAAAGTTGCTTGGTGTTGCTTTTGTTGTTCTTCCTGGCACACACTATGATAGTGCCTTCTTTTGATGGAAGAAGAGAGGAAAATTTTGCCGACTTTGGAGGTTTAACATAAAACCAAATGATAAACAATTAGATAGTAGCTATAATCAGACCACCAGAAATGTCAAATGAACTTCTCTGCCACCATCATTTGTGAAAAATTTGCATTTTCTATATGTATTTGAGGATATGTATATTTTCTCAAGAAATTGTCACGTATTTCAGAGTGTATATTTCATCTTTCCTATCAATGCCGTTTAGTAAAAGTTTGTGAATTTTTACCAACGGTATTTTATTATACATTTGAAGAGGTTTACTTTCCCAATACTTTCATTGTTTCTGTTTTTTTCTCCTTTTTGAATGGAATTATTTTTCTACTATATTTATAATTTGATTATTATTGCTGAAAGTTTCCACCATTTTAAAATGTAGTTGGTTTATTAAACCTAACCAGTTTTAATTAACTAATTCTCTTGAGTTTTTAATGTAGACAATCATATCATTTAATGGTGATTTTTCTCATTTTATCTCAAACTTTTTGTATTCTTTTTAATGGACTATTCAGTTGACTAAGTTGTGTCATATAATATTGAATGGTGGTATTATTTTTTAGACATTCTTTTTTTTTCTGGTTTTTTTTTTTTTTTTTTTTCTGACTGTCAAAGAATGCAACAGAAATTACTTTTTTTTTTTTTTTTTTTGACCAACACCATTGTCAGGTTAATGACTATCATGTACAGCTCTAGTCAACTGCTTCATAGTGAATATTTAAATTTTATAAAACATATTTGCATATATTAAGATAGTCACCTTTTATTTATTTATTTATTTATTTTGAGGCGGAGTCTTGCTCTGTCGCCGGACTGGAGTGCAGTGGCCCGATCTCAGCTCACTGCAAGCTCCGCCTCCCGGGTTTAAGCCATTCTCCTGCCTCAGCCTCCCGAGCAGCTGAGACTACAGGCGCCCGCCACCTCGCCCAGCTAGTTTTTGTATTTTTAGTAGAGACGGGGTTTCACCGTGTTAGCCAGGATTGTCTCCATCTCCTGACCTCGTGATCCGCCCGTCTCGGCCTCCCTAAGTGCTGGGATTACAGGCTTGAGCCACCGCGCCCGGCCAGATAGTCACCTTTTAAAGCTATTGAGAGCATATATCATATTATTCAATTTTCTAGAAGGAAATAACCTTGTCCATCTAGTACATCTAGGCTATCACTATCCGGTTAGGGTGTTATTGTTTTTTATTTTTGAGATGAAGTCTCACTCTGTTGCCCAGGCTGGAGTGCAATGGCACAGTCTTGGCTCACTGCAACCTCCGCCCCCCGGATTCAAGCGGTTCTCCTGCCTCAGCCTCCCGAGTAGCTGGGATTACAGGCATCCTCCACCATGCCTAGCTAATTTTTTGTATTTTTAGTCGAGAGGGGGTTTCACATGTTGACCAGACTAGTCTCAAACTCCTGACCTCAGGTGATCCACAGGCCTCGTTCTCCTGCTGGGATTACAGGCATGAGCCACCACGCCCAACCAGGGTATGTTTTTTAAAAATATACTTCTGAATTTAATGTAGCTAATATTTTTAGGGAGAACTTTTGCTCTCTTCAGTGTTGCAAGACTTGTGAAATAAGTTAGGTAATCTTCCTACGGTTTTCATTTTCAAGAAGTGTTGTCTTAAGATTGTTATTTTTTCTTTTTAAAAATTAGAAAGCAGAGGGATAAAAGATCATGTAATTTTACTCACTTTTTTTCACAGAGGATAAAATCCTTTTTGTGTGTGTTCTTACCGTATGTTTCCTTCATTGTCTGTATTACTAGGCTTTTTGAATTTTTAACTGCTTTTTGTTTTGCTGATGATTTGTGTTTTTTTATTATTTGTTTTACATACATTTGTTTTTTAATTTCATGTTCTCACTCACTTTATTTGAGTTTACTATATTTTTCTCTTCCTCTTCAAGCTAAATATAGCTTAATTACCTTTATGTCTCTTGCTTTATAATAAAATGTAAGGCTATAATTTTCATTTATTTCCAGTTTTAGCTGAATGTAACCACATTTTATATAGAGTTGCTCTGCTAATATGGATGGAGCTGGAGGTCATTATCTTAAGTGAAATAATTCAGAAAGTCAAATAGTTCACGCTCTCACTTATAAATGGCAGCTAAGCAATGTGTACCCACGGACATTCAGAGTGGATTCATAGGCATTGGAGGCTCCAAACAGTGACAGGGTGGGAGAGGAGGTGAAGTGATACGGTGTTCGCTATTTGGGTGATGGGTACACTAAAAGCCCAGATTTCTCCACTATACAATATATCCACGTAACAAAACTACTCTTGTACCCCATAAACTTTAAACAAATACATAAATTAAAAGATACTGTTTTATTAACATTTGATTCAAATAATGTTATAGTTTTTATTATTCTTTTATTCTTTGACCCATACAATATTAAGAAATCTTTTGGTGTTGATTGTTTCAAAATATTTGGTGACTTTGAATGTTTAATTTATTCATTATCTAAGAGGTTATACAAGGACTACATAAATGTTTTACAAGTACAAAAAGAAATACTATAAAAATCTGTCTCCCTGCTGCCCAACCAGCATCTCTAGATGCATCCATTCTTGGGTGTCTTTCCAGATGTTTCCTATGCATTCCAAGCACCATGTATATGTTATTTTTCATACAAATAAGACGTAATAGATCACTTAATGTTCAATTTAACAAAACATGGAGATGTTATATTCTATATAAAATTGTAAAGAATTTCATTGTATGGACACAGCATAATTTATTTAACTTGCTCAATATTTCAAGCACATATGCAGTTTTATGATAGCATGTGATGGCTGTAATGAATGTCCTTAGGTATACAACATTTTACAAATATATAAGATAAATTCCTGGGAAAGTGAATTGCTGAGTCACAAAGTATGTCCACTTATATATTGGTAGTTTTTGAAAAATTACTTTTCATAGCAGTTTTAAAATGGTATATTCTCACCAGCAATGTATATTTTTAAAAACATTTTGTATTTTCTTTTCTTTTTTTTTTTTTTTTTTTTTTTTTGAGGCGGAGTCTCGCTCTGTCGCCCGGACTGGAGTGCAGTGACCGGATCTCAGCTCACTGCAAGCTCCGCCTCCCGGGTTTACGCCATTCTCCTGCCTCAGCCTCCCGAGTAGCTGGGACTACAGGCGCCCGCCACCTCGCCCGGCTAGTTTTTGTATTTTTAGTAGAGACGGGGTTTCACCGTGTTAGCCAGGATGGTCTCGATCTTCTGACCTCGTGATCCGCCCGTCTCGGCCTCCCAAAGTGCTGGGATTACAGGCTTGAGCCACCGCGCCCGGCCTTGTATTTTCTTTTCTATAAAATGCACTTTGCTTTTTTCGGTGGTGATTTTTTTCCTTTTAATTTACAAGAGAGTTTATGAAGTAAGAAAAATTTGCTGTTGTCTGTAGTGTGAATTGCAAATATTTTGCCAATTTAATGAGTCTTCGATTGTGTAAAAATTGTATATCAAGAATCTTAGCCCGGCGCGGTGGCTCACGCCTGTAATCCTAGCACTTTGGGAGGCCGAGAGGGGCGGATCACAAGGCCAGGAGATGGAGACCATCCTGGCTAACACGGTGAAGCCCCGTCTCTACTAAAAATACAAAAAATTATCCGGGCGAGGTGGCGGGTGCCTGTAGTCCCAGCTACTCGGGAGGCTGAGGCAGGAGAATGGCGGGAACCCGGGAGGCGGAGCTTGCAATGAGCCGAGATCGCGCCACTGCGCTCCAGCCTGGGTGACAGAGCAAGACTCCGTATCCCCCCCAAAAAAAGAAAAGAAAAAAAGGAATCTTAACCGGGCGTAATGGCACACACCTGTAATCCCAACTATTTGGGAGGCTGAGGTGGGAGAATTGCTTGAGCCCAGGAAGCAGAGGTTACAGTGAGCCGAGATCATGCCACTGCACTCTAACTTGGCTGACAGCCTGTGACTCTGTCTTAAAAAAAAAAAAAAAAAAAAAAAAATTCTTAAAATTTATGTGTATTAAAATTTCTCAGTGCTTTATTTCATCTTCTGTATTTTGTTTGTTACTTAGAAATGCCATGACCACTATAAACCTACAAAACTAAATCCACCTCTCATACTTTCTTAACAATTTTCAAATTGTTTCAAGGTTCAGTTATTTATCCACCCGAATTTATTTTAATAAAATATATAAAATAAAATATCAAATTATTATTTTTCCTTCAGATGACTACCCAGTTTTCCAATTTGTTGAATAATACATGTATTCCATTGATTTGTCATCTCTTTTACATTCTGCGCATTCCTCTTTCAACTCTTCAAACCCTCTACCTAATGAACAACTGTGCCTCTTGCTCCCATAATCCTAGTTTTCTAAGAACAGCATCTCTTGAATCTCTTACAAGACAAAAAATATCCCAGCCTCTGGACATAAATCCTTCTTATCTCTTGTGTTATGGGCAAATACATTTTATTCTTTTCTCATCAATCTAGAGAAAAATAAGACATGATTAATTGCTTTATCTAATTGATCTGTCACAGATAGAGTAGACATAGCAATAAACAGAAATCTAATAGTCATACTTGAAAATACTTGTTCCTTGTGAAAAATGTTATCTTGTAAATCATAGGAGTTGGAATTTGTTGTAAAATAAGGTAGTTGAAATTGTATAATGATGTTTAATCAAATATAATTGTGTGAAACCTGACATTCTCTGTTTAAATCAAGCTGTAATTTTATTCCTGTGAACCACTGTATGAGACTTAAGATGTCTATAAAGAAAATTCTGAGGAACTGGTAGAAGAGTAGGTGCCTCATTTAGTCTGGATGTTTGTCCCCACCCAAATCTCCAAATTCCCAATGTTGCAGGTGGGGCCTGGTGAGAGGTGTTTCAGTCACGGGGGCACATCCCTCATGACTCCGTGCTGTTCTCACCATAGTGAGTGAGTTTTCTGGAGATATGGTGACTTAAAAGTGTACGGCACCTCCCCTTCTCTTTGTTCTCACTCTACCATGTAATTGCTGGCTCCTACTTTAACTTCTGCCATGAGTGAAAGGGGTCCTGGGGTCACCCCAGAAGCTGAGAAGATGCCAGCACCATGCTTCCTGTATAGCCTGTAGAAACATGAGCCAATTAAGTCTCTTTTCTTTATAAATTACCAAGTCTCATGTATTCCTTTATAGCCACACAAGAACCGCCTAATACAGTATCTAGCAGGCATTTCCACATCAATTAAATCAGCTAGAGCTATATCTATTTTATTCATTGAAGTTTTTAAAAAATATATAAAATGGTATTTGAAAGAACTTTTTACTGCTAAAATATATTAAAATATACTAAAGTGAACTGTACTTTTTCTTTGATGAAGGCTACAATTCTGATATATCTTCAAAATACTTAAATTAAGATTTTTATTATGTTTTATTATTTCAATAAAAATAATAATTTTTATTATTATGAGAAGTCATTTGTGATCACCCCATGATAAATTATGTGGTCTTTTTGACACATCTCATAATATTCTGTGTAAACCTCTGTATTAGTGAGGGTTCACCAGATAAACAGAACCAATAAGATGTCTGTCTGTCTATCTAGATGTCCATTTATCTACCTGTCTTTCTAGGGAGATTTAATATAAAGCCATGGTTCAAGTGATTATGGAGGCTGGTAAGTCCCAAGATTTTCAGAGTAAGCCAGCAAGCTGGAGACCCAGGAAAGCTACTGATAGTGTTACATTTCAAAGGCCAGTGGGTCTGGCCTTACATTTCAAAGGCCAGACTCAAGAAGAGCCAGTGTTTCAGTCTGAGCCCAAATACTGGAAAAAAGCCAACCTAGTTCAAGGGCAGTTGAGCAAGAAGAATTTCCTCTTACATGGGGGATAGTCAGCTTTTTGTTCTATCCAAACCTCTAACTGATTGAATGAGGCCCACCCACATGAAAAAGAGCAAGTTGCTTTACTCAGTCTACTGACTGAAATGTTATCTCATCCAGAAACATCCTCACAGACACACCAGTAATCATGTTTGACCACATATCTGGACACCTTTTGGTTCAGGCAAGTTGACACATACAATTAATCATGACAACTTTCAGTGGTGAATTTATCACAGTTTGCATTCAGAACACCTAGAATTTCATAATGACTAAGACGAAGACTTTGGGTCTATGTGTTCTTAGTGGGAAGCACTGTGTTTGTTCTATAATGACCATTAAGGAATGCAGAATAAACTATGCATTAACATTGAAAAAACTGTATTTGACAAGTTAATGATAATAAACATTTTGGTAAAAAGGTGTATTTCTTTTTTTTTTTTTTTTTTTTGAGACAGAGTCTCGCTCTGTCGCCCATCTTTTAATAGAAAATTTTAAAGAATTATCCTAAGTGAAAATATATTAGATGATGTTTTTAATTAATTAATCAGATTTTTAAAAATATATTATTTGTCTGGCTTCTTTATTTCAGTTAGTCTTTGATCTCTAAAATAATGAAGTTATCCAACCATAACTCAAGTAACAAAGTGTCCAGACATACTTGGAAAATCTCTCCAAGAGAAATGAAACTATGAACATTTATATACCTCCATTAAAAATGTGTCTAATTCAAATATTTAAATCTGAATTTATAAGAATTTTAGCGGTTTTAATATCTGCTGATTTGTCTTAATAACTTTCAGAATTAATTTTGTGTAAATATTTTTCTTTTCTCATTTTTTTCCCAGACATAAACTCCACAAAGTGAAATGGCATGCAGATAAAGAGGATGCCTTTTTGTGTGTGTATGTCTGGAAAAAGAGCAATTGTAAAATTAAGAGGATTCTTAGTGTTTGACTTTTGTTCAATGTTGTCTCACCCATCGAGTTTTTCCTGTGCTGTAAGACTTAGATCTGTAATGTTAATAATTAAAAGCTTAAAGTAATGTCTATGCTCAAACAACCTATAATGTTACCCCTAAAACAATGAGAAACAACGACAAGTTAACTAATATGGATCCTTTACATTGTGTGAATGTGTGCTGCAGGACTAAAGTTGTAGTTGTTTCTTAGATTTAAAACAGAGCTACCTCCTTGACTATAAACTTTTGTTGCTATGTTGGGAAATTAGTTGGGCCTTAAATTTTCTTCTGTGAATAATAAAACTTTCCTTGGAGACTGGATTCATGGCAAATTCTCTTTAGGAAAACATGCTCGAATTTGACACATTTGTAAAACCATTGCTCTTTGGGACTACTGGCTTCTGGCCTCTGAATCCTAATAACTATTCTAAGGCCACAAATGTACCAAATATTGCCCAGAAGAGCTGTTCATTGGCTCCTTACTTCCTCAGCCTCATTGCTTGTAGAAACTGTGCTTCTCATATCCTGGTTATGGGTCTCCAGGCTATGGTCTTCCTACTTGGTTATCTCAAGCTACAGCTGCTCCTAGTTGGTGCCTCCAACAACAGTTTTAACAGACTTCATTTTCCATGGGAGACTCATGCCTGAACTCAACTTCTCTATGTGTAGGTAGTGTCCACATACAGGTATTGACATAATGTATATTCCTTTTATCCTTTATAAGAAGAGAAGGGCACCAAAACATTTAGGGGGTGGTAATGAATAGATTGAATACATTTATATTGGAGGTTATCTAAGAAAGAGGCTTTCAATTTTCATACAGTGTGGGAGAGAGTTAATAAGTAAAAAGGAAATAGCTGAAACAATATCTCTAACAATATTGGTTCATAGGGAATAATAAGAAGGAAATGGGAATTGTTTGTGGAAAAATGCTATCATATAGGTTGACCTAAAATTTTATGTTAACTAAACTATTTTGATACACTTTGTTCTTTCTATCTTTTTCCCAAATGACCAGCATAAAAACCTATTGATTAAGAAAATTAAGTTTGTTAGACTGTAGCAGTAAGAAAAAAAAAAAAAAAAAAAAAAAAAAAAAAAAGACCTTGACAGAGTCGCATTGGAGTCTCTAAGCAGTGATACTATGGAAGTATATAAATGCTTTAGAGCCTGGGATATGTGATTTAAAGGTAGATACTTCAAGATGTGGAGTTAGTTGGAATAAGGAAAATTGTATATGATAAAATACCTTTGGTTTTGCAGGCACAGCAAATAAGTGAGAATCTTGAAGTAAGTCCTAATGAGCTAATTTAGTTTAATAGACAAGTGGTTTAGTTGGTTCATATTCTTATCTTCCAGGAACAAGTAATTCCTGGAACAACAATATAAGCTAGTTTTACTTGACCTTGGTATAATAAGGATGCTTGGTCCTAGTATTGTTTAACACAGAGATAGGAATTAAGCTGGTTTAAGTTCTTGGTCTTACACTGACCTATTATACCATCCCAGAAGTTTTTAGAGAGCTATATAAAAACACTAAGGATTTTTTTCTCAGCTATCTACCATTTCCGAAACACAAATTTTCACCAAAACACAAATTCACAGATGCCAGATTCTACCACAGTCAATATTCACTGTAGCGCTCCTAGTGCAAGAGGAACCATGATTGGACTCTGGATTCCCGTTGAAGCTTGACTTTCCCAGTAGGTTCAGGAGCATGCTGGTTACATAATAGTGTGACCCCAACAGGCTGTACTGTGTTTACTCTGAAAACCTTTCTGGGAAAATTTTTAACTACATTCAATATATTTTCAGTTTGAACAAAATAAAGTGGTCCAGAAATATCAGGTTATTAGGATGCTTTTACAGTCTATCTTTGAAGAGTGGTAGAAAAATATATCTAGGTCTATCTTAAATTCAGGCTATTTAAAAAGTGAAAATTGTTATCTTACTAAGAGTCCTCATTATGTCTTAGCTCAAAAGTCATTATAGAAATGCTCAAGAAAACTTCATGTGTTCGTTTTTGTCTAAGATTTAACTTAAGGAACATTTTTCTCATTGGTATATTCCTGAAGAATCAGCAATATGCCTGCCATAAAATATTAATTCCTTGCATGTCTGAAGAAATTTTGGATACCACAGAAAACTGTCATCAAATCTCAAAGATTTGATATATGAAAACATTCTCTTCATAAAGACTTGTCTTTATACAAACCTCTCTGTGGTAGATGGGTAGCAAATTTTAAAGATTGAGTGCAAAAGTGTTCAAGGTCATTCAACTAAGACATGAGAGAGTTGAAAGTGGAGCCAGTCCTTCAACAATTAGTTGAGTGTTTTATTTTTTTAACTCTGCCATTCTGCTTTGAATATAGGAATATGACTTCAAGACTTGCACATAATGAGGTCAAGCATTTTCTCTGTTTAAAAAAGTAATTATCTTTATACGTGGGATGCCTTTCTAGACACTCTGAGCAAGTCTGGATATGAAGAAAAATAAATTTCTTGCTAGTCACCAAAGCTGTTGTCAGCTACAGCCTTGTGGGATGGGAGGATGAAAAAGAGATTTGGCCTGAGGCCCTTAACTGTTGTGTTTTTAAATGTGGGCCTTCTCCAGAAGAAAGTCCTTGCTTCAGAGCATTTCAAATGAGGCAAATAATTAATTAAAATTTTCCGTATATCATGGTATACCTCTATAAAACATAATAAAAATAACGACTAGAAAAAGAATGTGAAAAAAGTACATAAAAAACCCAAACCAATATTTCTTTATTATTATGACATTCAACTTACTCAAAATTACTGAAATTTCTTTAAAAGTTTCAAAATATGGACTCTCAGTTTCTGTATTTATCTTGCCGTGGACCTACACAGTTCGCAGAATAGCGCTGGTCCTTGGGCCACACTTGGGTGGCACTGCTTTAAGTCATGGTCAGATTGAAGACTTACAGGCTGATGTATTTAAGGAGTGTGATGAAGCTTTTCACAAAGCTCAGAATTAGATGGGGAAGACAAAACA
Source organism: Piliocolobus tephrosceles (assembly GCF_002776525.5). NCBI lineage: Eukaryota > Metazoa > Chordata > Mammalia > Primates > Cercopithecidae > Piliocolobus > Piliocolobus tephrosceles. Next base: position 9,997,477 of record NC_045455.1, on the reverse strand, counting down.
CCCTCTCTTGACCACACCTGTTAGTTGGCAATGCTCTCCTTCCTCTTAGAATCTTACCCTGAATCTCTTAGGGTATTTATTATTTATTTATTTATTTATTTATTTAGAGACTGGGTCTCCCTCTGTTGCCCAAACTAGAGTGCAGTGGTGCGATCTCAGCTCACTGCAACCTCGGCCTCCTGGGCTCAAACGATTCTTCCACTTCAGCCCCTCAAGTAGCTGGGACCACAGGCACATGCCACCACACCCGACTAATTTTTGTATTTTGTGTAGAGACAAGGTTTCTCCATGTTGCCCAGGCTTGTCTCAAACTCCTGAGCTCAAGTGAACTGCCTGCCTTAAACTGCTGGGATTGCAGGAATGAGCCATTGCACCCGGGTATGTTTTATTTTAAGTTGGTGGTATTTTATGCGTGTTTTATTTCTGTCTCTAAAATGTAATTTCCTTTAAAAGAAGTTCTGTGTCTAAATCACATGTATAGGGTTCACTGCTCAGCTCAGCTTGCCTATAAGTGATCCATAAATATTTTCTTAATGAATGCACCCATCACCATAAATATAACAAAGTAATATAAAGGACATTACAGTCTAAAGTTAGTGGTAATCAAACACAGTAATCTTATTCTTAATTTGTAAAAGGCTCAAATCCTGATAGATATAAAATAATCAGAAGTAGTCTTGTATTTTAGGTTGAATTGTTTCCGCTAAAATAATATGCTGAACTCTTAACCTTCAACATGTGGGAGGTGACCTTATTTGGAAATAGAATCTTTGCAGATATTGTTAAGATAAGATGAGGTTATCACAGTGGGCTCTAATGCAATATATCTAGTTTTGTACAGAGGGAAGGGAGAGGAACAGAAGGAAGAGAGCCATGAGAAGTCAGAGGCAGAGATCAGAATTATGCCACCACCAGCTGAACACCGAGGCTACCAGTCACTCTACTAAGCGAGAACATTCTTCCGCGAAGCCTCTGAGGGAGCATGGTGCTGCCAACACCTTTATTTTGGATTTCTGGGTCTCTAAGATCATGAGGGAATATATTTTTGTGGTTTTAAGCTACGCGTGGAACTTCAGTAAAGCCTGGGCAATAGACAAAAAACCTCAGGCATTCAGCTCTTGGGCAGAGGCTGTAGTCCAGTGGTTCAGATTCTGTGCTTAAAAAGAAGATGAAGTCCAATCGCCTAATTGTCCAGCATCAAAAGTCAAACAAACTTTCTTAGACCCAGAGAGGAAAATACCGGGTACATAACTGGCTTGTCTCATTGTCTGGAACGATAGAGTCATCTTTCCCCTCACAAGACAGAGAGACATGATACTCACAATTAACAATTTGTAAGTCTCAGTGTGTCTCACGCTGTTTGCTACTTGAATTCTTTTTTTCTGAACATCATTAGTTATTTCCTGCAAGAATGGTAACACACTTTTAAAGAACTGTCTAATTGCCAAGTTTTTCATGCCAACTGCAATTTCTCTCCACTGATTTATTGTTCAACCTATTCGAAAGAAGATATTGTTATTTTACAGGATTTGAGTTAAAGTGGTTATCAAAATAACATTCAAATATGAAATAATATTCAAAAAGCATATATTAATTCGTACAGTTTAAAAGCTTAGGTATGTATTGGTAGTAATACATTAAGTACAGAGAGGTGAATAAATATGTTCAGAATCAAGTACATAAAATAAAAAAATCAGTGCTATTGCCCATTAGGTATAATATAATGTGTATACAATTTATGGATTCAAATATTTGAAGTTGATAGTAAATGAATGATAATTCTCAAACCTATCCTAGATTTATTTAACCATAAAAAATTCTTTAATTAATAATAAAAACTGGAAAAAATTTAAGAAAAATTGAAGTGGAAACAAGAATGCATTGAGATGGAAGAGCAGGTTTAAAACAAAGTGATACAGTAAAAGCAATCTATTAAAATATCAACTGTCCTTAAAAGTGAAAAGGGGACCTTAAAGTTGAACTCAAGAGCATAACTTTCAGATGCTATTATACCTGTAAAAGAAGAAGCGGTAACTGCAATATTTTTAAAGGTCAAAGATATATTCAGAAATAGGTCAGCAGGAACGCGTGGCAAGATGCCACACCGGCCCTGAGAAAGGTGGCTCTGCACCCCAGCTGCCCTGCAGGCCATCTCTGTTGATTGATAAGAGCTGGGCAAGAGGGGTTATGATCAGGTCAGGAATGTGGTCGCTGAAGGTGCCATCAACATTTGCAGCAATGCTTGATGTATGTGTAAGGCGGCAGTAGAAGAGAATGTTTGAGCAATTGATTCTGGGAATATTTGCTAGTCTCCAAAAGTCAAGTGAATCTAATAACAAATTGAATTGATAAATACAGGCACTCTTCTGGCAGAAGACTTAAAAGTCAAACATCAGCTTTTACACATGTGATTTTCACCCTTTGTTAGAAGGGGATTCTAATTAAAAAATAAGTAAGTCTGGCATTTCAATAGCTGAAAATATAAAGAATGGCAAAGCAAAAGAAGGCATGGTAACTAAAAAAAGGCAAGATAACATGGAGATATTGACCTATCTAGTATTTTCCATATGGAAGACACCCCTCTAAATGTGTTCTATCAACCATTGTCAATCTATTTCATCTCCAACATTCCCATCAGGTAGGTTCCACTCCAGAAATGAAGAAACAAAAACTCAGAGAAGTTAACTTACTTGTCCAGGGTCACACAGCTAGTAAAAGCTGGAGGTGGGGTATCCAGGCAGCCTGTCTCAAGTTCAGTGGCCAATTCTTGCCATAAAATAATACTGACAATCTGATACCTGCATGATTTCAGTGTTGTATATTTTTTGAGCTACCATTCTTTCGATATATAATCTTTCACTTCGATACTCATAGCAAATTTTTTTCAAGCCATCTGCAGTTTCACTTAGAGGAACAAGGAAAGCTGGAAATAAAATGAGTCTTAATAGGTTATTAAACAAATTGAGAACTAGGAAACACGATTAACAGACAAAATAATCAATCCTTTACCTCTTTCTGCTTTACAGAAGTTTTGTTTTGTTTTTCTTCTTATTGCAAAGCAGAACAATACCTCTAATTAACTTCCTTGCATGACAATGCTTATTTAAAAAGCAGTTGGCATGAGGCTTGTCCCAATATTAGTTTCATTATTTAGATCACAGACAAAGTGCTTTTTTTCACTCATTAGCTTGTGTATATTCTTTTAAAAAGCCAAAGATAAGTCCTATACGTGTAGAAATATTGATTGTGGAGATAATTTCTACTACTAGACAGTGCCACTGTATTTAATTGATGAAATAGAGGCAAATGTGAGTTAATAGGTGAAATCCAAAGGAGTAACAAATGTCATTGGCAATTTTTTAACCCAAGAAACTTACATATTAACCTCAATGAAATTAACTGTTAATATTTGTATAAAACATGACAGATTTTTGAAGATGGTTGAAAATCATAATAGGATATGCAGAATACATTAAGTTCTGAACGTAACATTTATAAAGTGAATTCATCATTTTTCGATTTTAAAATTAAAAGTTAACTTTGATTTTAACTTTGAAAATTAGCTCAGTTGACTGAAGCTAAATATAGGTTGATCACATATGCTTATCAATGTGGTTTTTTTGTTTGTTTATTTTATTTTGTGTGTTTGCGACAAATTTCACTCTGTTGCCTAGGCTGGGTTGGAGTTCAGTGGTGCAGTCTTGGCTCACTGCAACCTCAGCCTCCCAGGTTCAAGTGATTCTCATGCCTCAGGCTCCTGAGTAGCTAGGATTACAGGCATGAGCCACCATGCCCAGTTAATATTTTTGTGTGTATTTTTAGTAGAGATGGGGTTTTGCCGTGTTGGCCAAGCTGGTCTCAAATTTCTGACCTCAAGTGATTCGCCTGCCTCAGCTTCCCAAAGTGCCACTGTTGTTTTTTGATAGCTAACTAGGATTGCTATTGCTACTGGCCTTTTCCAGTGGGCAGAGCTAATAATTTTATTTTTAATATACATAATATTTTTAGATAGATATTTCTAATTCAAACTTAAAAGTGTTGAATTTTTACTTGACTTTTGTGAGTTTATATTTGTATCTTTTTCTTCTACTGAAAATCTTAACAACGCAATTTTAATTTGCTCTATCATACATTTATCAATTTATTTATATTCACCTATTAACTTATGTATATATAATCTCATAATTTCAAGATAAAATATTAATAATGAAAGAGCTTACAATTTCTTTGCATTCATTGTGTTTGATACTGTCTCGCCAGGGATATGTGGTTTATATACTGTGTTTGAAAATCAGTTAGTTTGATTGGGCCACCAATGGAAGAAAGAGTCAGGCTAAATTTATGTATGTTATTTTTGTTTACTATTATTATTTAATTTTGGGGGGTACATAGTAAGTGTATATATTTATGGGGTACAAGAGATATTTTGATACAGGCATGCAATGTGAAATAAGTACATAATAGAGAATGGGGTATCTGTACCCTCAAGCATTTATCGTTTGAGTTGCGAACAATTCAATTATACTAATTTATTATAAAGAAAATGTGCACATACACACAATGGAGTAATATTCAACCCTAAAAAAGAATGGGATCCAGTCATCTGCAACAACATGGATGGAACTGGAGATCATTATGTTAAGTGAAATAAGCCAGGCACAGGGAGACCAATATCGCATGTCCTCACTTACTTGTGGAATACAAAAATCAAAACAACTGAACTCATGGACGTAGAAAGTAGGACAAAGGTTTGCAGAGGCTGGGAAGTGTAGTGCAGGTCTTGTGGGTTGGGGGAGGGTGGGTTAGGGGGAGGTTAATAAGCTATATTTAGGCCAAACCATTTTTTAGTTCCTCTTACAATCTTTGGTTATTGAATAGAAATGTTAAGACCTGATCAATCAAGTTTTAATTGAATCTAGTATAATTTCAGAAAAGGTTATAACTGTACTGTAAGTATATATTTCTTTGAATCATGCAATTTAATGGGTTTTTTTTCCCTGCAATACATTATCATTTGGAGTAGCTCCTCTGCAGCAGAGGTGAATTATAAAATGGCAGCCATGGGCAGCTCCTAGTGCCTCTGATTATCTCTTGGCACTGTCTCTTTCCTATTATTTCTTCTCCTTCACCAGCAGTGATTTTCTTTTTTTCTTTATTTTATATATTTGTATTATACTTTATGTTCTAGGGTACATGTGCACAATGTGCAGGTTTGTTACATATGTATACATGTGCCATGTTGGTGTGCTGCACCCATTAACTTGTCATTTACATTAGGTGTATCTCCTAATGCTATCCCTCCCCCCTCCCCCCACCCCACAACAGGCCTTGATGTGTGATGTTCTCTTTCCTGTGTCCAAGTGATCTCATTGTTCAATTCCCACCTATGAGTGAGAACATGCGGTGTTTGGTTTTCTGTTCCTGCGATAGTTTGCTGAGAATGATGGTTTTCTATATACAAATAATATTCAAATGCCTCACTTTTATCTCGAGCTGGGAGGAGAAAGACGGTAAAGACAAGCTGAGCATGATCACATTGTTTCCCTGGGCAAACCCAAGTACTACTGGATTCTGCCCAATCACTTATGCACATTCCATGAAATGGAGGACTTTCAGGAGTATCTACATCCCAGTGCAATGATGATGTGCTCGTTTGTCCTTATCAATAGCATTTTTGAAGTCCTAGAGTTTGCTTTGACAATGTAGCTAAAAAGAATACCTGTATAAATGTCTTCATTGCTTAGAGAACCTTGCACCTTGAATAAGCACAATGGACCTTTGAGGAAGGAGGAAAGGGAGAGGCACCAGAAGAGGGTAAAGATAGAGTTCAGCGGGGCAGTCACTTTCTGCAGAGTTCCAGTTGGATGGCACCGATCGGGGCTGGGATCCAGAGTCCTTCCCCAGGCCACAGCATTTTTTGAAACGGCTTTCCCCTGTAGCTTTTTGTAAATAGCACAAGAATATTTTGTGTACTAATAGGATTTGAGGGATGGAAGAACAGAGCAGAAGTAAAGTACTGCAGGAGAAAGACTGGAGAAATTGAACCCAGGCAACCTGGGTTTGAGTTCAACTTCTAACATTTAATCATTGCGCAGACTTCGTCAGGTGATTTATGTTTTCTTTTTTCTTTCTCCACAGCCTGTGAGATGAATGGATAAATAAAATAATGAGAAAATAGTAAATTGAAGGTATTCTGAAAATATTTCTTGAGAAAGCAAAAGAGAAAATATAGAAGGAAGGAAGAAAAGAGGGGGACAGGAGAGAATGTAGGAGGACAAAAAGAAGGGATGAGAATGTAAATTTTACTCGCTGTACTAGTACTTTTGGCAAGCAAGAATTGTCACCTTTATTTTAAACATAAAATTGAATTTTTAATTCTGTTTGACCTCGAAGCTGGCTTGAGGTTCAATATCAGTTTCCTGTATGGGTCTTGAACTTCATTTTATCATAGAAGAGTATTAGGCTTAACAGGTTCTAGACAGAAGGAGGCACCTGTTTTCTGTTTTCTGGTTTCTGGTGGTAACAGCAGGCACTGGGTCTGGTGAAGACTCACAAGGGTATTCAAAGCTGGGCTCCACTGGACTCTTTCTTGCTGAGCCATGCAGGCCATAGAGAAACATCACAAAACCTCTCCAGAATGAGAGCATTAGGAGAGAGTCCTCAGGGCACCTCTGTGCAAAGGATGGCTTTGAGGAGGGCTCAGTTCTTTACTTTTCCAAAGAACCCAGATCCCTTTGCTCCCCTATCTATCCAGTGGCAATACAGCTTATTTTATCCCTTCTCTGTTGTAAACAAATGTGGCTAGGTTACTAGTTGGGTCTAGACTTTTCAACAAAGAAGGAGTTTTTCTCTTTTTAGGAATTCTTCCTAGCAACTCTAGAATTTCTCTTTCTTTTTTCTTTTTAAATTTTGAAATATAATAAGATACTTCCAACCTCCCATCCACTTGCTCCTCTCCAGCAGAAGGGAAGGGTGAGCCCCAGTCCTGAAGCACAAGGCCTAACTCTGATAACGGTGGGGACTGGGGAGGAGAGGCGGGACAGTCACGCACTCAGCCAACAAATGTGAATACATCAGGTGTCTTTCAAGTCCTAATGTTACATCACTGAAAAAATAGGCAAAAAATGATCTGTTCATAGAAAGCACATTTTAGTGAGTGAGACAGAATTTAACTGAATAAATAACAGTCTCAAGGAGGCTAGGCGGTGGGGAGGTGGTCAATCTCCCAGAGAAAAAGTAGGTTTTGTCATTGACTTTGTTCAGAATTGGGAGTGCATGGTGAAAATGAAAAGTGGAAGATTTTATTTAATTTTTCTACGGTTGCACCCTTCATTGCCTGTACCCAGGCAGGCTCACCCCGCCTCCCTAATGTGGTACGCCAGTAGCAAATGGTGATAAGTACTACGGAAGGTAAACAGAGCAGGGGGAGGTGGCACAGGGCAAGAAGCTGGGACTACGGAGATTACGGGGATTTTATCCAGGGCAGTCAGATGTGATCACATAACTGAAGGGGTGCAGGAGGAGAAGAGAGTCCTCTGGCATCCCTCAGCCCATTTGTGATTTTTGCAGCAGATACTTGTCTGCAAGGACGGGCTCATTTTGGCTAATGGCATCTCACCTCCAGCACCAGTTGTGAGTCGGACTTTCTGTGCCAGGGCCTTCTCCACCATAGCAGAAGCCTTCATCCAATCAGAGACAGAAGCCTCTGGTGGATGACTTAGGCAGACAGTTCTTGGAGCCCTTCTGAACGTGTCTAGGCAGGGCCTAGCGGCAACCCCGGCAATACTCCATTCTTTAGTATTTTCCTCTGTTTAACCTTCCACTTCCTCGTTTGTTTCTTTTTCCGAAAGCCCCGGATAGGGAAGTAAGTGGCTATCTGGCAGGGGAGTATTCCAGACAGTGGGAGGAGAAGGCCGTAGAAAGCCGCCTCTTATATACTAAGTAACGAAGGAGGCCGGTGTCCTGGAAAGATACATGAACAAGGGAAGGAGCAAGAGGAACTGCTCAGAGGTAATAAGGGCCACGTTGTATAAGACAGCCGCAGCCTTCCTTTCAGAGAATCTCCGGGTCTGCAAAAACAAACTCAGTGTAATTAGTGGCAGAAAATACTGTAAAACATTCACTTGCGAGTAAACAAGTACCGGGAAAAGAAGACATGGCATCAGTAGATGTGGGTTCAGAGAGGAAATCAAAGTCTACCTATATTCATGCCTGAGGATTGTCTAAGCCCACCAGACAAAACATTGCGGCCTTTTCCTTTTTCAGTCATTTTGAAAGCGTGTACTCCTGTGCCTTCCCGTCTTGTCGTTTCTTCTTTCCAAATGATGTTTATGCTTTTGTCTCTTTCTCCTGCAAAAAGTCTTCCCATTTCTCTTATTTGTAGCATCCAAATCCAGCGATATGTACAACTTCCCGCCACCCTTTTCTGACAGCTTGTGACTCTCGCCAAGACACACAGAGAGAAAGAGACGGAGACAGGCTGAGCAAGCTTTCGTTTATTTCGGTGCGTAAAATGGTAAATATACATCACAAGAGAGAATACCGATGAATTTGTTTTATGGGCACCTTGAAATAGATACATTTATGTTCAAGGAAACAACTGTAAAGCTAAATTATGATAACAAGCATTTCTACTTTAGAGTCTCTAAAGCATTTTAAAGAATAAACTCACTAAAATTTGATATGCTTATAAAAATACACTATATAAAGTTATTTAGTAAATCATTCATTGCTTCAGAACCCTTTCCAAAGACACGATATAGCACCTGTCACATATTTATGTTCAAATATAAAGTCTAATATTCTTAGTTTTTGAGTGTCTGTCTAGCAAGTAATGAGGACCATTTGGGCATAGATTTAAAACTCTGGAAAAGAAAGAAGCAATTGGACAGGATAGTTCGTAATAAAGGAGATGTCCATTGCATTTTGAACCAGCGAGTCTCGCTGTATAGCCTCAGCTAAACCCTCACTTTTGTTCAGGTCTCCTAGTAGGCATGTCTTTATTATCATACCATTGCATTCTTCACAAAAGCTACCCTGAAATACTTCCCCACTTTTTAAAGCAGTACACTCAAACCTATTTCATTTCTTTGCTTCTGCAGACTGTCTTCTGCTCTGCTGTAGGTCAAAGCCATCTGCATTTAAACTCTCCCTGGATTCATGAATAGTATTAGTAAAGCTAAAACGTTTCAAACCTTGCTCTGAAATTGCAAGATGCTGTCACTTTCTAGTTTCTTTGTAGCAACTAATACATAAGCTCTCGTATTGTGGTAGTATGTGAGCATGTCTTGTATTTTTCATTCGATTTATTAAATAAGTAAATATGCACTTAATGTTGACAATTAGGAAATTGTTTTATACATATATATGATATCATATATATATATATAAAAGACAGAAGATGCCTGCAGATATAACAGATCTGCTGTCATATATATGTGATATCATGTATACATAAAACAACTTCCTAATTTTCAATATTAAATATATATTTACTTATTTAATAAATATATATAATCATATATGTCTATATGTAGATATATATCATATCTATCTATCTATCTATCTATCTATCTATCTATCTATCTATGTATCATCTATGTCATGAGATGAAGTTTCGCTGTATTCCCCAGTCTGGTCTCAAATTCCTGGGCTCAAGCAATCCTCCTACCTTAGTCTCCCAAAGTGCTGGGATTATAGGCAAGAGATGACATACCTGGCTGCTTTGGGAAGTTTTATTGGAGTTAAACCCACAGAAGTGAGAGAAATAAGATTATCTAATATACAGAGTTTATATTCCAAATGGGAGCAGAGGGAAAATGCAGAAGTGAATGCAGAAATACACAAGATTATCTGAGATAATCGTCGGTGCTAAGAGAATCATAAACCCAATGATCTGAAGGATTGCATTTGAAGTTACAGTGTAAATGGGGCTTGGCTAATTTTGATAGATTGGTAAGAGAAAAAGAGAAATTTTTGTTATTATACTTTAAGTTCTGGGAAAAGTATGTGAGATGCAAGTATTGAAGATTCTTAAAACTTTGAACTCAAAGATTCTATCTCATTTTTAGTCTTTGCTATGAATATTTATGCATTTTTTTATTATTTTTTTGTCATTGGCTAAAGTAGATACCATCTAGTCATCTGCGGTTCTTTCCAAAGCAAGTACTAAACACACGTATTATGCAATGAGTGAATGAATGAACTCCTAGTAAGTACAAAAGCATAACATAATCAAAAGCAAAAAGCAGGACACCAAAGTGTTTTACAGACAAAATTTTAGATAACGAAATGTAAAATTGTATTCTGTTTTCAGTGGTGAAATCTTCCTCTTGATATTTAAAATTATGGGAGACTGTTTTTTTATCTCTCTTCTGTTTTATATACTTCAATGTATATTAGCTACAAAGTAGTACTTTCAAATATTTCAATAGTATCTCATTATTTGTTTTCTTTAAATTTAGTACTAATAAATTTTGATGACATTACATTTTGTGACATATATTAAATCTAGAATAACTAGTGTAAACTAGACATTTATCAACTCGCTGTTCCTTAGTTAAATTGAACTTTGATCTATTATATTCTCATTTGCTTCTTTCATTCCTGACATGAAAATTTTCTCTATATGCCACCTGCTCATACATGGCATCAATCTTGCTAAAGTGGAAAGAACAGAGTTTTTTCCCTTAAGAGTGCAATGTCCGTCTTAATGAAATAGAAGATGTTTAGATATTCATCACTAACTAGACGACATAGAAAATTCCTTTAATAAATGTTGGCATATAAAATAATAACATGAGGGCAATGACGCCTTAGAATTTCTGCATTCTAAATTAAAGGAAGTCATTGAACACAGTTATAACAATAGCATGGAATAGCTTTTCCATCAATATTTTGTTTCTTCTATCTGAACACAATAGAATAGTCATGTAACAGAAAATCTATGTTCTTATATACTTAATATTTTATTTTGGAGAGTTTAACTTCTCAAGTGAATTTCATCTTCATATATAATTCAGAAAAAATGTGTCTAATTCCTCTTGAAATTTTCAATACCTAATACATTAATCAATGTTAAAGAATTTAAAATTTACAGTGCTATAAAATCAACATTTTGAAAAAAAGAAAGGATAAATAATGGAAACATTTTATTTATGAGTATGAAGTAATTTGATAAGGATTATGTGTGTTCTTTATCTGTTTACCTATTTTTAATTCATTGATTCATTCTTTTGGAGGCGTTTGTTGGTATATACTATGGGCCAAGTCTTAGAGATATGCCCTATTCATAATTAAATGTGTGGATATCCTACTGCTAATATAAATACTACATGCTTTTGTTGATAGAGCAAAATTTCAACTGGCTGCTTCTTACAGTGGTCAATTATTTATGGCACATTTTGAAAATGCTCTAATAATGGAATTAAAATAGACTATCAATTTTTTTGTAATATTAAAGGAACTTAATTTAATATTTAATTTTGCAGTGTTCATTTTTTGGAACATAATTCTAAATAAGACATGATTTAAAGATTACTTTACAAGATATGTATTCCTTGTGTAATTTCTTCATGCTGGGTACTGCTTTGCTTATATATAGAGTAAAAATTTAAAACAATAAGATGGAAAAGTAAACCCCTGAGACGATTCAAATAGAAAATTACATTGTAGTTTATTTCAAAATGTTTCACATAAACTAGACTTTAAGTTTACTTAGGAGGATTTAAATGAATTGCATAGGCTTTTTCACACCACATTTATAAATGAATAGTCATTACTGCTAAGACTAGCTTATTCAGAATGCATTACTTAGTTTTCATATTTTCATGACTCATGCAATTCAAAGGCAACTATAACACTTCTCTGTTTTGCCAATCTATGGAACAAACTGTTTTCCATATTTGGTAATATAATTAATGGACTTTTAAAATGGTGCCATGCAAAAGCACACTATTTGCTGCTAAGAACTAAGGGTTGGTGGTGCTGAAAATGACTGGTATAAACCTGCAGTGACAAACTGAAATTTGATCACACAAGTGCTCTGACATACAGCATGTTTGCCGTGTAGAATGTAGAGGTAAAGTAAATAACTGTCATTTTAAAGAATGAATGCACTAAAATGCTACTTTCAATAGGAAGTCACTTTACCATAAATGTCATGGCAATTGTAGATCCACAATTAAAAGCATGTCTCCAAAATCTCAAATTATTTTATTATTTACTATATAAAATTATGTCAAATATATAATGTTGACTACACACAATAACATATATACATTAAATATACTTAATATATAGATGTAGGTATATATTATATAGTATATATTACTACCATATAATTATATTATATATTACTATATATAATATGCTAATATATTTTATATGTGTATATTTTATATATATTAAATATAGTTAATATATAGATGTTTGTATATTTTATAGTATGTGTATTAGTACCATACAATATAGATTATATAAATTACTGGTATATAAAATATACCAATACATATTTTATATATGTGTGTGTGTATGTGTGTGTGTGTGTTTGTCTATACTTTCACATAATTTTTGTAACCAATAATGGATAACAAGAATGATAGCGGTGAAAATGGTGTAGTAGTTAGCTCCAAAAACCCATCCCTCTTTAAGAACTTTAAAAATGAAGCAAAAACTATCAAAATTCAGTGGTCAGAACTCTGGAAAACAGTCTAAAGTTTTCAACAACCATGGAAACCACTGAATCCAAATAAAGACAACTCAAAAATCGATTGAAATCGTGCAATTTTCCATGCCCTTGCCTCACCACATCACATCCAGTTCCAAATTAATCTTGAAGACAGGAGCCCACATTTGCAGTGTGGGACCCTAATCCCCGAGTCAGCAGGGAGCACAGCAGATCTTCCTCTGAAAAAACTGTGCTTCCAGTGTCTGATCATTCTGGCTGTTGCCTGAATGACTGGCACAAGCAGCTTGCCTTTGTTTTGCCTCATTTGGAACTCAGTCGGGGCAAAAAAGCAGAGGTATTCTTTAAACATACTTTAAGGTAAAGGAACAACCCACTGCTACCTGAGGTCAAACATTTCAGGTGAGGTAATGATAAAGCACCAAAGGCCTGAGAGGAAAAGCAAGTAGAAGATATGAGAAATGAGGATATTCAAAAGCAGCCCAAATACAGTGGGAAATTTAGAAAGCCACACACATGCCCGGCGAACAATGTATTCTCAAAAAGATCTGAAAGAACCTGAAGCGTTCACCCCTACCTGATCTCTAGCTTAGCACAGATAGAAAACAAAGGCTGAGTTAGAGTTTTAAGTGGCTCAGATAAGTGTTGAAGGAATGACCCAGAAAAAAAGCCAAGAGGCAATAACGAGAAGTTTCTCTTTGTTTTCTTTTATTTCTTGTTTCTCTCTCTTTTTTCTCCTTTCTCTTGTTTCTTTCTTTAGCCCCCCACATTCAAAACATTTAAAATTGAAATTAAAAAAATAAATAAAAACTCTAAATAGCAGCTGAACAAAATCTCAAGAAATAGAGACTACAGAGATCACATAATACCAAAAATATAGACTTAACAGAAATAAATTTTAAAAGTCACTAAATAAATAGTGACAACCCACAGCAAACAACAAAAATGAACCCTGAAGAAAATGACGACAATGTAAAATTCAAGATGTTCAATTTTCAACAAAATATTATGAAGCAAGACAGGAAACATTGCATAATGTCTTACTCACAGCAGAAATTAACAAAACCTACCCTGAAGAAGCACAGATACTGGACTTACTAAACAAATATTTAAAAACAACTCTGAAATATTCTTTAAAAACTCAAAAAGAAATTATGGACAAATTGCTAAATGAACTAGGAGAATGAAGTATGAACAAATAGTGAACGTGAATAAAGATATAGAAAAATGAACCAGATATTTTGGAACTAAAAATTACAATAACTGAAATGAAAAATATACCCCAGGATTTCAATACCAGTTTTGAACATGTAGAGGAAAGAATAAGTGGATTAGAAGAAAGTTCAGTTGGAATTACTCAGACTGAGGAGCCAACAGGAAGAATGAAGAAAAAGAAACAAAGTTTAAGAGACCAGTGAACATTATGAAGTGTAGTGAATACACATAATAGGAGTCCTAGAAGTGTGAAAAAAGAAAAGGGCAGAAAAAATATTAGAATATAAATAGTTGAAAATTTCAACAATGTGAAAAAAGGCATGAATCTGTAATCCAAAATTATCAACAAACTCTGAAAAGGAAAAACACAAAAAGATCTACTCTGAGACATATTATAATTAAATTATTGAAAGACAAAAATTGAAAGATTCTTTAAAGCACCAATAGAGAAGAGACAACTAACGTAAAAGCAATGCTGCATGAGATTAATAGCCAGCTTGTCATCGGAAAGCAGGAGGCTAGAAAACGTGGAGTGACATTTTTAAATTGCTAAAAGAAAAAAGAATGTTAACAGAAAATTTTATATCCATCTAACTTATTCTTCAAATAGGAAAGAGAAGTGAAGATACTCTTAGATATACAAAAGCTGAGGGACATTATTGCCAGTAGATCTTCCTTGAAAAAAATGGTAAAGGCAGTTTTTCAGGATGAAATGAAGGGATACTAGACAGTTACCCAAAGCATTATAAAGAAAAAAAGAAGTGTGGTATGGAAAAATACACAGGCAAATATAAAAACCAGCATTAATATATATTTAGTTTGTACTCTGCTTTAATTTGCTACGTTATTTTTAAATTTATATTAAAAATCACAAAATGTTTGAAGATATAAATGTGACCATAAGAATGTGGGGAGTGGGGGACAGTATTGAACAAAAATAGGAGAATAAATTTTGTATGCTATTGAAGTTGTTAAAATGCAAATTAGATAATTATGAGTTTAAGATGTTAATCATCATGGTAATAACTATGCAAATATTAAAAACTTACACAAAAGCAATTGAAAGAGGAATTACAATGGTAAATCATAAAAGTCAATTTCATATAATACATAACAGTAATGGAGGAAATGAGGAATGAGAAAAGCTATGAGATATACAGAAAACAAACAGAACAATAGTAGAATTAGGTCCTATCTTAATTGTAATTACTTTAAATATAAATGGATTAAACTGCAATCAAAAGGCAGAGATTGGCAGAATGAATTTAAAAATTCATGATCCATCTATATGCTGTGAACAAGAAATTAACTTTAGATCCAAAAACAAAAATAGGTGGAAAATAAAAGAAGATATTCTGTGCAAATAGTCATCAAATGAGGGCCTTAATGTCCATCCTAACATTCAACCAAATAATCTTTCAGTCCAAAATTCTTATGAGAGTCAGAGATAGTCACTAGCTAACTATTAAGGAGACAATTTATGTCAGGAGTTCAAAACCAGCCTGGCCAACATGGTGAACCCTGTTTTTACTGAAAATACAAAAATTAATCAGGCATGGTGGCAGGCACCTGTAGTCCCAGCTACTCAGGCGGCTGAGGCAGGAGAATTGTTTGAACCTGGGAGGTGGAGTTGCAGTGAGTTGAGATTTTGCACTGCACTCCAGCTTAGGCGATACAGTGAGACTCTGTCTCAAAAAAAAAATAAATAAATAAAGAGAAGTGAGATTGATTTCATTATGAGATACAATGACACACTACAGAGCCATCAAAATTATGACTTAGATAATCATTGAAATATAAAAATATCTTCAATACTATGTAAAAAGAAATTACATTGAAAATGTCATGTGTTGTCCAACCCCTTTGATTAAAAAATAGAGATTTCTATTTAAATAATAGTTTCTTTGATATTGATTTCCAGAAATTGTCCCTTTATTTTAGGTTGTGAATCTGCTTTCTAGCAACCTTTTTACACTACTCCATGCCTTGCTCTACTTTGTCTGTTTGCATAACAATGTACAACAAACTATTATTTTGAACATAATTGTTTTTCTCAACAGGATTTTTAAAAAATAAAGTGTCTGAGTGAAAGAATTATTCAATTTAGATGAGTGACAGATGTATAATTTCTTATTACTCAAACACATATTCACAACTGAAAGCATCAAATGTTACTCTCTATGAGCCTCGTGTTTTTATTCTCTGGTCATTTCATTCCTACATTTAAATGTTTAGATTTAGTCTTTTTAAATAACAGTTCTCCCTATTCTTCTGTGTGATTGCAGATTTCTCAAAGAAATCCATAATCTTAGCTTCCTGAACTCCAGTGTAATTCTCCAATTCTGGGATACAACTGGTTTTTCTATAAACACTAGTGTTTCTAACTTAGCCAAAATCTCTCTGGCCTAACACAGCAAAATTAGGGTTTATTTCTTGGCTACCCCTTTTCTCTGTGTAGAGTCTCCCATCCTGATGGTTATACCTTGAGTTTGCAACAATTCATTTTACCTCCATCAATTTTCTCTAATTATTATAAAATATTTGTCCTGCTACTCTGACTTTACATATCCACAGTTTTCCCTCTCTTTTCAAAGCAAATGCTTCTTTAAAATTACCCTCTATAGTATTTCATATGCAATGATTTCAAACCAGTGAGTAGCTCAATTTCCAGGGCTTGTAGCATTTGCAAGCTTAATTTAACCAACACAGACAGATTAACGAGAAGTCCTGGTATTGTGCGTCTATGTACCACCTTTGCTTATATCTGCATCCTTCTCACATCTAGATTGCTAACCTAATTTTCTGAAGGATCCACAATAAATTGAAGGCAGGAAGTTTGTATGAGGTATTACCAAATACCTACTGCTATGTGTCGTTTCGTACAATTATACACAGAGTATTAAAAAACTGCATTTTTCAGGCAACTACAACAATGGCAGAAACAGCTGATGCCTAAAATGTAGAGGACGGAATGGAATCAAAAAATTGCATCACATTTGCCTGTTTCTACAAATATTAACCTTGCATCCCTCAAGTTTCAACACATACAGTAACATCAGCAGCAGTGACAGTCATCAGCACTTTTCACTTTGATTTGAATATCAACTTGCAAATTCACTGTTACCAGACTATCATTGAAGAGCCTTGCCATTAGATTATTTTAACTTTTTATCTAAGGGAGACATTCTGAAAATAGCTTCAATAAAATAAAATATGTGACATTCATATTAAAAATTATATGGGTTGGCTGCCTTGTGTTCCTATAACAGAATACCACAGGGTAATTTTTAAAGAATATACATTTATTTCATTTTTTCCTATAGTTCCAGAGGCTGGGAAGTCAAAGGTGGGGGTTCTCACATCACGTGAAGGACTCTTTGCTTCATCATTCCACAGTGGAAGGCGGAAGGGCAGGAGATCATGTTTGCAACAGCAGGAGGGAATCCCGCTAGTTTTTGTAACAAGCCCACTGCTGATAACTAACTCATTCACAGTAAGGGCATTAATCCATCACAGGGGCTCTGCCTGATGACCTAATCATCTCTTAGCAGGCCCCACCTCCCAACACTGTCACTAGGGGATTAAGTCGGAGAAACACTTTCAAACCACAGCAATGACTGAAGTGCAAACTCTTCTTGGATATTATCCCAGCGAGTCCACCTTTTTGTTATAATAGCCATTGTAAGACATACAACTCTAAGTAAATATTGCAAGGTAAAACAAGTATCCTGCTATTCCTAAGTTGGCATAAGTATATCAATAAGTTGATTTTAAGACACCACTTAGGAGTATAATTTAGAAAATATTGAATGGGTTTGGCTACTGACGTAATCAGTCAGAATGCTGAAGGATTTTTTATATAATACATTGATTACTGTAATTGAGAGGTACTTTGGTCTAGTTGAAAGGGCACCAGCCTGGAAATGTTCAGGCTGGAAATCAGCGTACGTTGATTAAGAACCTAATGGAATTATACAGCAAGGCAGCCTAGTCTCTGGTTCCAACTCTACAAAAACCATGCCCTTGGATGAGCTATTTAAACTTTCTGTACTACATAATGTATGCTCCTGATAAGGTAACTTGATTTATGCAAAAGAGATAAAAATTAACTACAAAAGCTTACGTAAGTGGAATCTGATATGTTGTTATTTGTAATTTGCAGATACAATAGTGTCATTTCTTTTTTGATTATAGTCTAAATAGTTCGTTACTTACAAATTTCTTTGTTCACCTCAGAGCAAATTTTGCATTCAGAGAGATATTACATAAACAAAATCAATGATTTTCAATAGAGATTATAGCAAACTTTTCTCAGTCTGTAAATTGTAAAGACATTACAAATTCACTTCTGTAAGAACATGCTTAATAGTTGTATTATTAAAGTTGAAAAACGTTTTAGAACATTTTAGGGTATATTAACTTTTGAGGTTAAGCTAGCTCCAATTCAAAAAGTTTTAAGCAATTTGAATCAGATAAATTTACTTTGTACAATAACCTCAAAAATCAAGTGGAAATTGAAGGTAATACCGTTAAACCCGTTTCAAAGTGGTTCAAATGAATCCGATTTTAGTGAGACAAAATACATAAGGTAAAATTATTTTTCTTTTGTTGGAAGTGTCTTTATGACTGTAATATTGAGGTCATTTAAACTAACAGTGGCTAAAAGAGAAAGATAAGTGTGTTCAGCTTTTTAGCTTTTTAAAATAATGGAAAAAACTGTAGCTTTACATTGGATTTTATATTAGAAATACTTTAGTCAAAGTTCTCTTTGAAGGTAATGGAGGATAAACTAATCTCCCATCGATAACTGACCATGTGAAATCATAACATATGAACTTAGTAATTTTAGATCTACTGAAGCATAACCACAGAGTGTAATTTTAAATCTAAACCTTGGCAGCGATCAGGAAAGAGGGAGAGAAAGCAAGATTAGAATGAATGATAGCAAACTCTAGAGAGGAAAAGAGGTGAGAGAATATCACCCTACCTAACATTGAATTGAAACCACTTTATAGCAAGTTCCAGCCCCATGATTTTAGTAAATATCTGTAAAAGCTATTGAGAAGCAAGCTGTTAGGCTCACCTTAACGTAACAGAACATGTTCTTTTTGCTTTTTATTGAACATTTTTATTGCTAAAACAAGAGCCCTTTCAATGGTAGTACTAAGTCTTTTCCATTTTTGAATTTGTCATCATGCCTATAAGTGTCTCGTAAAAGATAAGTCTTGATAATTTGAATTGGTTCAAATTTCTCACTCACTCAGATTATATTAATGATTATGTGGGGTAATGGGACATATTTATTTTCATATAGGCTACTTAAATCCTAAAAGACATTAAGATTTTAGGAAAATTGTATGCTTCTATTAATAATATTGTAGAGAATATTGGAAAACTTACCACAAGTCTATCACTAACAAATATTAATGAAATACATTTATATACCCTTCCCTACCAATATTCGACATATAGAAAAAACAATTTCACTGTAATATGTTGTTAAATTACTTTTAACAATAGTAACAATAAGAAAAATAATATTTATTAGTGATATTTAAGGGCTGAATAAAGGTCTTCACATATAACATCTCATTTAACTCATTCTTTCACATGACGAGAAGGTCATTGCTATCATTTTAGCACTAGCTTTGAGAGTGAGCTTAGGTAGTCCAGTTTTGAAAATTGAAGCAAATTGGCAACTGGCCCTGTTTTCAGACTATGTTAATCGCCTTTTCCACCAAACAAACAAATTGGAGTGCAAAGTATGAATACAATATTTAAAAATGCATGTTAAGGAGACAGGCCTCCCTGATGTCTCTTTGCTATTCCCAGGGGCCTAATGGACAAGGCAGTGTGTGTGGAGAGAGGCCCTCCAGGACAGTGAATATTAGATCTCCTCAACAGCTGGAGAGGCCCCATTAACTCTCACAAGTCCAAATCTCTTATCATATGAAGACATTCTGACTGGGTCAGAGTTGCTTTCTTTTCTAAACTAATTGCCATATTGTTGAACTTATTCTTTTTGCTTGCATACAGTTATAAGGTGCATTTTTTTGGTAAATACAGAGATAACTTATTAGCATATTTTGACATAGGTAAGCCTCAAAAAGCTCAGTTTATTATCATGTTATGGCCCTCATGTTTGCAGACATAATTCAAACAAGATAAATAGCAACCCAAATAATATTGTGAGATATGTGTGAGTTACATTTGACAGATATGCAAAAATACAAACGTGCACAGATACAGGTATCTAGAATTTTTAACTTTTTAGAGGTTTACAGGTGATTGCACAGGTACTGTAGTGGAAAGCTTAAAATTATTGATTGAGTTTCTTTTGTATACAAAACACTACCACAGATATTAAGTTGTTTCTTTTAGAAAACATTCCTGTTTATATACAGAAGATAAAATCTTCAGTAAATACTAGACCAATCACAACATAAAAGAGCTGACATGTTAGATTTGATGGTCTTCATCACCGATCCTCAAAGGCGAGTTTATGTCTGTCTGAGTCACATTCCAGACACATTGGTCAATGCATGTAATTGTCTACTGGGCAAGCTCCAGTTGAAATATGGAAGAGTGAGAAGATTAGCTTTAGAATTCTCCTTCTAATACTGACTTCTTTCAAAACGATGTTCGAAATTCATCTCATGCAGCATACTTCCCTGACACTTCTGGCAGAGAGAGTTTTCTCTCCTTTTTCAAATGTTACTGTTGATAAATGTATTTTCTTTTCAAATTTACACAAAATCTTCATAAAGAAAAGACATAAAAGCAGGGAGAGAGTCAATATAGATAAAGGAAAAAAATACTATAGAATTATTTCCTATGTGGAGACTTTATACTGGGTATCTGTCCTGGTAATATAGTTGTCTACAGCCATTCATAGCCACATATAAATATGTGTAAACTTGGTTTACTTCTTCTTTTTACATTAAGCATTGGAAAGGTGGAGATGGGTAAGAGAAGGTATTCGCATAACCGCATGGTGGCCCAGCACATGTCTGTTTGTATCAAGTAGAAGAGAGACTAGAACCTCAATTTGATCAACCCCAATAAACACATCAAGAATGTGTACTTGGGGCTACAGTCATCCATGGTATAGGGAAAGTCAGGGGGCTCCTGACGAGTAGCAGCTGTCATCTCTCACCCACCCATGGCTTGTCTCTGAAATGAGGCAGGGTTCGGAGAAGTGATGAACACAGCTACAACTAATTTAGAAAAGAGCTTTCAGACAAAAGCATTTGATGCAAGACATTTGGCTCAATGGAGTTTAGAATCTACTTCGTAATCATGATTTCTGGTCAAGAAAACCGCAGAAAAGGGATATCTTGTCAGAATACAATATCCTATGGGTAAGTTTGCCATTATAAGTGAGAGGTCAGGAAAAACATCAGTGATAAAACAGCATTTGAACAGAAGCCCTGAAAGAGGGGAGAAAGGAAGCCATGGGAATTACTAGTGTGTATGGGAGAAGGCATTTAGGCAGAGAGAATAAAATTAGTAAAATAATTGTCACTAGTTGCAATGCCCTGTGCTTCCAACTTTCTTCAATAAAACAAGCACATAACTTAAAATAATACATATCAAAATCTAACAAATGGAGGGCTTGACAGAAAAAAATATCCTTTATTTAATAATATAAGCGAGTATCAGAAATGGCAGTATTTGTAAGTGGAATGTTGGCGGGGACACAATCAATTTCCTTATATATTTTTAAGGCAACAAATGTGGTACCACTTCAATGGAGAATAAGTAGATGCCTTTCTTGTTAAAAGCAACTAAATCACAATTGAAATGAGTAATCAATTTGAAAGAACCCTTTTACAGAGTCACCATTGATCATTTTCTTGCACTTTACCTCATGTATCTGCATTTGCTTGATGGAACTTAAACCAAGATACGCATAAGTTTACTATCTAGGACATTAAGAAATACACCATTGAAGTAAAAATAAAGCATTTTAAGATTCAGGTTGTAATGTAAAAACAAACATCAGAGCTTTAAATAGACATGTTTCACAAAGTTTCAAGACAAGACAGACCTACGAAACACTATCTGGAATAATTTATAATAAAATCTTTGAATCCTACTTCCTTTTCTACAGATCATATTTTGAAATTCTTGCTTAAAGCTATGTTTTATTCCTGTAAGGAAGTCTAATTTATTTTTAATATTTGTCCTCTAGAATCTATTGTTTGAAAGAGACAAAAATTTATGTTCCCATTATCAGTATTTTATTTTCAAAGACTGTGTCTATTAAGTCATCAGATTTTTATATACTTATGTAAATTTGCTTTTTAAAATACCATCCACTTGCTTTATGTTGAGTTCAATAAACTATTTATGCATACCCTGGGGAAAAATCCTTATATAAACCAATCTCTTTAAAAATGTGTAGGTGATTTCTGTAAGCCATTTGGATATATCATTGTTTAAATAATTTCTGGTGTTGAACTTATTTTAGATCTGTGACAGAAGAGCTCAACTTTAAAAATTTCACGATCTGTATAAAGGAGCTGATTTAAAGGCAACAATGCCCAAAATTAAATTGCTAGATTGGAAAATTAAATACTAACAAAAGGGGACCTTTAATTTTAGATTTAGGTAATCTGAGTTTCTAATTTAACAACAGAATTGGAAAGGGAGTAAAGCAAGTACATTTTTATGTGTTTACAGTGAGAAGTCTAGAACAGGTTACTTGGGTTAGAATTATGATAAATATACATAGGATTTAATTTTCAGGGACACGTGTGTCTGAATGTTCATAAACAGAGATAATGACTTGGGAATAGTAGATGACGGTTAGTATCTTCACAATGCTGAGCCCATTTGCTGCTCTCTACTAGGGAGAGACTTAAATTACAGCCAACTTGGAAGCAGAGCTAATAGTTGGAAAATATTTTTGCCATTGGAGAACATGCAAGATCATCAGTGCAGGCAAAAAACATCAGCCCTGGTCCTCTGATGTGGTAGGAAGGTCTTCTTTGAATTTCTTTCTAGGTAATCCAGCAGTAGGTACTCACTTGGGCAGTAATATTTCAGTCATATGTCACTGACATTTTGCTCATGCACATACTTCACTTCTTTTAAATATACCAGGAGATTATTAAGCCCCCTCCTTGATCACACTTTGGTAACAGGAAGTAAGATGATCTTTTGACCCATGTAATAGCAAAGTTGGGATGTCTGGGAAAACCAAGTCCAGCACATGTGTTGTGAACTCCTCACTAGTTACACAGAGTTAATTATTTTTATGGACCCTTGTTCAGCAAATGCCTACACTCCTTACAGCCTCTTCTGTCTCATCTTGATTGTCTCCTTCTTAAATCCCACAAATGGTAGATAACAACCTCCAAATTAGGCTGCAATCACTCAGTCAGTGTTTAAGAAAATACAAGTCATTGTGGGAAAACCATTTGAACATTTATTTGCTCTTTTAAAATTTATATTTTGGTATATCTTTTATAATGTCCAAATATATTTAGATTGCATAGGAATGAATGTGTAATATTAATAGATGCATGCTTATTTGTTTGTTTTATGTATTTGTGTGATCACAGTTGAGATTAACTAGTATACTCAAAGTTCAGGTTTTTCAAAAAAACAAAATTAGATTTAAACATCTGTTGAAATGCTAGGTAGAGAAAGATATACAAAGGAATCCATAAATAGAATTTTATTGCTACATTGCCTAGTATTTCCTGCATCTCATTCTCAGTATTCTACTTTTTATAGCAACTCTCTTCATCCTTGTTTGGCAAGGATAATACTGGTAGATACTGTATAGACATGATTTGATGATGCAGATTTCCCTACATATTTTCTAATTTTGCTAAAGCAGATAAATTTAAAGATATATTTTAGAAAAGTCAGAAAATAAATACGCATTTTCTTTTACTGGCATTTTTCTCAATTGCCTTTTTAAATGCTTCCCAAGCTGATATATTTCTAGGAAAAGATATATTTCAAAAATTCCATGTTTACCTTAGGGAAGACAGGCCTATGAATTTTATGAATTTGCCCTTTGCAATTCTGGCAAGATCTTAGTTCTCAGGATGTGGTACTTTCAAATGGGATATTATCATCATCTCTGCATCACCATTTACTCGCCTATTATGGGTGAGGGGTGGGGGGAGGGAACACCTCGTAAGTGAGAACATGCGGTATTTGATTGTCTGTTCTTGTGTTAATTCACTTAGGATTTTGATGTCTTTTTAGATACTATCTCAACACTTACAGTATGTCTGAGAATGTAAGTCTGTCACTACTTGATAAATCCAGTAAAAATAGTCTTTTATTGCATTTTCTAGATTTAAGTGCCTTTTCTGCCACTGTGCAGGTCCAGCTGCGACTTGGTCCTCTCCACACATATTTTGGCATGGATAATGCATTTGCATTTTAAGATTCATCTGTTATTTTGATTCTCTCTTCCACTGCAATTTATTTGATTTCTTGTCTAGTGAAATCATCCTCATCAGAGTTCTTTTTATTCTAGTTTCTGCATTATTTTACTAGCAATGAAAATTTGCTTATTGATGCATCTTGTCACCCTTAGGACAGAAAAAAGTCTGTAGATTTTTAGGCAGCAGCAGATCAATCATTCTTGCATTTACCAGCATGGAAACTAATTTGGCAGAGATGTAATGTGAGAATACGCCCTGGCTTTCTGAGTTATTACGACATGATGCCATGTGTAACTGATGCTATTTTCTACATAAAATTATTTTATACAATTTTACAATTCATATAAGATAGCATGGCATTAACTTAGACAAAATAAATTTTAAGTATCTTACCAAGTAAAAAAAGAGGAAAGAGTAAAAAAGAGAGTGAAATATAGAAAGAACAAAAAAGAAAATAGAAAACATTTATAAAGGAACAATAAAATTGTTGCATTATGAAATTTATGATCGGCATTGCCATCATTCTTTTGAGTCAAGACAATATGTTAATAAGCCTATTTATGCAAGGAGGTATGAAAGTAGAAGTATGCATCAAGTTGTAAATCTTATTTGTATAAAGTTATATTGCAGATTAGAAGTTAATGAAAAACATAATGCATGTTAAAGTTTCAAATTTTCTACTGATGCCAGCACATGCTCTCCATTCTAGATTGTACTATATCCAGTTTTAATAATCTGCACTTTGACAAAAAATATTTAAAACGCATACTTCAATATGTTTCTGTTTCCAGATATATATATATATGACAATCACATTTTCAAAAACTTATATCTAAAAGCTTAATTTTCCAAACTAATATTTTTTGTTGTAGCTTAATGGGACACTATGAAGCATAAAGGACTGGTTTCCACAGCCTCTGCCTCAATAATGACTGATCTGGTGATGATCTTTTTCCGTGTTATTCAGCTTCCACCTCGTAATAAGCAATATAGAATATTGGGGAAAAAGAAAATTAAAGTATTATAAGCAGAACATTTAAGGTTGTGGAGTGGGACTGGTCTTGGGTTTATGCAATGAAATATAAAATACTACTGCTAATAATAGTTAATGAATCCTTACTATATGTTTGGCACTTCACATGAGTGTAAACACTTCATATGAATACAAACCATACATGACACTATTTGCAGTGTAGAGAAAGGTAAACAAATTTGAAGATATAATATTAAATCATAACTACATACAATTAAATGTAGTACATACTATACAACTGTAATTATTTCTTAGCCCCCTCCTGTTGCTATTGCGGTGAGCCCAAGTGTTGCAAGCATCTTCTTAAAATATCCTATGACACTAATTATCTCTGTGTGAGCAGTTCATCTCTTCAGTAAACTGGATATCCCAGTAAAAAGTGATCACTCACTGTCCTTGTGTGTTTTCAATCGAGTTTAATTCAATACTGTAAACTTTGAATAACACCATGGAACCCATACAAACTGCCACTAGTGATGCTGGAGGTGCTCCCAAGAAGCAGAGAAAACTCACGACATTATAATAAAAAGTTGTTCTGATATATGCCATAGATTAAGATCTGTAGCTGTGCCTGCCCATCATTTCAAGATAAATGAATTCAGCACAAAGACAAATGTTAAAATTGAAAAGGAAATTTGTGAAACCATTACTGAAGCTATACCAGTGGGATCAAAAACCTTACACTTCTTGCAAAATGCCTTTCTATCTTGTACTGAAAATGGAGCTTCTACATAGGTGCAGAATTGCTCTGAAAAGACATACTCACAGATACTAATGTGATTCCAGAAAAAGTGAAATCATTGTATGACAACTTAATGCTAAAGGAAGGTGGAGGATCAAAATCTGGATAATATAATGCCAGCAAAGGATGGCTTGATATTTTAAAAAGAGGCCTGGCTTAAAACATGCAAAGATAACAAGGGAAGCAGCTTCTGCTGACCGATAGGAAACAAACAAATCCCCAGATGCCATTAAGAAAATCATTGAGGACAAAGGATATTTTTCTGAACAGATTTTTAACACAGACAAAAGTGTCACAAAGGATATCTGTTGCTAAGGAAGAGAAGCAAGCACCAGGATTTAAGGCAAGAAGGAATAGGCCAACTCTACTATTTTGTGCAAATGCTGTCAGACTGCCCTTATCTTTAAAACTGCTAATCTCTGAGTCTTCTAGGGGAAAGATAAATACCAGCTGCCAGTCTTTAGTTGTACAACAAGAAAGTCTGGAGAATGAGAACGCTTTTACTGAATTGATTCCATCAATCCTTTGTCCTTAAAGTTGGGAACTACCTTGCCAGTAAATGACTGCCTTTTAAAGTTTGATATTGACAATGTTTCTGGGCACCCAGAACCCCATAATTCAACATGGGAAGGTGTCAATGTGGTCTACTTATCCCCAAACACAATGTCCCTACTTCAGTCTCTATACTGGGTGTCATAAGAACCTTTAAGTTTCATTCTACATGGTATTCTATGGAAGGGATTCCCAATACTAAGGAAGAGAGCCCAAATAGACAGAACAACATAAAAATCTGGAAGAATTATGCCATTAAAGATGTCATCATTTTTATAGAAAATGCCATGAAAACTATCAAGCCTGAAGCAATAAATTCCTGCTGGATAAAAAAGGCATCTATATGGTGTGCATGACTTCACGGGATTTATGGCAGAGTTGATCAAGGCAATCATGAAAGAGATTGCAGATATGGCAAAAAAGGGGAGTGAAGGATTTCAAGACACAGATCTTGGAGAATTCAAGAACTGATAGACACCACACCAGAGGAGTTAACTGCAGATGACTTGATGGAGATGATTGCTTCCAAACCAGCACCAGACAATGAGGAAAAATACTTAGAAGATGCCAAAAACCAAAGTGACATCAGACAAGCTGGCTGAAAGGTTTCAATTTCAAGACTGCTTTTGACTTATTTTATAACATGGAGGAAAAGTATAAAAAATGCAAGAAAGCCTCTGGAAAACTTCATACAAATCAGATAACCTGGTGATATGGTTTGGATTTATGTCTCCACCCAAATCTCATGTCAAATTGTAACCCTCAGTGTTGGAGGAGAGACCTGGTGGGAGGTGATGGGATCATGGGGACAGATTTCCCCCCCTTGGTGTTCTCATGATATTGTCTATGGCCACTTTCATGCTACAGCTTCAGAGTTGAGTAGTTGCAACAGAGACCTGTAGCCTGCAAAGCCTAAAGTAGTACCTGACACTTTATAGAGAAAATTTTCTAGTTCTTTACACTAAATCTTAATCCTTAGAATAAAAGTTTGAAGACATCTTGTGTTTTTTCCATATACCCAAGCAATTGGCTTCATAGTATGGGAAAAGCACAGATGTTCTTGAAAAAGTAAAATTAGATAGTGATATGCTTTGGCTGTGTTCCCACCCAAATCTCATCTTGATTGTAGCTCCCATAATTCTCACCTGTTGTGGGAGGGACCCTGTGGGAGATAATTCATTCATGGGGTCGGTTTCTCTCATAGGTGGTAGTGAATAATTCGCACGAGATCTGATGATTTTATAAGGGGTTTCCCCTTTCACTTGGCTCTCATTCTTTCCCTTGCCTGCCGTCATGAAAGATGCGCCCTTTGCCTTCTGCGATGATAGTGAGGCCTCCCCAGACAGATGAAACTGTGAGTCCATTAAACTACTTTTCTTCACAAATTGCCCAGTTTTGAGCATGTCATTATCAGCAACATAAAAACAGACTAACACAGAGTTTCACCCATTACAGGAGTCATGGAACAGGGAAAGAAATGAAAACTTTGCATTGAGCCCTGATTAACCATCACATTCTTTTAGGTATGGCATTGATCTGTTCTCTAGCAGCTTGAATCTCTTTGTATGGTATTTCTAAGAAGATTGTGTGATCCTTCAGGGAAAGTCAGATATTCCTGACTGTTTTAACTTCATAGTTTTCATGACAGAGCAGATATTGTAGAAGATATGCTATTAGAATGAATTGAGTAAGTGTTAAAATAATTACATAATGAGATATTAATTTTATTTCAGCATAAATGTTGAACCTTATCATTAATCTTACATGGTAGTATTTGCATTGGAAGATTACAATGCTGTTTATTATGAGTTTTCGAATTGCTGTACTGCATTATATTGAATTTTAAAATATTTCAATAAAACAGAAGTACCTATTCAAAATACCAGGTGTCTTTGCTGATGCCTTATATTAAGAGGAACATTTAGCTATCACAGTAATGACATAATAAGTTATCCTCTATGGTGGTACTTAGCCAATTGGAAATTGTCAAAGAAGACATTCAGACTACCAAGTTAATGTCATTGAATTAGAGCTATAATCAGTATATTTTAAATATATTGGTTTACCTAATGAAATTAATACTATATTGTAGAGCCTCAATAAATATTAAATGGTGGACAGCATTGATACTCCTGTTGACAACTGCTGATTCAGTTAGCTGAAACAGTTTTCACTCCTCGTGTATGGTCTGAGGGAAAGTTTAAACTACTCTTCTTTGAATTCTATTTTCCATTTCATATAATTTCTCTATAATAAATGCAAAAAACATTCTAGAGTCTGAGGTGATAAAAATAAAAAAGCATATTGGATTTAAAAATCGTTTCTTTGATCATAAGAGTCATTATGCTATAATAGTATTCTCTAAGTACTAGAAGTGACAGCAATGTGGAAATGGCCACGTTTACTATAGAAAAGATGCTAGAATGCATTTCATAAACAAAATATATTTCCATTCACTATACTGTATTCTTGAAAAATTCCAAGAAAGTGGATGTTAAGCAATCTCACCACAAAAACAATAACTCTGTGAGGTAATGTATATGTGAATTAGCTAGACTTAACCATTTCACAATGTATATATACTTCAAAACATCATTTACACAATACATACATACAATTATATCTCACAAAAAAATTTAAAAAATAAAATTTCAAGTCTTCGATATGTTAAGATTTAAGTTGCTGTTCAATTATGTCCAATAAACCACCATTACATTTCAAATATATATATATTTGATATATTTGCAAAATTAATACATATATATTTCTTTTGTCTAAATCACACAATCTATGTTCCGTGAAGTATTTCTCACATTTTTACAATAATATACCTTTCAGAAATTGTTTCAGAATGGAGTGCATGAGGAGTCATTTCTCTGAGTTGATGTTGGCTTTATTCCTGGTGGGTGATATGGCCAGCAGGGCAGTAGTACACCTAGAACTATTTATTATAATAGAACAACCCTGCTTCATACTGTTGTTAATTGAACATCAGGGCCATTGACTGTGAGTTCATAGTCCAGTCCTAAGCATTAGAGTTCTAGGAATGGTATCTAGCCAGCTAATTCAAGGAGGGATTATATTGAAGTAACCCATTAAATCACATCTAATATAAATGTTAATTGATAAAATAAATGCTAAAGTATTTACTAACCAATGGAGATCTTACCTTTTAACATACCCAATAATGCTCATTTACATGGTGCAGCCGTTTTAAAGGAGCAAAATTACTTAGGATAAAACTACAGATCAAAATGTGTTTGGAGAATTCACAGTTGGAGCAAAGCATGCACGGCCACTTTATAAAGATAGATTTATCTAGTCTAGAGATATATTTTTGTTTATATAAAGGCTATAGCTCACTAGAAGTAGGATTTCACTGAGCTGGCATACAGATTCTTATTCTTTGTTCTTTTTCTGAAGCCTGTCTTCTACAATTTATACAATGTCTCCATTATCTTGCAAAATTAATATAATTTGGTTAAAACATTTTGACATTAATTCCATTTTATCCCATCTGATGAATATATATTGATATTAATTAAAGATCTAAAAGTTATAAATGACCAATTTTAAAATTATGACTGAAAGTAACATAAAAACTGTATCCTTATATGAAATGTATATCCAGCCATGCAGGAAATAAACATAACTGTTGACACAATTATTATTTTTCTCTCATCTTCTTTCCTAGTCCCTCCCTTGACTACTTCTTTCTCTCTTTATTTAATTTAAACTAAATGCTACAGATTTAGATTTTTAAGAAAATATGTCTAAGAACTTGCCATGTGTCAAGTCTTGCTCCTCTTTGTGATACAGTAATAATGAAGCCTCTAGCTGCCAAATAAATATAATTATTTTAGCTAATGCAATTAAATTTTACTTAGGAGATTTCATTCAGAATTTTGAAACGACTAGCCTAATAATATTCATGAGACCTGATTTTTTAAATGATTTTTTTAGAAGTTTGGTGGTTTGCAGAGTTTTAAAACATATATTTACTTGCTATAGGGCTCTAAAACTAATGTTATCTATGATTTTCTGTTGTGTTTAATTTGTGAACAATCTTATTGCTAATATACAAATGGAAGGGAAATTAATTCCTCCTCCCTGTATTAGGAAACTGCATTTGCGTTAATATCACCGAGAGAGTGTAGCCACAAAACACAAGTAAATGCCTCTTTTTTACATTAAAAATTCCTTTTAATGCCAGTTTACCATTAAGTTATATACTTTCATCCCCTTGTTCTAGCAAGCAAGACTTTTCATTTGTGAAAATAGTGTTTCAGATGTTGCTTGTTTGCTAATCTTGATATATTAAAATGGAACCAAATGTTCTCTCCAGAGCATTCTAAATGCTCTTTCTCTTCTCCTGCCCCTAATAGCACTTAATGCAAGAGTCCTTTTTATTCCCAGTAAATTTAATAAATTAAAATTGCATTTTAGAATTCCACATATTATTATTATTATTGTCTGCGCACCAGAAATATGCTTTGGCCTAACCAATCTTGGTTGGACATGTTTTTGGCTTAAGAGAGGTGATGTCATAAGAAGGAAAGACACTTACAATAACAAGAAAGATGATATGAAGGAAATTTAAGCTAATGTTATGGGATATACATTAGGAGAGACACCCATGCGCCCCCCCCACCCCGCCCCAGCCACACACACACACACACACACTCTCTCTCTCTTTCAAATAATGTAGACCTGGTTAATATAAACATATTGCAAGAAAATTAAGACCAACACACGCACACACACCGAATCTTAGTTTTTACTGTTTTTGATGGAAATCCTTGTGCTTTACTGAGAACTCAGTGATTCAGTTGGGAGAATTGCTTTAGATGGAGCCTTTAATTATCGTACATACCACCCTCCTGTGAGAGTTGAAGAGACACTTACCTGGCCTGACTGAAGGTCAGGGACACATTGTCAAGGTTATTGTGCAGTGCCATTGCTACAAGGGGAAGCGTCGTCATCCTCTCATGTCATTCCTATGGAAGCACAGGCACTGGTGATCATTTGTTTGAAACCCGTGAGCTTTGAAGCCCAACATACCTGAATATACATCATTTCTCTTTCACTCACTAGCTAAGCTACCTTTAACAGGTTACTAAAGTCACATATACATCAATTTTCTTTATATAAAAAATTATATTTGTCTCTGCTTCATATAGTTGTTAATTGAACATCTACTATAAAACTGCCTGTTAATATTATCCCTCCTATATAATACAGTAAATCTTGACTCCAATTATGATTTTGCCTTTTGGTTTTGACATTATAGATGAATTGTCTTACCTCAAATCAAACAAACCTCCTTTCTCATTTTATTTTAATGCTCATAATTACCTATGTCCTAAATAAAAGACATTGGTTCTGTTTGGTCATTCTCTTACATGTCTTTTCAAAAGAATTTAATTGGTTTCTTTCACTTCCTTTTGTATATTACTTTTCAGTTTCCTAGTGGAGGTTTAGGCTCTGTTGCAGGCACATGTGTGCATGTGTGTTTGTGAACACTTGTGTATGTACATTTGTGCATGTGTACTTGTGTGTGTTTATGTCTAGTTTAGGCCTCAAACATAGACAAATTTAAAGTTGTTAGAGGAAAATCGTACTGGGGCCAAGCCTCCTTTGATCACTCTGCAAACAAGCAGTGCTACAACGTGAGCTGAATTTATCCTGTACTTACAAGTCCTGCCCCTTTTCTATCATCTTTTCTGGCTACTGTTTGTAATTTTTGCTGAATATTCTGCAGGTTTTCACCACTGAAAAATGAGTTTTTCAGTACTCTGCTATAAGTTTTATTTTACTTCTCAATTAATATTGTTTTCTTGAATGATTGCATTCATCCTCATGGTTTCAAGGGCTCTCAAAGTGTATCTGTAATACACATCTCTTGAAAGATCTTCCTGCACACATGTTTAAATATTCATTTGATAGCTATACTTCTCTGACTCTCAGGCATATCGAAGAGCCAACACTGAAATCATAATCTTTGTCCGAAACATGTCTCTGGCACAGTGTTTACATAAAATGTGTTTGTTTCGCCTAGAGTATGATATTTTTTACATAATTCCATGCTTTTATACAAATTACTGGACTCAGCCTATAGCTCTTCAAGAAATATAGTGGCAGCAATTATAAATTACATAAAACACTTTTGCTATAATAACTAAACTATGGTTTAAAAAAGTAAATTATTTTAGTAACAGTTGGCTATTAGTGTCTGCAATTTGCATAATTCATTTTTATATTTTGAATTCATTTAGTGAACCACATCATTCATTCAATATCATTCAGGCAAAGAACAGAGATACCACAATAGCAAATCGTTTTCTTGTTTGTTTGTTTTTGCTTTGTTTTGTTTTTGAGATGGCTTCTTGCTCTTGTCGCCTAGGCGGGAGTGTAGTGGCATACTCTCAGCTCACTGCAACCTCCGCCTCCCGAGTTCAAGCGATTCTCCTGTTTCAACTTCTCGAGTAGCTGGGATTACAGACACCCGCCAATACACCCAGCTAATTTTTGTATTTTTAACAGAGACAGGGCTTCACCATGTTGGCCAGGCTGGTCTTGAACTCTCAACCTCAAGTAATCTACCCGCCCCAGCCTCCCAAAGTGCTGGGATTACAGGTGTAAGCCACTGCGCCTGGCTGCAAGTGCTTTAATTGATGTCTATCTAATTAGTTACCCACCTGGACAATGACTATACATGCAGATCAGATACAGTGTGTATTAGGCAGGGTTCTCTTAGAGGGACAGAACAAATAAGATATATGTGTGTGTGTGTGTGTGTGTGTGTGTGTGTGTGTATAATATATGTAAGAGTATATATATATAAATATATACTATTAGAATATGTATCTTATAAATATAATAGTATAATCATAAATTATACTACTATATATAATTATAAATTATACTATTATATATAGTATATATAAATATATACTATTAGGATATATGTATGCTGTTATAAATAGAAATAGTATAATTATAAATTATAAATAGTATAAATATATATATACTATTAGGACATACATATATCCTATTAGTTCTGTCTATATATATCCTATATATATTAGGATATATACATATATATCCTATGTTGATATATATGTTGATAGTGTTGATATATAGAGATATAGATATATATCTATATATGTGGTAGTTTATTAGGTATTAACTTACACGATCACAAGGTCCCACAATAGGCTGCCTGCAAGCTGAGGAGGAAGGAAGCCAGTCTGAGTCCCAAAACTGAAGAACTTGGAGTTCAATGTTTGAGGGCAGGAAGCATCCAGCACTGGAGAAAGATGTAGGTTGAGAGGCTAGGCCAGTGTCTCCTTTTCACGTTTTTCTGCCTGCTTTATATTCATTGGAAGCTGATAGATTGTGCCCACCAGATTAAGAGTGGTCTGCCTTCCCCAGTCCACTGACTCAAATGTTAATCCCTTTTGGCAGCACCCACACGGATAACACACAGGATTAATCCACTGTATCCTTCAATCCAATCAAATTGACATTCAGTATTAACTAGCACAAAGTGGAAAATTGATTCAATTTTATACATTAATAGAGTAAAAGTATGTGCTGTAATTACATGATTAGCACACCGCTGTCCAGTGTAATCTCTAAAGAATGAAGTCCACACGAATAGGGCTTTTTGACATATTGAGTATATACTTCATGTATTAGTCTGTCCTCATGCTGCTAATAAAGACATACCCAAGATTGGGTAATTTATAAAGGAAGGAGGTTTAATTGACTCACAGTTCAGCATGACTGGGGAGGCCTCAGGAAACTTAACAATCATGGCAGAAGGGAAGCAAACACATCCTTCTTTATACAACAGCAGCAAGAAGTGCGGAGCAAAGAGAGGGAAAAGCCACTTATAAAACAAACAGATTTTGTGAGAATTCACTCACTACCCAAGAATAGCATGGAGGTAACTGCCCCCATGATTCAGTTACCTCTCTCTGGGTCCCTCCCACAGCATGTGGGGATTATGAGAACTAAAGTTCAAGATGAGATTTGGGTGGGGACACAGCAAAATCGTATCATTCCACCCCTGGCCCCTCCCAAATCTCATGACCTCACATTTCTAAACACAATCATACCTTCCCAACAGTCCCCCAAAGTCCTAACTCATTCCAGAATTAACCAAAAAGTCCAAGTCTAAAGTCTCATCTGAGACGAGGCAATTCTCTTCTGTCTACGAGCTGGTAAAATTAAAAGCAAATTAGTTACTTCCTAGATACAATGCGGGTGCAGGCATTGGGTAAATACACCTGTTCCAAATGGGAGAAATTGGCCAAAGCAAAGTGGTTAATGGCCCCATGCAACTCCAAAATCCAGTAGGGCAGTCATTAAATGTTAATGTTCCAAAATGATCTCCTTTGACTCCATACCTCACATTCAGGTCACACTGATGCAAGAGTTGGGCTCCAGTGATTTTGGACAGCTCCACTGCCATTGCTTTGCAGGGCACAACCCCCGTCCCACCTGCGTCCATAGGCTGGTGTTGAGTGTCTGTAGCTTTTCCAGGCAAACAGTGCAAGCTGTCAGCAGATCTACCATTCTGGAGGACCATGGCCCTCTTCTCACAACTCAACTAGGCAGTACCCCAGTGGACATTCTGTGTGGGGTCTGTGACCCCATATTTCCCTTACGAATTGCCCTAGCAGAGGTTCTCCATGAGGACTCCACTGCTGCACCAAACTTCTGCCTGGATATACAGGCATTTCCATAAATCCTCCAAAATCTAAGTGGAGATTCCCAGATCACAATTCTTGTCTTCTGTGGACCTGCAGACCCAACAGCATGTAAAAGCTGCCAAGGCTTGGGGCTTGCACCCTCTGAAGCCATGGCCTGAGCTGTACCTTGGCCCCTTTTAGCTATGGTTATATCAGCTGGGACCCAGGGCACCAAATCCCAAGGCACACAGAGCAGGTGAGCCCTGGACCCAGCCCAGGAAACCATTTTTTCCTCCTAGGCCTCTGGGATTGTGATTGGAGCAGCTGCCGTGATGGTCTCTGACATGCCCTGGAGACATTTTCCCCATTTTCTTGGTGATTAACATTTGCCTCCTTATTATTTATATAATTTTCTGCAACCTGCTTGAATTTCTCCCCAGGAAACTAGGTTTTATTTTTTATTGCATAGGCAGGCGGCAAAGTTTTTGAACTTTTGTGCCTTGCTTCCTCTTGAATACATTACCACATAGAAATTTCTTCTGTCAGATACTCTAAATCAGCTCTCTCAAGTTCAAAGTTCCACAGATCTCTATGGCAGAGGCAAAATGCTGCCAGTCTCTTTGCATAGCAAGAGTGATCTTTAATCTAGTTTCCAACAAGTTTCTCATCTCTATCTGAGACCACCTCAGCCTGTACTTAATTGTCCATGTCACCATCAGCATCTTGGTCAAAGTCATTCAGTGAGTCTCTAGGAAGTTCCAAACTTTTCCACATCTTCCTGTCTTCTGAACCCTCCAAGTCTCTGGAAAGTTCCAAACTTTCCCACATTTTCCTGTCTTTTTCTGGCAGGCCTGTTGCCCTGTTCCAAACTCACTTCCACATCTTGGGGTATCTTTATGACAGCACCCCACTCTACTGGTACCAATTTACTATATTAGTTTGTTCTCACACTGCTGATAAAGATGCACGGGAGACTGGGTAATTTAATTGGTTTAATTGACTCACAGTTCAGGTTTAATTGACTCACAGTTTAATTGACTCACAGTTCAGTATGGCTGGGGAGGCATCAGGAAACTTACAATCCTGGTGGAAGGAAAAGCAAACATGTCCCTCTTCACATGGCAGCAGCAAGGAGAAGTGCAGAACAGAGAGGGAGCAGCCCCTTGTAAAACCATCAGATCTTGTGAGAACTCACTCACTAACACGAGAATGGCATGGAAGTAACCACCCCCATGATTCAATTATCTCCCATGGGGTCCCTCCCAAGACACATGGGGATTATGGGAACAGTTCAGGATGAGATTTGGGTGGGGACACAGCCAAACCATATCACTTCACAAGTCTATTATACTGAAGTCTATACATGGTAGATCACAGTGCTTATACTTTGCCTAACTTTGTGGTATGCTCAGCTTCCACTCTGAGATTAGTCAGAAATTAAAAAAAAAAAAAAAAAAAAAAAAAAAAAAAAAAAAAAAAAGTAAATGTGCTTAGTTCCACCCAGTCAAAAAATTTAATTACAAATTCACTTTTTAAATAAGGCACCCCTGGTGTATGGCCCCGACGAATTTTGGCACTAACTCATGTTCTGTTTGGCAATCCTTAACCTATATTATGTAGAAACTTGAGTTTGGGACTATGTTTTGAGCAGCTTCCTGGATTAATTCAACCTAAATAGATCTATTTTCCTTTTCTGTTTATAAGCTGCTAAGTCCTGCCATGGAATTGGGTAAACGTGTATTAAAGACCCTGCCACAGAAGTACGACTTCTTATGCTGCTCAACAACACATCTCTCGCTAGACTCAGCCTCTTCTTCTCATTCCCCAAGTTTTTGTCCTCTGCTTTAGCATTTCCTTCTAGTGGATGTGTGATAGCAGGTATCCATTCCCAAATCAGATTCTTTCAGAGCCTTCAGATAGTTGTGGCAGTTTCTACCTTGGCCAAAATCACTTATCTCCTTTTTGCCTCATTTTCCTCATCTGTTAAATGGGATAAAAGTAGTATTCATATCATAGTGTTGCTTTGGATGAAGATTAAATGATTTATTTAAGAATATAGTGCATATAACATTATGTAGCACATGGTAAGTACTATATATTAAGTACTACCTCTTGTTCTTCTTATCACTGTCATCATCATCAGTAGTAATAGTAACATTGGTTTTAGGACTGATGACCCTAAACCTTAAACTGAGAATATTTACCTTAGATTACTTGGAATTTGTTTCCTTGTGTGACGAAGTGCGTATGTATGCTCTTATTTCTAATTGCAAAATAAAATCTCCTAACATCATTACCAAAAATGGAGTTAGAGACAGCTGGAAAGATTCAATGTGCTCTAGGGAGAGAAACATGACTTCTCAAAACGTTAGAAATAGTTCAGACTCCTTGCCCAAGTCCCTGAAGAACTTAGGTGTAATATAAAGATAACTGCCTTCCAAAAGCAAACATAGACTTTTTTTTTTTTTTTTTACTCTCTTGGCTACAGGTAAGATACTGGGTGATTCTGAGGTCCTTTCCCAATTGACATAAGGGAAAGTCCCTTGTGAAATGTCCTCAGGCCACAGATCAGGAACATTCAGGTTACACATAATAGGTATTTTTTATTACTATTAACAGGTTGTTGCAAAAGACAGATAATATGTGAGATCTTTAGCTTCCTTTTATAATTAAACCTACTAAAATTTGAGGATAGAAGACCAAAATTATCAAAGACTGAATAGAAATGTGATACCACGAATGGTAATTCTCAAAGGAAGGGATGGGCTGAACAAAGAGCTGTATCTTACTGGATGGATAGCCCAATTTATGTAGACAGTAATGTAGACAGTCTAGGTTATGTAGAAGATGATAGAAAATAAACAGAAGATGTATTTATCTTCTCTAACAAATACAAGCTTTATAAGATATTTCCTTAAGGGAGAGTCAATTACATTAAATGGCAAAGTACCTACCTTGTAATCTAAAACTGCTTCTTGCACTGTTCCTTCTTCTGATGGGAATATTGTATAAGACAATGCCTTTCCATTTTATTATTTATCATTCTATATTTTAAGAAATGTTATAGTAGCATGTATCAATTTATAATTAAATATATTAATAATATTAATTTTTAAATATATTCAATAAAACATTTAAATATTTAAAACCTGAAATCGAGGTTTTCAAATGTTGAATATTAGAATTTGATTAATTCTGTTACTTTCATTTTCTTTTTATACTTTGCTGTCCAAAAAATGTTCTCAGTTTCCACATATAACTCTCTCTCCCTCTTTCTTTGTCTTTCTATTGCTGCTCTATCTAGGTAGATACACACATGCAACACACACACACATGCACAAATACACGATTCTTAACCATGTTAAAATGTTGTCAAGAACCTGTACAGTTTGCAGAAAAGGTATTCTATGTCCTAGCTTTCATTTTAAACACAAAGTGTCTAATATACTGTTGCCTGTACATAAATATTTCTAAATAACAAATGTAATAGTCTCTTTTCCATACTTCCTATCATGTTTGACCATGGAAACAATACCACTTACCCAAGGAGATTCTCAGGTGCTGATTTCACACATGTCCTGGGTCCACTCAGTACAAATGAGAATGTGTGTCAATGAAGATAAGGCTGAGATGCTATAACAAACACGGTTCCAAACGCAGTACTTCCAACAAAATCTAAGGTCATTTTTTCCCAGAGTTGTAATCTAGGCTGGTTGGGGGTCTATTCACAGATGTATTCCAGGAAACTGGACTAATAGGCAGCTCCATGTTCTTCAACATGTAGCTTCTGAGATTACTCCAATCATCACTATTCACATTCCAGTGGTGAGAACACACAGAACATAGAGTGGCATCCAAATCTATAAGCAAAGGAGGCTGAGAAATGCAGTTTCTAGCTGGACATCCAGCTGTTTTTGAGGAAGGCACGAATGAGTTTGGGGAACAACTTTCAGTCTCTAAAACACACCATGATTAAGTCTTGCAGATGCTTTGGTTTACAAGTCATGCAAATATAGCTGTGTTTATTGCGGATCCCAGAGCATCATGCTCTACCCGGGATGAGGGTTTAGAGAGAAGCTGGAAGATAGGGAAAATAAAAAGGGCATGATCTTGGAAATGTTGCTGTAAAAACAAAGCAAAAGAACAAATAGAAACAGGGAGATGAAATGTACTTTTTATCTGCTTGATCATCTTATAACATGTATTGCCTATGTTTGTAATGATTATGTAGAAGATGATAGAAAATAAATAGAAGATATATTTATCTCCTCTAACAAATGCAATGGTCACATTTTGAGAAAACAATGGAACAAGCAGGACTGGAATAACTAACGTCAATATAGGCAGCATCAGTACTTTCTCAAACCACTCGATTCACAAACCATCGAGATGTTGATGTCCATCTTGAGTTTGACGGTGGAAATAACAGCAGGTTAAGGTCACTGCGTGGTGGTGGAACTGAAGATGGTAGGAGAAAGCGGAAGTCAGGGTACACCTGTGACCCAGCCACAGTATTTGATGAATCAATGGATAGTGTCAGGATATTTGTTCACCTAATCAGTTTTTCAAAAGACAAAGACTAGATGCTTTTTATTGTTGTTACTATTTGTGTTCCTTGGATATTATTGTCTCTTTTTTTGACATTATTGTCTGTCTTTTATTCTTGTGGCCTGTAAAGGGGGGGATAAGAGGTTTTGCACTCACGTATTTTTGAGTATTCAAAAGGAAGAAACAGCATGAAAATTCACCATAGAAAACTGTCGGAATTCTAAGCATTAAGTCCTCTCTAGAGTGAGATAAACTTTCCAGAACTTTCCCGTTAGAGATAGACAACTCTTCATTGAGATGATGAACGAAGCACTTCCTGCAAGAGGATAGATAAGAGGGTCTCCAAGTACAAACTCCATTTTGGAATCTAAAATTCACAGTCAGGTTCCTAAAAAATTATGAGCTAGTGATCACAGGCACGGGATGAGAAGGCAACAATTAATCAAGGCTGGTTCATTAGCGCTGTGGGAAAGGCCATTCACACAATGTGTTCTTCCGATGCTGGAGCGGAGTGGCATTTCTGCTGTTAATTGACCTCATGTTCTTTCTGTGTTCCCTGACAGAACGCTTTCCTTACTGGCTCAATTAATTTTTACTTTTTGTTGTTCTGTAGCTCTATGCCTTTA
The DNA here is from genome assembly GCF_002776525.5 of Piliocolobus tephrosceles. Taxonomy (NCBI): domain Eukaryota; kingdom Metazoa; phylum Chordata; class Mammalia; order Primates; family Cercopithecidae; genus Piliocolobus; species Piliocolobus tephrosceles. Next base: position 9,956,965 of record NC_045455.1, on the reverse strand, counting down.
CCTCTGATATTAGAAAGTTTACAATTATTTCACAATTTACATTTTCTAGTGGTGTTAGCATCAATGTTGACATGTTCCTCCCACTTCCCTCACCCAACCCCTGCCCCATTATTTGCTCTGGAAAGACAAACTCATGCTGTAAAAAGACTAACTCCTTCCCCAACATAGTCAATTATGAAGAAAGTGCTTGATGTTAAATATCTCTAACCCCAACTGAAACAGGCAAGAGCCATAAGCACTTCCACCTCCAGGCAGCTGCTGTTTTGGCCTTTGGGCTTTGTTTTGGGCCTTGAAGCACAAGGGTATACAAGCTTTCTCAAATGTCTTAAACATAAACTACTGATGCCATGATTTTTTTTAAGTATCAAAGGCACAGCTGCATCACATCTTTTTGCTTAAAGCATCCTGGGACGTTTCAGTTTTCAATCTGGAATTTCAAGCAAGAGGGACATGACCATGACTCCTCAAGGAGTATGCAGTGTGACCTCTTCATTCCAACGTATTAACACGTGGAATTGATTTGAGAATTAAAATGACATGTGAACGAGGAGCATTGAAATATATAAAAGAAATTTAAATCACAGGATTTCGCATGATTATGCTGAATGACAAGATTTATTATAAAGCCCTTGATTCTCCCCTTTGAGCCCGGGATTCTAGTTGTGTGTCATTTTGGGAATTAAAGGGGAATGTCCTGTGTTTTGATATTCTCCTCATTAACTAGAACTTTAATAATAATAGTAAGTCTATTTCCCTCCCTACTAGAAGTTACAACTTACTTCAGTTCGATTCACTACCAGGGAGAGTACCAGGCACATGTATGTAGCACAATCCGTATTTGTTCAATGAATACATGAATTTGTGGACTCAAGTAATGGTTATGGGCGTTACAGAATGCACAGAAGAATAAAGAGTAACTGCTGCTCTCAAATTTCTCCTGTTATCTGTGGGAAAGGCAGGTATTTGCTCAATAAGATGGACAAAGACAAATGCCATGAACAAGTACAAATTGCTGTAAGAGATTGTAGGAACCGGTAACTAATTGTAAGTGGGGTGAATGTGTTTCATTGAAGTCACCTAGGGCAGGTAACATTGGATTTAGACCTAACTGATGGAGGTTTATGCAAACATGAAAAAGGGGGTAGAAAAAGTTGATGAAGAAAAAGTAGTATCAACTTTAAAAGATAATAGTTTTGAGAAGGTAGCTGTTGAGGATATGAGAATACTTTGCTCTACAATTCAGGACTTTCTATTTGTTTTGTAAAGATACGGAACGTAGTAAGGAACAAAGCCGTAAGGTGTCGAGTATTGCAGCTTTGCTCATTCAAAGGGATGGGACTTTTCTCTCTCACACGTAAGTTCCCACTTGTCTGTGAGACAAGCAAGCTGAAGAGGTCTGACTAGGGGATTTGCTGAACAGCTGATAGATTCTGACAGTCTGGTGAAGTATAAGGTCCCCGAGAGGAGGTTAGTGAAGACTCAGGAGTCTGCAGTTGGACCAGATGTCCGGGTACAGCCACAGAGTTCAGAAGAGTAGTGCTGAAAGAAAGGAGAGAGGTCTTGCAGTTTCTTACTAGGTAAGCCAGGCTGAAGCCTGAGATGCTGAACGTGTGACTCCTATACATCCCTGGAGAATCATTTTATTAGGCTGTTTTCTCTGCGACTTTTTCCCTAAATATGTACATACCATGTGTCTCACCTGCCGAGTTGGATCGTCTGTTTTCTCTTCTCCCTCAGGTATTTAAAAATGTATTCCATTTCACTAGGGTTATTTAACCTGCCATTTTCTTCCATCAAACCACACATCTTCGAGAGCATTTGCCGTGCTTTATTCATCATTGCCTTAAGTCACAAGAAGTTTACAAATACAAAGCAACTAATGGATTCTTAGGAAATGTCTAAATGACAGATTGGAAGAATTCAAGCAGATCCTGGAGCCAGTCTCTAGAATGTCTTTGATTTGTGAACCACACTAAGGTCAACATTTAGCTAGACCTGAGGCCATGTATGAGGTCAATTAAGACCTAAGTGGAGGAGAGGAATGCAGGAGAAAGCTGTTGGGTATTCCCTGACTGTGTCCGTGCCGAATGCTTTAATACACACTTGCAGTATATTGAATCCAGGTTTACAATATTAATTAATTATTGAAGCAGTGCTAATACATTATTTAAATAAATTATAGAGAATTTTAGCCTAGCTAGCAATAGTTTAAATTGTGCAATAAGCACTTCCTAGGGTTAGTGTCAATGACAATATAATATTAATTCATATGACATTTCAGAAACACTGTCATTTTTCAACGTAGCTAAACTTAAATGTTTAAACTCAGAGAAAAGTTCTTAATTCTATCTTAACTAGTTTTACAAATAATCATTATGAATCGAAATGCTAAAAACCATTGAAACACTAAAATCTAAAATAGAATAAAATATCACGTAAACATTACCAAAATTGTGGATTAATTTCTTAAAATTTGTTTTCGAGTTTGTATTTTACATTAAAATTGACTGCATTATAGCAAACATCTCACTTTAATTTATGCTTTCTCTATTTGAATAAAGACATACATTAGTACTTTCCAAAAGACACATTTTAAATAAAGAATATCTATTTTATTTGGGAAAAATTATATTTTATATATGTGTTTTTTAAGTACGGCCTCTAGAAAAGTGTAGAACCGGGGTAGAAGATTAACATAGAAACTGTACTTTGAATAAATTGGGAACTTATTTTTTTTAATTGAGGTAAAATTTGTATAACATAAAATTAACCATTTTAAATTGTAAACTCAGTGGCATCAAATATGCTCGGAATATTGTGTAGCAATCATCTCTATCTAGCTCCAAGGCATTTTCATCACCCTAAAATAAAACCTTGTACCCATTAAGCAGTCACTTCCCATTTCCCTTTCCCAGTCCCTGACAACTGCTAGTCAGCTTTCTGTCTTATGGATTGGCCTGTTGTGGAATAATAGAATCATTCAGTGTGTATCCCTTGTGTCTGGCTTCTTTCGCTTAGCATAATGCCTTCTAGGTTCCTCCAGATAGTAGCACGTATCACAACTTCACTTCTCTTTTTGGTTAGACTGTATTCCATTGTATGGATATACCACTCTTTATCCATTCATCCATTGATGAACATTTGGGTTGTTTTCACCTTTTGGCAACTGTGAATACTTTTGCTACATTTATTTGTGTACAAATGTTTGTTGAAGTGCCTGGTTTTAATTATTTTGGGTATATTCCTATGAGTGGAATTGCTGCATCATGTAACAATTCTATGTTTTGCTTCTTAATGAAATTACAAAGCTGGTTTCTGTAAAGGCTGCACCATTTTACATTTCACCAACCATATGGGGCTTCTTATTTCTACACATCATCACCAATACTTGCTCTTGTATGCTTTTTGCTGTTGTTGTTGTTTAATAAATCACCTTAGTTGGTTCAATTGTTTTCTCATTATGGCTTCAATTTGCATTTCCCTAATGACTAAAATAATGTTGAGTATCTTTTCTTATATTTGCTGGCAATTTGTATATCTTCCTCAGAGAAAGGTCTATTCAAGACCTCGGCCAATTTTTAACTTAGGTTGTTTAATTTTTGTTTTTGAGCTGAAAGACTTACTTATATGTATTTTAGATACTACATTTTATCCGATAATATGATTTGAAAACATTTCGTCTCATTCTGTAGGTTGTCTTTTCACTGTCTTAATAGTTACCCTGGTTGCAAAAAAAGTTTTTATTTAATTGTAATGAGTCCAATTTATCTATTTTTAATGGGTTTGTCTTACAGTTTTGTGATTTTGTTTTGCTTTATCCAAGAGTTCATTACCAAATCCAAGGTTATACGCCTTTGATTTAATTGAAGTTGTTATATATTTTTAGCTATTTCATTTAGGTCTTTGATCCGTTTTAAGTTAATCTATGTATATACTGTCCATTAGGGGTCCAACTTCATTCCCATTATCCCAGCACCAGCTGTAGAAGAGATTATTCTTTCCCCCATCGAATGGTCTTGGCACCCTTGTCAAAAATCAACTGACCATAGCTGTATGGGTTTATTTCCAGACTCTCTGGTATTTTCTTTTCAAAAGCACTTGAGAAACCCTATGAACAGCCTGGAAATATTAAACAATATAATTTGAGAAATGCAAAGTTTTTTAACTGAAGGTAATTATACAACATTTTCTCCAAGTCAATTCATTGCCTATAATAACATCTTTGACCTATAGTCATAGAGTCCCACCATAAATACCTCTGATAAATGGCAGCCCACCCATTCATTATAAGACACCTAATTACATTAATTCATAAATCTAATTTTTAGATAGTTTATATATGTGTATAACTTCATATAAATATATATATGACTTCTAAAAATCACATCTAATTCCGTATGTATATAAAGTTATATCTACATATGCAACATTTTAAAAATTACATCTAATTCTATACTAAATTACATTCTAATTAGAAAACTCAAGTCTAGGATTAAAGTCATATCACCCTAGAAAGAGTAGATAATCTATTTAGGGATATAAGCACTGCCTTCAGTAAGAGAGGTAGCTACTGAAAGACGTATTTTCTCCTTTTATGCTGTATGCAAAGATATTGTAGATTCAGTTTCAGATCCACACAATGAAGTCAATAATGCAATAAAGTGAGTCACACATTTTTTTGTTTCCTAGTATATATAACAGTTATGTTAACACTGTACTGTAGTCTATTAAGTATGAAACAGCATTATATCTAAAAATATGCATATTTTAATTTAAAAATAACTTATGGCTAAAAAATACTAACAATCATCTGATCCTTCAATGAGTCCTAATCTTTTTGCTGGGGAGGTGGTTACCTGGATGTTCACAGGTGCTAAATGATCAGGGTGGTCGTTACTGAAAGTTGGGATGACTGTGGAAATTTCTTAAAATAAGAAAAAGATGAAATTTTCTCCATCAATGTACTCTTTCTTTCATGAAAGATTTCTCTGTAGCATGTGATGCTGTTTGATAGCATTTTGCTTACGGTAGAACTTATTTCAAAATTGGAATCAATCCACTCAAACCTTGCCACTGCTTTATCAACTAATTTTATGGAATATTCCAAATCTTTTGTTATCATTTCGATAATGTCCACAGCCTCTTCAACAGAGAAGTAGATTCCATCTCACTAAACCATTTTGTATTTTTTTCATCCATATGAAGCAATTTCTCTTTCATTAAAGGTTTATCATGAAATTGCGGCAATTCAGTAACATCTTCAGGATTCACTTCTAATTCTAGTTCTTATATTCACCCCATCGGTAGTTACTTCCAAAAGTCTCCCATAGTCATACATGATAGTTTGAATCAACTCCTTCCAAACTTCTGCTGATGATATTTTGAACTTTCCCCTTGAATTGTGAATGCTCTTAATGGTTTCTAGAATGGCGAATTATTTCCAGAAGATTTTCTGTTTGCTTTGCTCAGATGCATCAGAGGAATCATTGTCTATGGCAGCTATAGCCTTATGAAATGTATTTCTTATACAATAAAACTTGAAAGTCAAAATTAGTTTTTTGATCCATGAGCTGCAGAGTGAGTGTTAGGTTAGCAGGCATAGAGGATAACACTAATTTTCCTTTACAGCTCCATTGGATTTCTTGGGTGACTAAGTTTGTTGTCAATGAGCAGATATTTTAAGAGGAATATATTTTTTTTCTGAGCAGTAGGTCTTAACAGTGGGCTTAAAATATTTATGAACCAACCACTGATAGCTTCGAATATTTTTTTTGCAAGCTCCTCACCTCTCTCTGCTTTTATAGGATGCACAAGAGTTAGGATCTTGATCTAGATTGCACTTTGGTTAAGAGAATTTTTTGGCTGATTTGATATTCCATCCAAACCACAGAAATTTGCATCAGCAATAAGCCTGTTTTGCTCATCATTTAAACTTAACCATATCTAACTTTTGTTTTAAAGTGAGTGATATTAGACTCTTCCTTTTACATAAACACTTAGAAGCTACTGTAGGTTATTAATTGGCCTAATTTCAATATTGTACCTTGGGGAATAAGGAGGTCTGAGGAGAGGGAGAAAGACTGGAGACAATGGCTGGTTCATAGAGTAGCCATGGAGTAGAATACACATGTCATTTATTGATTGAGTTTACTGTCTTATGTGAACGTGGTTCATGGCACCAAAACAATTACTGTAGGATCACTGATCACAGACCACCATAACATCAAGGATCACTGATCACAGACCACCAAAACTGTTATAATAATAGTAAAAAAGTTTGCAATATTGTGAGAATTAGCAAAATGTAACAGAGAGACATGAAATGAGCACATGGTATTGGAAAAATAGTGCCAGTAGACTTGCTCAATGCAGGGTTACTATAAATCTCCATTTTTAAAAAGCATAATATTTTCCAAGCATGAAAAAGCAAAACAGGATAAAACAAGGTATGCCTATATGTGTTGTGGCATACATTTTACAAATTCTTCTTTCTATAGCACATAAGAGTCTTTTCCTAAACACTGGTAGTATCTCTGCATGATATTTATTAAACTCAATTTGACTAATACTAAATAAAGTGTTCGTTATAGCTCTAAAATCATGTGAGTTGTATTATGGTTATTTTATATACATTATTCAACTTTTACTAAGATTATGTCAATGCCAAAGCATTCACTGATTGTGTGCTAGTATTGTCATACGTATTTTCTTGACCTTTATACATATATGTTCTTCTGTATTACTCTTTGGTATAAATGAGTGGGCATTGTAACTTGATTTAAAAAGTCACCCTAAATGTGGAAACTGAGCGAAGAGTTTAGCACAAAAGTCATAACCGGCACAGTCATTTCAAAAGTGTGCAATTCTGCCCCATGCTGTGCACCTTATTTCCAACCTAAAACCAGATTTATTTTTTTCCTTCATATCTATTTAAACTCTTGTGGTCTACTTCTCAGTTAATTTAACTATCACCAACATACTCACCCAAGATATTATTCTCTATAGTATTATCTTGTTATTCTCACCTATTCCCTCGTCTAAATTTTTATGCCTTCAAATATGTCCCCATATGATCACCATATGGTCACCAGTGACCAAGTCATTTCTTCTATACTTTTTATATTTGCTCCTTCATCTCTTTGTCCACTATTTATTGCCTCAGTTCTAATCGGTTTCTACTACTCATGACATATTTCCAGTCTGTATCAACTTACTCTTTGAAAAATTTTGAAATAACTGTTTATACTGAATAAAATTGCATATGAGGATGGTAGTGGCGATGAATAAATGAGAAGAGAGTTTATAGGCAGAAGATGCAAACAGGACATATAATCTATGTGCCAGAAATAGTTATTTTATCTTCCATTTACACTTCAAATTTCAAGAACAGCTGTGAGTGTGTTCTGCAATGGTTTAATATAAAAGTCATAAACATTATACTTTGTTAAGCAACAAGGTCATGGAAGATTTACCTAGTTTGAATTAAATCAATATTATTTTGTTATACTTTATCGTAAGCCCAAAATACCATATAAAATCAACAAGATATTGATGTAACTACATCTTCTTCAGTAAGATTTATGAGACACTGATACGAGAATAAAGGTTGACTAAGCAGTAACCAGAGATATGAAATCTTCATTTGTGTTTTCAAAGCAGCATTATTTATATGTGTTTTTTTAATTAAACTCAAACACTTGCACCAAAACTATATAGTATTATTTGATATTATGTAGTAAATCATAAATATCTGTATAAAATAAAATTTGCAGTAATTGTATATATCACATATTTGATACTATAGCTAACATTTTATCTTTTACTGTAAGCAAAAGTTAATTTTATAGGCAAATAAAAATGCATATATGTAAGATGACTGAGTATATATAAAGCAAAAATGTGAACTTGCATTATTGGAAAATCAATAAAGACAATAAATGGACTAAAGAAGACATTTAGTTGATGAGTGTTATTAAAGTTTTACCGTCATAATTTTTGTGCGCACTCCTTTGAACTATAAGGTATACATTAAATATGTGTTTTAATGAAGTTTTATATATAATACCATACAGATTTGTTTAGAGTTATGTATTATTTTGTTAACTGAATTTTCTTTTATTTTCTTTTTTCAGTTTACTTTAATCATTTAATAGAGTTGCAGAATAAAAATAGAAATTATTAATCATCTTAAGGATGTTTAAAGCAGTGCTTTAATATTACCTATTGTTAATCAAAGTGCGTTTTGTTGTTGTTGTTGTTGTTCCAAGACTTTAGCATTTGCCTCCAATTAGCAGGAACTGGCTCTATTATTTCATGTTTGTTTATTTTGGTATTTATTTATTTTGAACAAGATTAGGGAGTCCAATAACTACCATCTCATCAATCTTGAGTTGACCATCCTTTGAAAAGTCTTATGGTAAACATTAGGCGGGAGCCCCAAATTTGATGCAGGGGAGTAATTATACTATAATCATCACTTAACACACTGCAGGCAAAAGGCTAAGTGACAAGGAAAGACATGACTGTTGCCTAGGATTCCATGTTTTTGGGTAATTTTATTAAATGCAAATTCAGTGATTTGCACATATGTCTCTTCTAGTAGTTATGCCATTAATTAGTTTTCAGTTTCGGCTTGAGCCAAAAAGCACTTTATATTTGAACCATAACCCTGTTGTATTGGTTATAAGAAGAATGAACACATAATTTAACTTCAAACAGGGACATTTGTGAAAGTGAAAATAGTTGATAATAGTAAATTGGTGGAACTTGTAATTCTAAATCAGGGCTTTCCCAAGCTGACCAGAACATACGATCATTCTAGTTATGAGATGTACTTCAGAAAAGAGGCAAAATTGTTGATAACTGTGCTAGTCTTTAGGGTTCTATTTTTTATCCACCTTTTTCTTTTTGTAAGATGTGTTACAAAACCTTTTTTCTAGATTTGATCTCCCTATCAGTACAGATTGTTTTAGTTCTCCAAAAAAGATAAATAATCACGTGCTCCCCTGGCTCCTTTTAATTTCTAGTTTCGCAAAAACAGCTCCAACGTGTTGCAAAATGATTCAAATATTTTGGAAATCTTGTAAGATATCTTTATATCTTTATTTGGCTGTAGAATGCATTACTATTTTCCTTCTTTAAAGCAAATACTAATAAATAATAAGTTATTATCCCTAGATAGAAATCAAACATGTAGAGCTTGAAGCTACTTTAATACTTCAAAGACATGATTAAAGGAAGGTTTAAATTATACCAGTCATATTCTAATTTCTTTATGTCTATGGAAACTAACAATATATTTAGTATTATTTAAACATATAAACTATGTTCTATGTTATGGGTTCAGGTGCAAATTTGTGCACTAATATTATGAATAGTTATGGCATCCTAGAGTATTCGATAAGTAATTGTTGAATAAATAATTAAATAATTGAATTTGCAAGATATATTTATATAACTTAACCTCCTAAGTTTAAACATTATTTGAATCTAAACGTAACACTAAGTTATTGTTTTATTGTTACCCATGAGCTAAAACATAATTTGTTGCAACACCAAAATGCTGAGATGGGTTCTCGCTGAGCTACAGATAGATGCTTGTACCTTAAAAAAAAAAAAAAAAAAAAAAAAAAAAAAAAAAGCTGTCTTTAAAAATGTTAGTTGTACCCTATGAATAAGAATATATTACTGAGACATTTATATAGTAATGTTTATAGATTTGTGTTAATCCATTTTCATGCTGCTAATAAAGACATATCTGAGATTGGGCAATTTACAAAAGAAAGAGTTTAATTGGACTTTAGAGTTCCATGTGATTGGGGAAGTCTTACAATCATGGTGAAAGGCAAGGAGGAGCAAGTCATGTCTTACATGGATAGCAGCAGGCAAAAGAGAGCTTGCATAGGAAAACTCCTTTTTTTTTTTAACCATCAGATCTGATGAGACTTATTCACTCTCATGAGACTACCATGAGAAAGACCCGCCCCCATGATTCAATTACCTCCCACTGGGTCCCTTCCACAACATGTGAGAATTGTGGGAGATACAATTCAAGTTGAGATTTGGCTGAGGACACAGCCAAATCATATCAAGGTTGTTTTCATATTTATTGTAAATATCTACATATATCTCATAATTAAGAAAAAAGATAGAAACGTATAATTTTATCTGCATTGAATATGATACAAAAGAGGTTTTATCAAAAGAATACAAAATTTTGTTTCTTTACAAGTGGAAATATGATGTGAAAACAAACCAAAAATTAGAAAATAAAACCATTAACAAACATGAAAATACTGTTTGTAAATATCTACATATTTATTGTAAATATCTACATATATCTCATAATTAAGAAAAAAGATAGAAACGTATAATTTTATCTGCATTGAATATGATACAAAAGAGGTTTTATCAAAAGAATACAAAATTTTGTTTCTTTACAAGTGGAAATATGATGTGAAAACAAACCAAAAATTAGAAAATAAAACCATTAACAAATATGAAAATACATTATTGGAAATGGATCTTAGAACAATGGTTACATCAATTTAAAAATATATGTGTAAGAGATAAAACCCACTGCTCGCAAAGCTCTAAGATATGTTACTACAGTTAGTTTAGGCTATCTCATGAGAAAAAGACCCAGATAAATGCATATATATATTTTCTTTTCCAAAAGATATAATGCACCCACAATTTTATGCTTTGTAATGTATTGGTCAATAACTTTTATACACAAAGATATTCATTGCAGCATTAATTATGTGAGGGAATGCCCATAAACATAAATGTAAAACATTAGATACATGCTTGAGTAAAATATGATAGGTCATTATTTATTTGAATATATGTATATTTGTACCAACCAACCAAAATCAACATATTACATTATCATTGTCAATAATACTGTAGGGAATGGCATTTTTCAAATAGCTATGATGATTTCTTCTGAGAATAAAGCCTAAAAAATACTCTTTGGTAATGAAAACTCATGCTCTACAGCAATTCTGCAAGATCACAGTACTGCCTTAACAGAGTGGGAATACATCAACACAGAGGGAAACTAGAAAACAGTTCAGGCTTACTATTCATCTCAGAGTTTTATTTATTTGAAGAAATCCCTGTAGTTCTGCTTCATACATTTTGCCAGGGAAAGTTACCAAAGGCAGGATACAGATCTTTCCCCCACCCACTGTGGTTCTATTCCCTGTGGTACATTCACTCCTTTGGTGGTTTTACCTACTCTCTTAGCTTTATACACCACTGATATGCTGATGACTCCCACATTTATAACTTCAGAATAGACTCACTATTGAACTATGCACTCACATAGCAATTATATGAAAATATATTTTGGATGTCTATGTATGCAAACTTTCCAAACTTTTATGCTCTGCTTCCTCCTGAATGCTTTGCTGTTTAGAAATTTCTTCCTCAAGATACCCTAAATCATCTCCCTCAAGTTCAAAGTTCCACAGATATCCAGGGCAGGTACAAAATACCGCTGGTCACTTTGCTAAAGTATAACAAGGGTCATCTTTGCTCCAGTTCCCAACAGTCCTTCTGTGTCCCCTGAGCAAGGTGCCTCAGACTCAGCACTGACAGCTTTGCAAAACTTCAGTGTCAAACTGGCATGCTGCTCCATGACCCACTACTCCACAGCCCCACCAGGTGGCCTCTGGGGCTTCTTCATGGAAGTTGTGAATAAAACTATTTACTTCATCTGGCAAATATTTTGGCTATTCCAAAATAGAGGATTTATTGCAGCTTACATAACTTGTGTCTTATTTCATGCTGTTCTGTCAAACACACAGAAAAGTCACACTTCCCAGTGGCAGTGTGGCAACCTCAGGCTGATTGTTGAAGACTGTGGAGGAGACCCCCTAGTGAGATGGCAGAGATGCATAATCTAAATTACCTGGGCCTTTCAGTCCCTACCTAAAGGCTGATGTCTTGGAGAATATCCAAATCCACAGCTGATTTTTCATGATCAAGGATGTGAGCTTGCTGTGATAAGCCACTGAGACATGTGTGTTTCTCACCTCAGCATAGCCTTTTCTGCAAAATATACTGATGTATACAGTGATACATAGTTAACATTTTACATCATATTCTGATCAATAATTAACATGAATGTTATGTAGTTTAATTATATATCATTATATACAGCATATAAAAATCTGTATCTTATCTATCTATCTCTGTACCCATCAACTTTAGTATAGCTATATTCCTTTAGCACTTTTCTTTTAAAAAATAGAAAGGAGATAGAAAGATAAAAGTTGCTAACTAAAAATGGAATTGCCATTATTGTTTCAGTGGACACTTCGAGACTTTTAAGTGACCATTTTCCACATAATTTTTAAATTTTAATTTTAAATACAGTGAATATTAAAAAAATACAATTTTTATTTAAACTCAAATATGTTCAAAAGCAGTTATAATTGTTTACATTTATTTTTGCAGACATTTAAAAATTTTATTTCTCTATTGAAGCACCTTCTAAAATGTTTATCTTAATGTCTGTAGTATAAGAAAGCATTTTCTATATCTCTCACTTTTCTCTGTCATTTTATTCCTTTCTCTGTTACACATTCACTTTTTCCAAATGAAAAAAATAACTGAGAGTGAAAGTTTTTGGTAAAGTCCATTTAGGGTTTAATTGAAAAGGTTGAGAAGATTGAGGGGTGTTCAGGTGGTTAGAAGAGGCAGAATAAAGTCAATTTTCTTGTGAAGTGAAGGAAAAGGACAAGAGAAAAGGAGGGAGAGGGTGAGAAGGGTGAAGGCTGGCAGTACCTGTCCTTGGGTCATCCACTGAACACCAGGCAAGAGTAAGAGGAGAAGACTTCATGAAGCAGACAGCCATGATTCCGTTGGTTGCAGAAGGCAGCCAGCCCTCTACAAACATAAGACTCTCTACTTAGCAGAGCAGCACGGGTTCTATTCCCAGAAAACTATCATACTTTGATGAGTACGTTGATGCCTGAGGTGTAGGTTTTAGTTTTGATTTTTATCTCTTCAGTATTGTAAAATTATTTTTATTAATGAAATACCTTAGCATTAGTCCTTTTAACCTTTATTCTGGATTTTTTATAATGTAAAGCTCCAAAATTTTTGTAGATGGCAATTGTATAGTCATTTTGTGTTTCCTCTGTAAATTATGGTTAATTCACCATATCTCAGCAAGGAATCAAAACACATTCATCAACATAATTATGTGAGTCAATAAATATAGATCTGGAGGGACTAAATAATCTACCCAAAGTCACCCAGCAGCTATCAATGTCAGAGCTGGAGGTCAGCTAAGAACACTGACACCAGACAGTTGTTAGTTTCCCTGCTGTGAGACCCGTCCACCTCTTTATTCTTAGCTAATTTGAGAAATACTGTTGATCACACTAAATATTTTATCTGGCGAGAAGCAGCGTGACATATCAAGCTCATCCTATTTCCTCTTGTAGATATCCATTTCTCTATTATCAGTCCATCAGAAAACAACGTGTTTTATATCTGTCATTTTTAATAATCCGATGACTTTTCACTTGAGTGTACTCTATGCTATTTCTCAGCCTAGGACCGGGTTTTGATTAGACTTTAATAAAGTTATATTTAGCATGAACTCGAGAGATTTTAAGTTAATGCAATGTTTCAATCAATAAGAAAAAATAATAGGGTTCTAAATAATATGTAGCCCACGTTTCCCACTCTGGGAAATTTACAGTAATGCTCATTCAGAAGTCTACATTATACAAGTCTAAATCAGTTTATGGAATCAGCAAGAGTCTAGAGAGAGTCCCTAGGGTAAACGTTTTGTACAAAATCTCAGGGGAGTGCAGGTGGTCCACAGGGGGACCCAACACAGAGTGCCTGTGGCCCAGATTGCATGTTTATAAATAGTGTGTAGATTGTTGATTAGAATTCTCAGCATTTAGAGTAAAATTCAGAAGGGAGAAATTCAGCAATTCAACTTCATAGAAGATGAGAGGGATAAATAAAATCATTTCACACATTTTAGATGAATTTATATAGACTCTAACAGTGATAACATGAAATTCCTATACAAAATTAGGCAATTGTTCAGGAAAAAGTTTTCCTTTTGCCATCTGTGACTCCTATGGTATAAATTCCAAGAAAACATACATATAATATTATGAAAATATAAATAAGCTATAATATTACATAAATATAAATAGTATATATTTTTATATAAGATATCTCACAAATTTTTAGTTACTGAATTTACTATTTTGTATATTTGCAGAAATATCTTTTATTATGATAAAGGTAAGTCTACATGAGCACTTCAATATTATATGTAAAGCCTTTTCATTTTTGTAATAAAGCCAAATGCTTTAAAATACTGATTTTAGATAAATATATTAATATTTAATGCATCATTAAATTTTACATAGCTAGAGATCAAAGTTTCAATGCAGGTTATCTAAGTTAACACTGACAGAAAGTTGTGAGGATGTTTTTAAGGTAACAAAAGTTTCAAAAAAATGAACAAATCTTGTATTTTTATGGAGGAAAACAAAATATCTTACTTTTCAAATGCACACATTTGTAATGTAAATGATTCAATCTGGACATTTTTTGAGCCACAGAGATACCAAGAATGTATGTCATCATGTAGCTGCTTGTTAGTGATTGTGGTTATAGGATAATTATTATTTCTAACTGAAAAAGAAGGTATAGGTATATTGGTCCATTTTCACACTACTGATAAAGACATAATCCAGACCGGGGGAAAAAATAAAAAGGTTTAATGGGACTTACAGTTCCACATGGCTGAGGAGACCTCAGAATCATGGCAGGAAGCAAAAGGCACTTCTTACCTGATGGCAGCAAGAGAAAATGAGAAAGAAGTAAAAGCAGAAACACCTGATAAACCCATCACATCTCGTGAGACTTAGTCACTACCATGAGAATAAGACAGGAAAGACTGGCCCCATGATTCAAGGCCCTATGATTCAATTATCTCCCCATGGGTCTCTCTCACAATACATGGGAATTCTGAGAGATACAATTCAAGTTGAGATTTGGATGGGGCACAGCAAAATCTATCTTTCTGCCCCGGACCCCTCCAAGTCTCATGCCCTTACATTTCAAAACCAGGTATGCCTTCCCAACAGTCCCCCAAAGTCTTAACTAATTTCAGCATTAACCCAAAAGTTCATAGTCAAAAGTCTCATCTGAGACAAGGCAAGTCCCTTCTACCTATGAGCCAGTAAAATCAAAAGCAAGTTAGTTACTTCCTAGATACAATGGGGTTACAGGTATTCCGTAAATACAGCTGTGCCAAATAAGAGAAATTGGCCAAAACAAAGGGGCTACAAGGGCCCATGCAGGTCCAAATCCAGTGGGGCAATCAAATTTTAAAGTTCCAAAATGATATCCTTTTATTCCAGGTCTCATATCCAGGTCATGCTGATGCAAGAGGTGGGTTCCCAAGGTCACGCTGATGCAAAAGATGGGTTCCCATGGTCTTGGGCAGCTCTGCCCCTGGGGCTTTGCAAGGGAGAGACTCCCTCCCAGCTGCTTTCATGGCTGGCATTGAGTGTCTGTGGCTTTTCCGGTTGCACAGTTCAAGCCATCAGTCAGAATGGATCTACCATTCTGGGGTGGAGGATGGTGGCCCTCTTCCCACAGTTCCACTATGCAGTACCCCTGTAGGGACTCGCTATGGAGTGTCCGACTCTACATTTCCCTTCTGCACTGCCCTAGCAGAGATTCCCCATGAGGGACCTCCCCTGCAGAAAACTTTTACCAAAGGCATGCAGGTGTTTGCATACATCTTCTGAAATCTAGGCAGAGGTTGCCAACCTCAGTTCTTGACTTTTGTACACCCACAGGCTCAACACCATGTGGAAACTATCAAGGCTTGAGTCTTCTAACCTCTGAAGTCACAGCCTGAGCTGTGGCCCCTTTCAGCCACAGCTGGAGCAACTAGGACACAGGGCACCAAGTCCCTAGGCTGCACACAGCACAGAGACCCTGGGCCTAGCTCACTAAACCACTTTTTCCTCCTGGGCCTCCAGGCCTGTGATTGGAGGGACTGCCATGAAGGTCTCTGACATGGCCTGGAGACATTTTCTCCATGGTCTTGGAGAATAACATTAGGCTCCTTGCTATTTATGCAGATTTCTAAAGCTGGCTTGAATTTCTTTCCAGAAAATGGATTTTTCTTTTCTATTGCATAGTCAGGTTACAAATTTTCCAAACTTTTATGCTCTACTTCTCTTATAAAACTGAATGTCTTTAACAGTACCCAAGTCACCTCTTGAATGCTTTGCAGCTTAGAAATTTCTTCCACCAGATAACCTAAATAAACTGTCTCAAGTTCAAAGTTCCACAATGTCTATCACAATCACAAAATGCCACCCGTGTCTTTGCTAAAACAAGAGTCACCTTTGCTCCAGTTTCCCACAAGTTCCACTTCTCCATCTGAGATCACCTTAGCTTGGACCTTATTGTCCATATCGCTATCAGCATTTTGGGCAAAGCCCTGCAACAAGTCTTTAGGAAGTTCCAAACTTTCCCACATTTTGCTGTCGTCTTCTGAACCCTTCACACTGTTCCAATCCCTGTCTGTTACCCAGTTCCAAAGTTGCTTCCACATTTTCAGGTTTCTTATCAACAACGCCACACTCTACTGGTACCAATTTACTATTTGTCCATTTTCATGCTGCTGATAAGGACATACCCAAGACTGGGAAGGAAAAGAGGTTTATTTGGACTTACAGTTCCACATGGCTTGGGGAGGCCTCAGAATCATGGCGGGAGGTGAGAGGCACTTCTTAAATGGCAGCAGCAAGAAAAAAATGAGAACATGAAATAAATGAGAAGATCTAAAGATAAATTTCAAAGATCACAAAAGGGAAACCCCTGGTAAACCCATCAGATCTCCTGAGACTTTTTCACTACCATGAGAATAGGACAGGAAAGACCAGCCCCCTTGATTCAATTACGTACCCCTGGATCCCTCCCAAAACGTGGTAATTCTGGGAGCTTTGGGTGGGGACACAGCAAAACCCTGTCAATAGGTTTTAGTATTTACCTCCTAGTGCTATTCTGCAGTTCCTGCTCCCCTCCCCAGAAATGCCAAGGTCGAGGAGCAGTTGGGAATTATTTTATTATTTTACTTACACATGACTTTCACTCAAAACAGCAAGACAAATAACATTTCTTACTATGTCAATGAGAAACAACGCTGTGTTTGCTGACAGCAGTCTGCCTCCAAGTCTCTTGCAAGGTGAACTGAGCCAGACAGCGTCATGATCAAGCTCTGAGATTTAATTCAGGGCATCTGTTGACATTACGAACAACAAAAATACATTAAGAGTAGTGTATGGGCCAGAGGTAATCATTGGGTTTGAATTACAGCAACATCACTCTTATATTATAGAACATGATTTGTCAGTTTCAACACAGCTAAGTTGATTGTTACATGAAACCTTATCAATATGCTTTGAGAGTGTAAAACCATTTACTCTACAGAGTAGGAGATATTTATAGCACATGAAAGGCGATGGCAGAAAGGAAGTGAGATGGAATGCATGTCTATACAATGGAGAGCCACTTTAACTATTTTTCTTAGTACAGCATAAGTTATCTTTAACCACATTGAAATCACGGCATTGTGGTGCATAGAATGGGAGGAAAGACAATTGTGGGCTAAATTAACAACAGTTGAGTTTGGCTACCATGAATGAGCTGGCATGCAATCAAGATCCTTGAAAAGCCACTTTGGAAACTGCACCATGCATCTTGTTGTTATCAACAAGATATTGATGTGAATGAAGTGGACAAAAGACTTGGATTGCTGCAAGATTCAGTTCTCCCCATGCCTTGCTCCTGCCCTCCTCCATCTGTTAGAAGCAGGGATGTTCATTTGCTCACACGAATATTTCATCTCCTGAAAAAACACATGCCTCAGATGCATTTAGTAAAGATAGGAAGAGATGTAGCCTAAATGATTTTAGCTTATGCAAAGTTAACACTAAACTCGATGACAAATGGGCTAAGGGTCATTTTTGTGTATCCGTTGTGATCACATCCACCACCAGTGAGAGAAATCCTGACTTGCAGTAGGTTAAACTGTGATTATTTTCATGCCTAGGCCTGGATGAAGCAGTCCAACAAACATTCAGCTGATGAGGGATGAGGGATGAGGGATGGCATCCAGCAGCCAGAGTGCTGCTCTCCTCCTGTTCTCTGTGCTTCCTGACAAAATTCCAGGGTCATCTCTGAGTTCCTGACAGAGAGGGTTTGGATGGCTTGGAAGTCCGGCCCTCCACTGAACTTTCTATCTGGAAAGGGACACTCCTCCCAGAAAATTTCCATTAATAAATTATTGGACGAAATTTAATTAAATGGCCCTCCATGCCTAGAGAGTGGCTAGAAGTCCTGTGTATTTAGCTTTCTAGATTTTAAGTACGGAAAGGTAAGAAATAATGCATTTGAGAACAGATATTGTGTAAGGAAAATTGCAGTATTTGCCACTCTGAATATGATTTTAAAAGTGAGACAAAATTAATAACTTTTTGAGAACTATTTTGGGATGCTATCCATTATTTCAAAATATAAGCCAAAGGGTAAAAAAGTTAGCTATGAGATAAACAAGTTCTGGAGAACAAATATACAGCCTGATGACTACAGTAAAAATAATGTATTGTATACCTGAAATTTAAGAGAGCAGATCTGTGTTCTTACCACACACAAGAACATGGTAGCTATGTGAGATGATGGATATGTTAATTAGTTTGATTATAATAATCACTTCACAATGTATACACACATCAAAAATATCATGTTGTACACCATAAATATATGCAATTATAGGCATTTTTTTTCCAGAAGATATTATGGTAAAAATACACCAATGCATGTTAAAATCCTTGGTTTGAAAGTTATTTTTTGGATCTTTTGAAAGCTGGGTTTCAAACTGTCTTTCTATGTGACTTCTTTCCCAATAGCAGAGGTTCCACATAAATTAGAAAAAAACATTTGACATGGAAATAATAAATGAAAAACTAATGGTGGATTTGGACTTGGAAAGCAAAAGTTGTAGTGCATATTAGCAAAGAAATAAGAATAAAGGGTAACAATTTATAATCTTAAATGTGATTAGTTGTAACATGTAGCTGTTACCCAAACCCAAACTGATTAAAAGTCTTTAGGTTTTAGAACAAGTATGCATTAACAGTCTATTCAGCCAAGTAAATGCATGAATGTAATGTATCTATCACAAAAATTATATATATAAAATATAAGGAAAATCTCATATCCATCTATGTATCTATGTATCTATGTATCTATCTATCTATCTATCTATCTATCTATCTCTCTATCTATAAATCTGTAATAGTGGTTCCATAGAAATGTTTCAATATGTTTGCCGTAAATTGAATTATTTATTAGCACTAAGAGAATAAACAGAGCCTCACAGATTTGCCATTACTGGCAAGATGGTCAGGTCCCTTGTTCAGTGCCCTTTTTTCCCTTCAGTTGTTTATAGAGCTCACATAGAGATTAGAGACAGATGTTCCATCCAGCTGTGATCTGCAGAGGTTGTCATTGCTTTTGGACTCTCCGTGATCATAAGCTCAGATAAGGCAGACATACATGGGCAGTGCCAAGTCCTGGTCTGATGACCCAGCTCTTCTTAACAGAGTATAAGTCATGAACAATACACCAATATTCATCCATTTTATTAGAAAAAGATGTTTAGACTAAGATATTCATGTGTTGGTTTGAAGGTATGTCATTGCTGGAATGCCTGCATCACCAGCTGAGAGTTATGGAGTAAAGTTCTATTTCTTGATTATTCAATTTGATACTATTTTCAGTTTTTTTATGCCAAGCTGGTCCATTATTTCCAGGGCCTCTTAATAGATGTCTTTTTTAGGCATGTCCAAAGTCATCTAGAATCGCTTACAGATTCAAAGGGTTAAAGCACACCATTGATATCAGACAATTTGTTAATGCACCACAGAGCGCTTTTCTCCACCAGGCAGTCTGGACAGTTCCTGCTCACTACTGATATTGCTGAACAGCATTACCTAAGGCTATTAAATGAAGGCATTTCCTACCATTGTCCATTCATCGTGGTCCCCCAAACTTCCTGCTCTACCATTTGACTCCAAGCAGGAACATAGCCCTCTTCATTATCTACTCCAAAGCTTGACTGAAATATATTTTAGCACCGAAAAAAGAAAATACCTTTAATACCTTTCTATTCCATCCAAAAGCCTCAGTGAAAAACACATGAGTCTAGGATAAATTTCTCTTTTCGAAATCATTTACCTTTCTTCAAAAACAAAACCAAGGCTTAGTGTGCTGGCTCACATCTGTAATCTCAGCAATTTGGAAGGCTGGGGACTCAAGGAGGATCCTTTGAGCCCAGGAATTTGAGACCAGCCTGGGCAACATTGTGAGACCCCGTCTCTACAAAAATTACAAAAATAAAGAAAAGCTGGGTGTGGTAGCCCGCATGCTACTTGAGAGGCGGAGGTGGGAGTATTGCTTGAGCTGGGGAGATTGGCACTGCAGTGAGCCGTGTCGGAGCCACTGTACTCCAGCCTGGGCAGCAGAACTAGACACTGCATCAAACAAACAAAACAAAAACAGAAACAAGTTAAATGCACACCACTTTCTATTACTAAACAGAGCACTTAATATTTTTGTATAGCTACCTCTTATTATAATAATCTTCAAAAACAGTGTGTACCTGCCTTATACTTAAGATAAGAGCATATCCTAATACATTCACACGCACACAGAGAGAGGCATACACACATACGATTTACACTTCACGGATAAAAATTTTACTGCCAGAAAGTACTATATATGACCGTTCACCGTGAAATACCCAAACATGGGTCTCTGTATACCCGCTGATCTGCCCCCAGCACTCTGACCTCGCCTGTGAGTACTGTTCATTGCAGCCTCCCTGCCGTGCAGTGAACAGGCCAGAAACACCCCGGTTAATGCCTTTGTAGTCCCCATCTCTGACTAGAACGCAATCCCTGAGATTCCTGTGTGACTCCGTTCCTCAGCTCCATGGCTTTGCTCATTGCGCCTATCCCCATAGACCACCTGGTGACCTGATTTAATACTGCAGCTCATGCTCTCTCACTGCACTCCTGAGGCCACCATCTTACCCTCCTCTAACTTTCCATAGCACTCATCGTCTTATCAATGAATATATAATTGATTGATTAGGCTTATTATTTCTCATTTGCCTTTCATCTCACCTGAACATAAGCTATTCTCTTTGTTTTGTCCTCTGATGTAGCCACAGTGCCCTAAATAGTGACTGGCCTATCGTTAAGTCTTTATCAAATACTTGTAATGAATGAATGAATGAAAAAAAATCCTCACAGTCCATTTTCAGTGTGGTCTATTTCAGAAGTTTTCATCAAGATCATTCACTACAAAAACAAGAAGCCCATCATTGCATTGCACGTGTTTTCATCTGCTGATGCTGTGCGTGATGGTGATGAGGTTTATCTGATGTAGGTGACTTAGTGTAGGTCAAGTCCTAGAACAATGTGCCTAGTATTAGACTTATCCAAAGAAGGTTACTGGGCTCACCAGCTTTCAAACTAGCGGTGGAATAAGGTGTGAAATCCAACCCACTCACCTTCCAAGCAATGCTCAGAGCGAGGAGCAGGCAGCAGTGGCCAGTGCAATGGAGGGACTCTCAGCGCAACTGGAACAAGTGAGTGGGATAGAGTATTTCTCAGGGAGCGCCATTTGCAGGGAACTCAACATTGTGCAGGGCACATCCTGCTTAACCACACCCACCTCAGAGCCACACTTCGCCACTTTCCAACCATCAGGTCCTTGGGCAATATTTACATCTTCTAAGCCTCAAATATCTTTCCTATAAAATGTATCACTAATGTATAAGTCACTTTGAACATAGTGTCAGCCTGGAACAAGTAAAATACTCAGTCAATATAAATGCTAAGCATACTGATAATGTTTTTGCAACAGAAATGAAAGTGAGATTGTTACTTTTAAGAAAGCAGTTCTATACAGAAGTTGGAAAACGACTACTTTCCAGATAGAAAAAGGCCAATGTCAAACTTAGCTTTCATAATGTACTTCAGCATTTAAAATGGAGTTCTTAAGTCAAAACGGGGGGTTTAATTATTTCAGCACTCAGAATAATGCATTTCCTGGCCTGTCTGCAGTGTCGTTTTGTTTTAGAATCTAAAGTAATTTAGGAAACTATTATGTCTTTGTCAAATCATTTATTTTTCTTTTATCATCGTCGGATTAGGTTGAGTTGCTCTTTGTGAAGAAGACTGATTTATCATCACTAAATCCATCCAGTTGTTCACAGGTCATAGATCACGTGAGGAGAGTGGAGGTGGAAGAGACTCTTTTATAAAAGGCACACTTGGCAGTGCTGGAGGCAAGCGCCACAGTGACAGAGATGTTAGTTTGGCAGCACTGCGAGTCCTGTAACTGTGTGCACATGTACCATTTACAGTTCTCGTCTAGGAAACAAGAGAAAACACAAGCAGGCATTGCAGATGAATTTACAGCAGAAGAGGAAACGGCTTCTTATTGTATTGCACTTATTGTAAATGAATTCTCCTCATACATGACCTGACCTATATTGTACTCTTGTAAGATATAAGATAAAATGATTACAGAAATCATTAGAGGAAGGTAAACCCAATTTTAAAAATTCATATTGAATTAATTTTATCTGTATACTTTTAAAGTTTTATTGTACGAATTATTTCAAACACATGGGAAAGCATAAAGAATATTGTAACAGATGCCTATACAGTTTTAACTCAGATAAAAATAAAGGTAAAACTGTGTGGCAATTACCTCAGCTTTTTAAATGCAATTAAATCCTTGTAAGTTCGTTTTTTTCTACTTCCTTCCCTTCTTTTTTAGAGGTAACTTCTATTCTTAAGCTGATTTTTATCTTTCTCTTTATTGGTTGTTGATATCCAGAAAATGTGTAGTATTTCTACCTTTTTTTAAATATAAACACTGTTGTAATATAAGTATCTTCTTGCAGCTTGCTTCTGTAATCAATCTTGTTTTCAAAATTTATTCGTTTGCGTACATAAAGATCAAGTTCACTCATTTTAGCTGCTTTTCTTCGTTACAATTTATGGCAAATCATTTATTCACTCTCCTAATTTCCAAGTTGGCATTAATGCAAATCATACCCTAAGAATAACACTTAGATACACCTCTCTTTCTGC
Organism: Piliocolobus tephrosceles; assembly: GCF_002776525.5. Taxonomy (NCBI): domain Eukaryota; kingdom Metazoa; phylum Chordata; class Mammalia; order Primates; family Cercopithecidae; genus Piliocolobus; species Piliocolobus tephrosceles. The sequence goes on along the minus strand of NC_045455.1, from coordinate 9,933,725 downwards.
ATATGGAGGATTACTTTTAGGGCATGGAATTCTAACAGTGGAATTGTTGAATCTGCAACTTTTCCAAATATTGCCAAATTTCTCTCCAAAATGGCTTTGGTGAATTATACTTGCACTAGCAACATATGAGTTTTCATATCTCTGCAACTCCATCCAGTCTTGAAATTATCACACTTAATATTCTACCTATTAGCTGGTGTCACAATGCTGTTTTAATTCACACTTTTCCGATCATAAGTGAGATTGGCATCATATTTTACATCTGTATTTCTTAGCCCCATACTTTGTGGAAAAATACAGTTGTGTGTATGTCTTGCATACAAAGGTATTGAGAGCTTTAAAACTCCAATGTGTGTTACCTTGATTAGGAAGTCACCTTACATGTGGATAACCATGTGTATACATTCAATATACTTCGAAATAAAATACATTTCCTATTGCTAAGCAAGTGAAAGTGCCCGTTATATTACGACACTCAATATTATTTAGATAGGTTAATGTATTTTTATCCTGACATGCATTGCTATGTTGAGGTCATATTATTTTTATTTTTCGCTTACATATTATAGGTGTTATAATGTTATTTAAATGGTTCTTAAGCACTACATAATGGGTATGTAAGATTCCATTAAGACAATATGAGGTAATTCTCAACCATTCATCTATTGTTGAAAGAGGGTGAATCCAGGTTTGATATTAAAGGCTTTTTCTGACAGGTAAAATTATGATCATTTTTACCTTACATTTTTTAAAGGGAGAAAAGAAAGAAGAGAAAATAAATACAGGGGGTAATTTGTGTTTCAAAATTAAGTTTTGGCTATTTATTTTACTACGTGTGTGTGTGAGGAGGTTGCAGGGCAGGGTTAGTCTTTATTTTTCATAATTCCTAAATAATAAAAATCAGCAGCAATGTTTTTGGTTTTTCTCCGCTTAGTTATTACTAATAACGAAAACACTAGCCTGGTTGATTGCCCTATTTCATAAAATGGAAGCATTAAATGTATGCTTTTTTTCCATCATTGAGGCCAAGGTAGAAAAATAGATAATAGTAACATGTGATGCTTCTTAATCCCCATAATTTACATTAGTTCAAATTTGAGGAACTATGAAGTCTCAAAGTCCTTATTGCTGAGACTAAGGTCCCCCACTTAAGGAGAGGAGAGGAAACAGCCAGAGAGAAGAAGCAAGGTTACAAACATTAAGTCTTACTAAATGATGGCTACCGGTTTTTCCTTTCTCTGTGAGGATAAGGGAAGTCAGAGTCTCCGAGTGGTTGTGAAATTCTATTCTGCTGCATCAACTAACCCATCTCACTGCTGCACTACGTCAATAGTGTATCTCAACTATTGACAATGTCATTTCTGTCTGATGATCCTTTTGTCATTTCAGGCATCTCTGTAGTCAGTATGTTGGTTGAGAACTCGGCTCCTTTCCAGAACAAAGTGAACATTAGGCATTTTGTCCTTTTATTTTTCATCATGACTTTTAATGGCATGTAAAGGGCATATTACCAGCACAAATAAGAATAGCTGGCCTATAGCTTGGCTTATAAAATATATGTTCCATTTTTAGCATAGAGAGAAGTATTACAAAATATCTTGTCTTCTCTAAAGATATTTCTGTTTTTGCATATGATTGAGACACTAAAAGTATTCTTTTTGGTGGGATCTGTAACTTGGAGAAATCTGCCTGATTACGATTCAGATTAGAATGTTTGAAGTCTTATCTAGATTGTATTACTTTGTCATCTGTTTTCTTGATAGTTTTTATTGTTTTAATTTATAAACAATGCAAACAAATGATGTAATAGTTTACACGCACATAAAGAAAGATGGAATGCTCACAGTTGAAGATCTAGCCCGCTAATGAAGGCCATCACATTTGGGGAAGCTGAGGGAACTACAGATACATATTTTAGGCCAAAGGCCCTACCAGACTGAAAAGAATTTTTTTTCTGCATCTTAATTTCAAAGTGATGAACTCCAGAGGTACCTTTTGCCTTAGAGAGGTGTCCTCTTGAGACAACCAGCCCAAACGCAGCTGATTGCTAGTTCTGACTGAGAGACAAGTACATGTTTTCTTTTCTTTTTTTTTTTTTTTTTTGGGTGGGAAAGACTCTGATTTTATTTTATTTTATTTTATTTTATTTTATTTTATTTTATTTTATTTTATTTTATTTTTTATACTTTAAGTTCTAGGGTACATGTGCATAACGTGCAGGTTTGTTACATATGTATACATGTGCCATGAAGTACATGTTTTCATAGCAGGTGATTCTGCCTACAAACTGAAAATACTCTTCAGCATTTGGTCCTCCAAGAGGGAATGCTGGTCTCTTTAAACAATTCTACTTGTCAGTTCTGCCCTTACAACCACTCTGAAAACGATTCTGCAAGCTCAATATAGCTCTGGCAAGGGAGCCCCATTAAAAGCCTTATATCTCCTTAAAACAAGGAGAAACAACTGTTTTACCTACTCAGATTCTAACTTATCTTGCATCTTGGTTTGAGAACCAATGGATGCAAAGGAAAATTGCATCCATTATAGCATCCAGTGTTTACATGGGTGAGGGCTGCCAATGTTATTAAAAGATTATCTCTTCATATTTTATAAACTTAAGTAAGAAGTGCTTACGAACAGTACATGGCTGGGATTTGAGAGCAATAGTCAGGCCATACATTGTTCACTTATTTTTTATGCCCTTCACACTCAAGGAAGCAGCAAACAATGTTATAATAAGTGACTTTTGCATGAGTCAATAATGTATCTGACTCTGCATTGGGCTGCTAAATCCTCTCTTATTATGAGTATCTTAAAGTGCTTTAAATTTGGTTTGGAAATTTTCTATTTATATTTTGTTCCCAGGTTCTGAAACACCATTTTTCAATCTGCGGGTCCTATCCTTTGGGGGGTGGTGATATGAATTTGGTGGGTAGTGATTAGCTTTCCTTCAAAGTGAGAAACCAGAGCAGAACACCAACTGGAGTGCCTATCACATGGGAAGATCAATGTTATTTCAAGAAACTTTTGTTTAACAGATGTATATAGATTTCTGTACTGATGTCCTGGGTCTTGTTGCAAAATGTATATTTGTTATGAATGATAAGAAGAAAAAGTTTGTAATCTACTTTTCTAGGGCATTTTATCTTCTATATTTAAATAAATAACTTTTATTCACATGAACACATTTATTTTTAGCTGAACTCTAATAACATGGTACATTTTGTTTGACAGCTTGATATTCCTTTGTGTTCTCCCCATGGATATTTTTCACAATTCAAAAAAAATTCAATAGCAATTATTCAACATCAAAATGTCATTATCACTGCTCATCCTTCTAATTTTGTTTGAAGAGTCCTCTCTTTCATAGTATTTGCATTCCATTGGCTCTTTCTTCCAGTTCCCTGCATTTCCTTTTCTAAGTGTCATTTCTGCCTACCATTTAAGAATGGGTCAACTTTGGAATGAAGGGAGTTTATTTAGGATTCATTCTAATTGACAATAAGTAGCCTGGGGATTTAGCTGCCACAGCTGTCCCTTATTAGATCATAGTTCAGGTCATCAAATTAAAATAAGCTGTCCTAAATTCTACACTGTACAAGGGAAGAAAGAGAAAGCATTAAGCCCTCTGCAAAAGCCCTTTAGAGTGAATTATGTTGATGGTTTGTATAGAGAATGGGCCAGATGACAGCTAAGTTAGAGCAGCCTGTCACTGCAGCTAATACTCATGTGTCATGTGTTAGACTGGGGCACCACTGAGGCTCACAGTTGACTGGCTGTCAGCTTTGGTTCAGAAGGTCAAGGTGCACAGGGTGAAGCCCTCTCCATGCTTTCAGCATGCTGCTCTGAGCCTTCAGTTCCCAAAGTCTGGGATTTCTAAATTGTGGAATGTTATGGGTCTGTGTGTAGAGTTTTAAATCACTGTCTGCTTTGGAAGCTGTTTGATTTTTACCCACATTTTTGTAGATGACTTACTTGGGAGAAAGATACACCTAAAAATAATTGATATTGAGAAATGCTCCTGGGCAATGGCATATAATGTTGCATGCTAATGGGGAACACCAATTTCTTTGCTGCCATGTTCCCTAATCATTTTACATTTGTTTATAAAAGTATAAAAGCACTGCAGATTGACACTGTTGGTATAGGCATTTAAATCAACTAAATGTGCTCCCCTTCTCCTGTTTCCAGTCCCAACTGAAAAATAAAGGCGTGAACAAGATCTTAAAGAAATAGACTATGGTGGGATGGGGCAGTGGGGAGGCAAGCCTAAAAGCATGCTATATATTTTTTTCTCTTTAGTCTGAGAAAAAATAAGTGATAACAGATAAAAGATTATTGAGATTTACTCAAGCAACTCTCAAAGTTCACCAAAACAGTTCTCTCCAGCACATTTACCACTGCCTCTGATGTGCTGGGTGCAGGTTAGAATACTCAGATGATCTGGAACCAATTGAAGTTATGCAGTGAGATAGACCGAGTGTTCTCCTGACCATTCTCCAACTTTCTCATCAAATGTAGCACATTAGAAAACATCCTTCTCTTTTGGAAGACCTAACTATAGCCTACTACAATAAATGAGATAGAATAGTATCACCTCATAACCTGAAAATGGCTTATAACCCAAAACCTTATCATGCAAAACTAATCTTTCTTTGCTCAATAAGAGATTGGCGATTATTAATGAAGAACTATGGGGCCATGTGAAGCATCAACACTTCCATTGATATGAAGCTTCCATTTTCTCAGATATTTAGAAAATCATAGATAAAACTATCATTTTTCAGCATAGAAGGTGAAAATAAACTAATCTTTGTAGACTACACACTATGCATGGCCATTTTGATTGCTAAATGAAAATGTGCTATTTCATTTGACTCAGAAAAATAATAGTATTTAGTACATTTCAAATGTTTCAATACAGTGCTCAAAGTTACACTCTTGAAAATTATGAACATAAGAATCTTTTTTTATCTCTATTTACTCAATACAACACTGGTCAGGAGATACATGTGTATAAATTAAGTTTATTGAGTTTTACCAAGTTTTTGATCCAGTTTCTGAGATATTTGTTAGGCTAATTGTATTCTATCCTTTAATATGTCTTTCCATATCAAATCCACTTAATGTAAGAGAACAATAATAGGGAAAAAACATTTCCAGTTTGGCAAAAGATGCTTCTATAGATATTAAAATAAATAAATCTTTATCTCCTCACCTGCTGGTAACTTAAGCACAATATCCCTTTAGTAATCTTTATTTGAAATATACATTTAGATAGATAGTTGTTTATTTAAGATAAAATATAAAATTAACACTAAAGGAATCAGTTTCACAAAACAGTTATTTTTGAGTAAACTACATCTATGCATCTATGCCTGTGGGCTCAATTCATGAGAACAAATCAAAAATGTAATTTCATACTGAATCATTCCTATTATTTTCTAAGACCACCAAATATAATGCAAAATCAAAACATATCAATTATTAATTGGCCATGTTTGAAGGTGATTTATGGCCATTGAATTTGAGTTCAGGAATGTAACTTGACTGTTAATTTGCTTTAAGCTTTATGAGATTCTGAAGAGAATTTCCATTTCTATAATAGAGACAAGGCATGGATTGGCATATTACAAACAATAAAGCCATGAACATGGAGCCGTATCAGAGAATTTCGTGAAGTGTAATTGACATAATTATATTTGAACCAATTTGACTGAAACCTTCATATTCCCTGAAATGTTACACTCAATCTTTCAAATAATTGTTATACACACAATATTTTTAGTTTCTATTTCACAGGTACTGATTCCCCCACCCCCCAAAATATAAAAGACCTTCTCTTACCCTTGCTTTTAATCGGGGAAGTGGGTGGGGTGGGCTGGCCTGAGTTTGAACTCTAAATAATCCCCTTCCTCCACATTTCCATGAGGTGCCACTAACATATTGTAGGCGTAGAATTCAGCTTTATCTCCACTCGTGAAAATACTTGCTAGTCTGCAGCAAAGTACAGCTAAAAGTACAGAGCAAGGCATATTAATCTAAGGATCTAAAAAGCTTCTGTCTCAGGAAATGGCTGCTGACTTTTTATCTGATACAAACTGCCATCCATTTAAAGGGCACCTGATCGTAGAGAAAAGCCATTGTAAGAATTTTAAAGAGTGAGAACAAATGCTTCACTATTGACATCGCGAAAAGTGTGTGCCCCTTTAATTCACAAAACTAAGATGATCTATCTAACAGCAGACCCCAAACAATTTCAAAGTCTATACTTGTCACTTTTATTTTAAGATATTTTCATATAATCAATAACCATTCCTCATAACTCTGGTGTATTTTAAATTACTCAAATGTTTGCAGTAGCAGGGGTTATTTTTAATTGCTGTGATTGTAAAATCTGTCTCCCCTCTACCCCTTTTTATCGTAAGCAGTTAGTGGAGAACTTAGCATCACCAGAATGTAATGGTAAGCCATTTGAGTGCCGATCATATGTGTGAGCACAGAGCTACCTCTGCAATATTCTTTCTAAGATTTTTTTATACTTTAAGTCTCAGAGGTGGAATTAATATTTCCTTAAAAACCTGAGTGCAAAAACAAGACAAAATTTTTATAAAAATCATATAGTTCAGCAGCAGTTATGATATCTTATTCTGAGGCTGGTAGTTTCACGAAGTGATTTGTAATAATTAATTAAATTTATATCTACTCAGAAAAGTATTGGCATCCAATTTTACATGTCAAAATAAAAGAATAGGAACCATCAATGTCTATAGTTTCATCTGAAGGGGAAAAACAATAATTATGCTTAATAATAGGTTTTATTTACTACTCACTTCAGAAGTATGCATTTTAGATAGTTTATTTCATTCAGTTTGTGCAAAAACCTTGAGATAGGGATAGTCCCACACTAATTTTAAAATTGAAAAAACTGATCCTTAAAATGTTTTAAATTTAATTAAATTAATTGCCCAATTCAAAGAGATAATACGTGTCAGAAATGGATCTGGAATGGAGATTGGTCTAAATAAAAAGCTAATGTTAATTATGATGAAATGACCCTCTAGAATATTAGCTCAATTTGAGATTGGAAAATAGATAATGCTGAAGTATTTAATATTTAATAAAGTACTTTGACTATAAAGAATCAAACATGTTTGAATAATCATATTGGAAAAGTACTGTTTTTTTAAAAATAATAATTTAGTTGATGAGATGGCTTGGCTATGTCTCCAAGGAAATCACATCTTGAATTGTAGTTCTTATAATCTCCACCTGTCTTGGGTGGGACCTGATGGGAGGTAATTAAATCATGGCGGCGGTTACCCTCATGCTGCAGTTCTCACGATAATGAGAGAGTTCTCCCGAGATCTGATGGTTTTATTGCAAGCTTCCCCCTTCACTGGGCACTCATTCTGCTTCTTTCCGCCCTGTGAAGAGGTGCCTTTGCCATGATTGTAAGTTTCCTGAGGCTTTCTCAGCCATGCAAAACTGTGAGTCAATCAAACCTTTTTTCTTTATAAATTACCCAGGTTCGGGCAGTTCTTTTTGGCAGTGTCAGCCTGGACTAATACAGTAAACTGGTACCGCAGAGAGTGGGATGCTCTTAAATAGATACCCGACAATGTGGAAACAAATTTGAAACTGGGAAATAGACAGAGGTCGGGTCAGTTTGGAAGACTCAGAAGAAGATAGTAAACTGTGGGAATGTTTGGAACTTCCTAGAGACTTGGAGGTCTCAGAAAACAAGAAGATGTGGGAAGGTTTGGAACTCCCTAGAGACTTGTTGAATGCCTTTGACCAAAATGCTGGTAGTATATGGACAATCACAATGAACTCCAGGCTGAGGTGGTCTCATACAGAGCTGAGAAACTTTGGGACTGAAGTAAAGGTCACTCTCGCTATGCAAAGAGACTGATGACATTTTACCCTGCCCTAGAGGTCTGTGGAACTTTGAACTTGAGAGAGATGATTCAGGGTATCTGGTGGAAGAAATGTCGTTTTTTTTTTTTTTTTTGGAGATGGAGTTTCATTTTATCACCCTGGCTGGAGTGCAATGGTGTGACCTCAGCTCACTGCAGCCTCTGCCTCCCAGGTTCAAGCAATTCTCCTGCCTCAGCCTCCCGAGTACCTGGGGTTACAGGCACATGACACAACACCTGGCTAATTTTTGCATTTTTAGTAGAGATGGGGTTTCACCATGTTGTGTTGGTTAGGTGGTGGAAGAAATTTCTAAGCAGCAAATCATTTTGGGGAAGGAAAACATAAAACTTTGGAAGATTGACAGGCTGCCAGTGCAGTAGAAAAGAAAACTCCATTTTCTGGGGAGAAATGCCAACCAGCTGCAGAAATTTGCATAAGTAACAAGGAGTCAAATATTAATGGCCAAGAAAATGGGGACAATATCCCCAGGGAATATCAGAAATCTTCACAACAGCCCCTCCCATGACAGCCTGGGAGGTCTAGGAGGAAAAAATGGTTTGGTGGGTCAGGCTCAGGGTCTTGCTGCTTTGTGCAGCCTTGGAAGTTGGTGCCCCTGCATCTCAGCCATTCCAGGTATGGCTAAAAGGGGCCAAGGTAGAGCTCAGGCTATTGCTTCAGAGGGTGCAGTCCCCAACCTTTGGCGGATTAAATGTGTTGCCAGGCCTATTGGTGTACCGAAGACAAGAATTGAGGTTTGGGAACCTCCACCTAGATTTCAGAGGATGTATTCAAATGCCTGAATATCCAGGCAGAGGTGTGCTGCAGGGGTGTAGCACTCATGGAGAACCTCTGCTAGGGCAGTGCAGAAGGTAAATGTGCAGTGTGAGTTCCCACACAGATTCTTTACTGGGACACTGCCTAGTGGAGCTGTGAGAAAAGGGTCACAGATCTCCAGACCCCAAAATGGTAGAAATTTGCACTGCACGCCTGGAAAATCTGCAGACACTCAACACCAGCCCATGAAAGCAGTAAAAACATCAAAAAAAGCTTAAAATCAAGATAAACCTTGCAAACTCTTGGTATCCCATATGAGAGAGCAGGGCTTTTATCTCTATTTTGTGAAGCGTTCTTATAAATCAAAAGGAAAAAAAAAAAACTATCAGAGAAACCCCAAATGTTATGAACATACATTCATACATACATAAAACAAACAACAGCCCAGGTTTCTCATCTATATTCCCAAATAAGAATCTATAAGTACCTAAGTAAAAGAGAGATTTACTTGCAGTTAACAATATTTTTTTTTTTTTTTTTTGAGACGGAGTCTCGCTCTGTCGCCCAGGCTTGAGTGGCCGGATCTCAGCTTACTGCAAGCTCCGCCTCCCGGGTTTACATCATTCTCCTGCCTCAGCCTCCCGAGTAGCTGGGACTACAGGCGCTCGCCACCTTGCCCAGCTAGTTTTTTGTATTTTTTAGTAGAGACAGGGTTTCACCCTGTTAGCCAGGATGGTCTCAATCTCCTGACCTCGTGATCCGCCCGTCTCGGCCTCCCAAAGTACTGGGATCACAGGCTTGAGCCACTGCGCCCGGCCAGTTAACAATATTTTAAAAGAAGAGACTAGACTGAGTTGCTTCATAATTTTTATTAAAAATAATATTTGGTGCCTTTAATAGTACATCAATGAATTAATAAAATAATATTTTGTTTTGTTGTTATATCATTATGAAGACATTATCATTATAATTGATTTTTATTAATTTTCAAAAATATTCTAAAAGTTTCTACTGTGGAAAAAACAGTGGGTCACAATATTGATGAGAATAAATAAACCACAGGACCTTCCTGCCAAGAACTTAAAACTAACTAGAAGTTGCTATCATATTTACACAACTGTAATGGAAGTTTCATTTGGGTGTTTGAAATGCCTATCAGTGGAAGGTGAGGGAATATAAGCATGAATACGTTAAACTATGGTATTAAAAAACCAACTGCGAACACACTGTGGAATTCCATACCATATAAAGATGAAACAGAATTGGATATTTTTCTGTGTGAACTCTCTGAAGCTGAGTAACAATGTATACAAAATTAATGTATACATTACTCTCATGTAAAAAGAACAGCATCCTTTGTAAAAGTTTTTCCATTTATTTACTTTATAGAAAAGATTTTCCAATCCATGTTATAAAAATATTCTTTATAATTATATTATCTGTATTAGAACAAAGCCTAATTTGGATTGGGAGATTTGGAAATGCATCAAAGAGGAAACAGAGCCTCCCAGGGATGGGCAAGGCTTTGGAAGGCTGACTTTGAGCGCGGAAGGCAATTTGTAATAGAATCCCAACAGCCATTGACTCAAAACTTAAAATTCTTTTATTAAGATTCTGCATCACTCAGGGTTTGCACAGGAAAACTGAAACAACTCTGGTTATTTCAAGTGGAACTATGCTTAATTCTGAAAATTATGTGTTTACAAGACTGCTGGAAGGAGTGAACCTCAGAGAAGGCCACGGAAAACTAATTTTAAGCACTGTCTCGAAGAGAATTTGGAAACTACTCTGTAATCACTCCTGCTTGCTGCGTCAAGGTGAGAGTCTCACAGTAAAATGCCCAGAGGCTGCTGTAAAACTTCAGGTCAGCTGAGGACCATGTGTTCTACCAGAACAGAGACAGATGCAGAGACCAAGTGGAGAGACGGCAAGGAATTTCTGAATGCCACATCCATTTGTTCTGGAGGCCTTGTGCCCTTTAAAGTATTTTATGATTCAATAAATGCAGCTTTTTGCCGAAAGCATCCCCGATTTAATGTGTGTTAAATGCAACCAGAAGAATCCTGATTAATGCAAGCCTCCTACCTCTCATGACATTTTTGTTACTGTTGTTGTCAACACAGGCTTTTCCAGAAAAAGTTGTCCTATTTCTCAAATGTCTGCAGTTTTCTCCTCAATAGAGAGTGATAGGACCTTCTCTCCATCAGATTTGGAGAGTCCTATCCATAGGAGGAGAATATGGAGAAGGTAAGAGATTTTATTCAGGTTCGTTCTCAAATCTTGTGTTTCTTGGAGTCCCCACATTTCCCTAATTTGCTTCAGGGGCAGTGCTATTCGGTGATCAAGGCCAGGGACCTTGGAGTCAGCACCTCAGTCTTGCAGACCGGCAGTGGGTAGGGTCGTTGACTGCCCTAGCTAACAGTCCTCGTGTTAAATGGAAGTGATCGTACTTCTAATGTCTAAGCCTATTGGAAAGATTAGATGGAACCCTGGGTGTGAGGAGCAGGGCCTACTAAGTGCACGGAGGAAATGCACTTGATACATTTCACTACTTTGTCCAGATTCTTGGGGCAGAAGTTGGGAGGTGGGAACAGTTGAAGCCTTAATTCTATGAGCACTGTGGATAGTACCAGACCATAGCCCTTCCTTACTTTAAAGTATTCCAGGACGTACTCATTCTTTTTGTTTTACTGGATGCATAATGTCTAAGTTGAGCTGCTATTACAGAAGGTTTGCTCTTTGAAGAGATAATAACAAGTTGAACTCAATTTACTGAGTAAATCTGGATCAAACCTTTCATGCTATTTTATTGCCTCAATCTGCCATTATAAAACCATCCTATAAAGAAACATGATGTAGATTACTAATAATGGTATTTTCATTTTAATCTAACTAACTGAGAAATAAAATGTTGGTTTCCACTTAAACTGTTATTTGAGGAAACCAGTGAGAGGAAAGTCATTCTCAGAGTATGTAACCTCTAATATCATAATACTTGGACTGTATTTTATTCTTACTATATGATTAACCCTTCGTTTTGCAGATACATTTCTCAAAACGAGTACACTCAGGATTGTACAAAATTAGTACACATGATTATACAAGACAACCAAAGGCTCTTTTAGGATTACATAACCACATAGGATTATACAAGAGACCCTTTGGTTCTCTTGTATAATCCTATAAACATACTTAATCAGGGATAATGGACACTATATTGTTTAACACAAGCTAAAATAGTGTTTCTGATCAAGATAATATATTATAATGTATTTTTAAAAAGTGTTTCACAGGCATTCAGATTTCCTTCCTTTACTGCGGCCCACGTATTTCTAGGTTCTGAAATAGATTAATAAAATATACAATAAATATAAACCTATGTTTGAACATAATTATACTTTAATTACATATCTCTATATCTGTCCATCTAAACTTGCAGACCTTAAACATTATGAATTATGGATATTTATAACTTTCTTTAGTTCCTGTTACTGATCATTATTTTGAAAGCTGAAAATGGGTATAAAAAACAAAGAAGACATCAGCTTGGCAACATAGAGAGACCTCATCTCTACAAGAACATTAAAAAATTATCCTGACATGGTGGTGCACACCAGTGGTCCCGGCTATGGGAGGCTGAGGCAAGGGCATCTCTCAAGCCCGGGAGTTGGAGGATGCTATAAGCTGTGATCTTGCCACTGCACTCCACCCTGGGCAATAGAGTGAGACTCTGTCTCTACAAAAAATAAAAAAAGAAAAGAGAGACAGAAAGAAACGGGAGGTAAATGGGCAGAGTGGCCAACTGGAGTCACAGTATAGCGTTCCTGGTTCCTGTCACCTGCTCGCTCTGAGGTGGGTTAACTCTGGAAGTCTTCACCATTTCCACTGCTCTTTGATTTACCTTTCTTGGTAACTCAAGAGATTCCTTGCCTCCCTTCCCAGGAAAGCCTGGATGCCAATGTGGAAATGTGGCAACATCTAAAGTGATTAAAGCTTTCTCTACCTCTGTCCCTCACCTTTTCCAGAGAAATTAGTAACTGCCCCTGTTACTGATTTCTTCTCCTTGTCCAGAGGACAGTTCACCAATGACTCATATGTTACAATTTTGTTTCCTGTAAAAACCGATTTTTTTGTGATTTTTTTTTTGGAAATATATGAACCGAAAACTTGAAACACAGCCACAAAATAAGCCATTTTACACAGTTGAGTAATGATTATTTTTTTGGTCCAGTTACACAGGAAGCTTATTTTCTCCTTATTCTCATAAATCAGAGAATATGAATTCTGATATCGTTAAACCTCAATTAGCAAAATGGAAAGAAGGTCAGAGACTTAATTTGGATAATGAGGACTTCAGATAAGGATGGGAAGTTCTTAACGTAAATGATGCATGTACAGAAACATGGCCTAATTCAGATAACAGAGCTTTTTAGATAAGAGGTTCACATAATTGACTTTTCCGAGAATTGAATTAAAATGTAGACAAAAATGCATTAAAAAACAGTTAAGGATAGATTAGTAAAATACATGTATAAGATATAGAGACAGACTCAACTAGACACACCCAGCAGCATATATATTTCTTTTGTTGAACAAACCTTTCATTCTCTTTACCTACTTACATTTTATTTGAAAAAGAAAGCCCATGTGCTATTACAATATGAGGGGTTTTCTCCTGGGCACAGCCATTAAGAAATACAAGCAACTTTGTATCAAAATGTGTTCTTACAATAAATACTGAGACACATTCTTCCTTTCTGCTCCTTCGGGAGCTTAGTTAAGTTATTCTTGGTGTTCTTCCAAACCCTTTCCAATATCCTCCATTCCATTCAACACTATGTTTGCGTCCATTTGTTTCCAAAATTAGCGGTTCCGTGCAGTCACTTCAGTTTTTAAAAATCCATTCCGGAAAACAAACAAAAAGAAGTAGTAATTGAGTCAGCCGTTTCTTTATTATTTTTTGACCATGTAATCATCTGTTTTGAAAAAGAATTAATGATTTTATAGGTACCTTGTATTTACTGAAGAAAAGAAGAGTTTAATGGTAAAAAAAAATTCAGCGTATCTTACAAATTCTCTGAATTGGGCCCTAAACATCCCTTCCTATCTTTGTAATTGGCAAATTATTTAGATCTATATTCCATTTGAAAATATATCTTTATAACAATGAAATTAAAGTAAATTTATTAAATAATTTTGCAGCAACTGTGTTATTCTGTGAAATATATGGCAGTGTCAAGAAAATAGACTTTACATAAATATTAGCTTTGTCATCACACAAGTATGCATATATACATCTATGTGTTTTTGTACTTTAATTTTGTTGCAACCCTTACATATCTAACTCTATAATACATTGACTTTTGGGGGGGGCGGGGCTTGAATTTACACTAGTATGTGCTTTCTTAGGAATGGAAAGTTTAATTCCAAGACAATCTCAAGTATATTGGCTTATGTTTATCTGTCTGTGGCCAGAGAATTATCTAACCATATCAAAATAAAGTCTTGACGTCATGTTTCAACACATAAGCCAGAGAATTGTTTTCTTTCGTTCTCTCAGTAAAATTGTGGTAAGAAATATAGAAAGCTTCGCCATAGTTTTCATTCTTATTGTCTTCTCTTTTAGGGTATTTTCCTTACAATGACAGCCTAGACAAGAATTCTTGTGTGAGCCATTATTTATTGAGAATGTGTTCTCTGGAGAAAGAATGAAAGAGTAAGGCACAGAAAAATATCTAAGCAAGAATGTGGTCTAAGGTGCAGTGTAGATTCAACCCGATTCCACAGGAAACTGTGTAGAAAGAATTGCATTCCCGAGGTGCCCTCCCATTGGGTTAAGGGGTCAGGTGGCTCATCGTACCAATCTATTGGTCAGTCATTGGCTGAGGGCTCAGTGTGAGGTGAGATGGGGTGCTGGGGAGATCTGTCGCATAATCCCTGATTCAGCAGGGTGGCTTTGGTTCACTGAGGACAACTTGTACAGCCAGTACTCACAGCAGCTGGTGAATTTATAGCCATCCAGTAAATTTGAAGACATATCATCAAAAGTGTTTCTACAACTTCTTTTCTGCTTTCCATTAGACTAACTAGATTTAGTTACTTTTGTTTAGAGCTTCCTCTCGATGTCCTAACTATATTCTAGAACAAAGGTCAGAAACTTTTCCTGAAGAGGGTCGATAGTAAGTAGAGAGTCCAGTCCCATCCCTTACGCCCGCACTCCTCAATCCTTGGGTGGTCAACGGGACTGGTGCTGCGGCCCAGGGGGCGGTGCTTGTCAGGGAGGCTCCAGCCATGTAGGAACCTGCAGCCGGGGGAGGGGGAGGGGAAGGATCAGGCATGGCAGGCTGCAGGTCCCGAACACTGCCCCGAGGGGAGGCAGCTGAGGCCCAGCGAGAATTCCAGTGCAGGGCCAGCAGGCTGGCACTGCTGGGGGACCCAGTGCACTCTCTGCAGCTGCTGGCCCAGGTGCTAAGCCCCTCACTGCTCAGGACTGTGGCACCAGCTGGCTGCTCCCAGTGCAAGTGCGGGGCCTACCCAGCCCACACCCACCCGGAACTCGTGCTGGCCCACGAGCGCCATGCACAACCTGAGTTCCAGTCCACGCTTTTCTCTCCACACCTCTCGGCAAGCAGAAGGAGCGGACTGCGGCCTCAGCCAACCCAGAGAGGGGCTCCCACAGTGCCTGGAGGGCTGAAAGGCTCCTCAAGCTCTGCCAGAGTGAACTCCGAGGCGGAGGAGGCACCGAGAGCAAGGGCTGCTAGCACATTGTCACCTTTCAGCAGGAAATAGAAGTTGTTCTCATAAGCCACTGAGGCATTTTGGTTAGTTGTTACTGCTGCGAAAGCTGACTAATAGAGAAAAGCTGACATACTCACTTCTGAACGAGTTTGCCTCATTAGCATTTTGGAAATGAAGTAAAGAAATAACAAGTTAGGGATTAATGATTCTATAAGAAAAATGAACATTTATGTATGCAGACACTTCTTAAAATTTTTAACATCAGTTAACTTGTTTAAGTCTCATTAAAGCAGTCCTGAGTCACAGGTTAAATAGTTTGCTGAATTTTCAGTGGCAAAGCTGAGATTTGAATACAGGCATTCTACCTCTAAAGAGTATATACAGGTAAGATTTACACCACCTAGATGCTATAGTGAAATGTGTATGTTCGTGTAAACTCAGGATCTGGGCGTTTCATTTTTGTGGCTGTTTTTAGACAAAGAAAAGTTTCAAATAAATAGAGAATTTCTGGCATTTCAAAGAAGACAAAGGGAACAGAAATACAGAGACCTGTAGAATTGAGTAGTATTGTGCCATGAAAAAGACAGATAATTCCAAGTTCCTTTCCTCTTATTGAAGGCCTTGTATATTTCATTTTACTAGGAAATATGGCACATCCATTTATTCATATCATAGGTCTTGATTTTTGCCTAAGTAAGATTGAATTTCTCGCTGTTCTAGCAAACAGACGATGCCTAACTAAGCCAGATGGCCCAATAATGTTGGAAAGACATTTTATGGGGTGACAGATGTTAAAATGAACCATACTGGCTACACAGTAAATGCTTGAAGAGTTTTCTTTAAACCGATTAATCAAAGGAATGAAAAATCAAGGAAAACTATGAATAAGGGCAAAGAGAGATGACTAAATTTTATTTGAAGATTGAATTTTAGTAAGATGAATGGTTGGGGAAAACCCCAGGAATCATGAAACAAATACATGAAGAATCAGGTACAATTAATGATGAAGAATCAACTGAAAATTTCCTACCTTTATTTTATTTACTTATTTGATAAGACAGGGTCTTGCTCTGCTGCCCAGCTTGGTCTCAAACTCTGGGCCTCAAGTGATCCTCCAACCTTGGCCTCCCAAAATGTTGTAATTATAGGCATGAGAAATTTCAGTATCTTTAATTGTGTTTTTAAGAAATGTCAAAACAGCCTGAGAGAAATTTGTTGTAGCACTTAAAACAATCAATATTCATTATTTGCATGTAGCTCCTAGAAAAATAAAAATAAATGTATTTTGACAAAGGATGTGAATAGACAATCTATAGAAAAACATACAGATTGTCAATACATGAGTGAAAATATACCCAACTTCATGGCTAATCAGGGGAATGCAACTTATAACATTAAGATACTATTTCTTCCCTGTTGGAAGAGTTGACAAAATATATTGCTGGTATAATTAAGAAAAAACATTATCATATAATACCAATTTTAATATAAAATGCTAGTTTTTCCAAGTAAGTGGACAGTATCTGTTCATGTTTGAAGTATACGTAACTGTGATTCAGAAATCCAAATTCTAAGCATCTGTCTTGAAGAATAAAAATCAGAGATGCTTTGAAATTGGAGATAGAATAAAATTAATAATATATAATTACGATTGATAATATACATAAAATAATAATACAGTCATAGGTAATAATATACAATTATGAAAGAGATAGATTTTCCCATCTCTTCTCATTTCCAAATTTCAAGGAAGTGCTTTTATTTTTGGAATTTCATGTCTAGCATAAGGGACAGGGACTTGGGAAATGCACTTTCCCAGAGTGAGTGTGATAAGGCAGAGACTGTGGAAAGGGGTGGCAATGATGCCAAATCAACCGTAGAGAACAGGACCCAGCACAGACAGTCTACTTCTTTGTCAATACACACACACACACACACACACACACACACACACTTTGTTTCAGTTAGTTCTTGCTAACTCCGTGGCTTGACAATGACATTATTTGTCAGGATTTTGTGGTGTGGTTGGATGGGTTCTCTCTTTCTCTCTTGGTCTCACCTGGGTTTACTGATGCAGCTACATCCAAGTGGAAGGTACAAGTAGGCTCACTCACATTTCTGGCAGTTGGTACCTGCAGGTGACAGAGGACACTGAGTCTTCCACCTGAGCTCACAGGCACAGAAGGCTTAGACTAACTTCCTTTCAGACCAGCAATCCAAAGAGTGAAATTGGAGGCTGCATGTTCTCTCAAGTCCTAGTCTCAGAAGTTATGGAGCAGCAATCAGTTACATTTTGTTAAGTCACTGAGCCAGCTGAGATTCAAGGTTCCATATATTACTTGGAGGAAAGGCAAAGTCCCTTTGAACAGAAGTGTGCAATCTGGGATGGGAGAAATGTGTGAAACTATTTGTAATCTTCCACACACTCTTACTCAAGGCTAAATATTAATGCCCTAAAAAGAACAACATTGTCATCCAGAGTGATAAACCTATGCTTCATACAAGCTAATATATGCTCCTCCCTACGTCAAAAGGGAGAGATGCAAAATGGGGATACACATGCTCTATACTCCTTTAGTCCTTTTCTTGGTGATTACATTGCTGGGATAGTGTAGAGGAGAAATTAGATAGTAATTGTTATGTTTATACTTATGCATAAAAGGGTATATGCACAACTCTAATGTCTTCATTTCTGCAGCTGGTCATGAGGACATAGTAAGTGTTTGTATTTTCCAGCTTCCATTCTTCACTCCATGTTACCCTTGCATTGTCAGCAGGAATTTGTTGAAGTCCTAGAGGAACTGAATTAACCGACTCTACCTAAATCTCTGCTTCATGGTGTTGTGACAGTTTGGGTCCAGTCATGACCTACATGGTTACTTAAATAGGAGAGATTTAATCTAAATAATTACCATAGTATAAGAAAAAATAATGGTACGATATGCTACCCTACAGCTTAGGGAGCATATCCAAAGATGAACAATTTTGGAATGGACCCTCTCCACCAAGGCTGGGGCTGTGACTTCTTTGGAATTATATTTGCAGGCCAGTGAATGGCAGATAACTTTTCTGGTTTGTGCAGAGCAGAGCTGGTGTGCAGCTGCTGGGCAAGTGAGAAGCAGTTTCTGGGGTGCTGCTGAGCCTGTGTCTACATGCACCATTGTGCAGAAGGGAAAGGAGCCAGTGGAGAGGGGAGAGGAGGTATGTAGCGGGCAGTGTCCTCTTTAGGACAGGCTGCAGGGGATAAACCTGGAGAGAGAGCTGTGCAGCCAGAGGGTGTGGGGCACCAGTCTAGGCAGGACACCAGGAGCACACAGTGCAGGAGATCTGGGACACATCATGTCTGCATCAAGTGTGTATTAGTCTGAGCTCATGCTGCTAATAAATACCTGAGACTGGGTAATTTATAAAGGAAAAAGGTTTAATGGACTCACAGTTCCACATGCCTGGGGAGGCCTCACAATCATGGTGGAAGGCTAATGAGGAGAAAAGTCATGTTTTATATGGTGGCAGGCAAGAGCTTGTGTAGGGGAACTCTTCTTTATAAAACCATCAGGTCTTATGAGACTTATTCACTATCACGAGAACAGCATGGGAAATTCCTGCATCCATGATTCAATTACCTACTACCAGGTCCCTCCCACAACACTTGGGAATTATGGGAGGTACAATTCAAGATGAGATTTGGGTGAGGACACAGCCACAACATATCAAAGTGCAAAGGCGATTGCCATGTTGTTCTGCAAGGCTGTTGCTCTCTGGGCACTCTGGGCCTCTCTCTGTGACAGAGTACCAGCTGATGACCCTCCTAGCCACACTTGCTGGAGGTACAGCCACCAGAGCTGGGAGAAAGAACCTCCTCCTTCCACAGGGTACCTCCAATGTCTTTCAGCTGATAAAGTTTATGAGGGTACCCAGGATAAAAGAGAAATGTTTAAGAACAATTATCTGTTATTGCGAAGCTGGTACAAAGAGGGTGAATTTGGACATGAGAATCAACAAATGAATAATTGCATGGCGATGTCAGGAAAATACACTCCTTTTTAATTAAACCAGTAATAGTTAAGTTTCTGTTCATTGCAACATTATTTGTAACAGTCAAGACATGGAATTAAATGAAATGTCCATCAACAGATAAATGGTGTGGTAGTCTGTTTTGCGGTACAATAAAGGAAGACCTGAGACTGGATAATTTATAAAGAAAAGAGGTTTATTTGGATCATGGTTCTGCACCAGCATCTGCTTGGCTTCTGGTGAGGTCTTAGGAAGTTCTTACTTATGTAAGAAGGTGAAGGGGGAGCAGGCGTGTCACATGGTGAGAAAGGGAGCAAGAAAGATGCCCGGCTCTTTTAAACAACCAACCTTCATATGAACTAATAGAGTGAGAACTCACTTATTATTGCAAGGACAACACCAAACCTATTCATGAGGGATCTGCCCCCATGACCAAAACACCTTCCACAAGGCCCACCTCCAACTTTGGAGGTCACATTTCAACATGAGATTTGGAGGGGACAAACACTGAAACCATATAAAATGGATAAAGAAAATATGCTATAGATACAAAATGGAATACTAGTCAGCCTTTACAAAGAAGGAAATCCTATCATTTTTGACAGTATGAATGAACCTGGAGGACATTATGTCAAGTGAAATAAGCCAGGTACAGAAAAACAAATACTACATTATCTCAAATGCCTATGGAATCTAACAAAGTTGAACTAATTGAAATAGAGAGTTAAATGGTGATTACCAGGGACTGGGGGGAGGAGTTTGGAAGATGTTAGTCAAAGATTACAAAATTTCACCTAGGAGGAATAAGTTCTAGAGATCTATTGTACAACATGGTGTTGCCTTAAAAATCAATGAGGGCAAGACTCCGTCTCAAAAAATCAATCAATCAATCAATAAGAGGGATTTTAAGTGTTCTCACCACAAAAATGATAAGTATGTGAAATAATATATATGTATTAATTAATTTGATTTATTCATCCCTCAACATATAAATATTTCAGAACATTGTATTGTATATGATAAATATATACAATTTCTATTTAATTATAATAAATATATTAATTTTTAAAATCTGATTTATTTTGTTCGTCAAGTATAATACATACTCATAATTGGCTGGGCACGGTGGCTCACACCTGTAATCCTAGCACTTTGGGAGGCTGAGGCGGGTGGATCAAGAGGTCAGGAGATTGAGACCATCCTGGCTAACACGGTGAAACCCTGTCTCTACTGAAAATACAAAAAATTAGCAAGGCGTAGTGGCGGGTGCCTGTAGTCCCAGCTACTCGAGAGGCTGAGACAGGAGAATGGCGGGAACCCGGGAGGCGGAGCTTACAGTGAGGGGAGATGGCGCCAGTGCACTCCAGCCTAGGAGACAGAGCAAGACTCTGTCTCAGAAAAAAAAAAAAAAAAAAAAAACCATAATTGTAAAATTAGCTATTAGATGAATATTTCGTTTAGAAAGGGGGAGAAATATTTAAATAAAGTGCTGCATTTCGGTGCTTTTTGTTTTATTTATATTTTTGTCTAAGAATTTAAATGATTATTTTATTATGCAAAGAAATGAAAAAGTTAAGTTGAAGTATAAACTTAAAACCATAAGGTGATTATTAGAGAACAGTATCTAGCCGTAACAAATGATTTTATCATCATTTAAGAATTTCAAAATTTTCGATTCAATTGTTGTCACATGCGTATGTAAATTATAATTTTATCATCATTGTCTATGTATAATTATTTTCATGATGAAACTTCACTCTTTGTCTCTCTTTTTTTTTCTTTTTGAGACAGAATCTTGCTCTGTCATCAAGTCTAGAGTGCAGTGGTATGATCATAGCTCACTGCAGCTTCAACCCGCCAGGCTCAAGTCAATTCTCCCACCTCAGCCTTCTGAGGAGTGGGACTACAGGCACATGCCACGATGCCTGGCTAATTTTTTTATGTTTTGCAGAGATTGAGTCTCACAATGTTGCCTGGGCTGATTTCTCCGGGGCTCAAGCAATCCCCTGACTTTGGCCTCCCAAGTGCTGGCATTACAAGTGTGAGACACTGCACCCGGCCTTGTCTCTTATTTTTGCTATTGTTTATTATATTCTTTTGTCACAAGACCAAGTGGCACAAAAAATCTTGAACAATAATATCTCAAAATCAAAGCTTTGAGATAATAAATGCTTCCTTCACAATATATTAAGATGTTAGATATTGATAAATTTATCAAAACTACCATGTGTTTAATCATTGTGAAGATCCCCCTAACAAAAATATGCTGGATTTCTCTTTTGTTAGATTATCAGAAATATTCAACAGAATTTGATAAGATTGAGCCCCAAATTTTGTAGTACCAAGAAGTCACAATAAGAACTCAACTCACATATCTCATATCATTGCAAACAGGAACAATGAAATTTTCTCAGAGAAAAAATGGGTATCATGTTTCACTTCGACAATCATGATAGAAATATGAGCAATAATATTTCAATGAATGAAGCATCAGAGAGTTCAAGTATCCCTTGAAAATATCAAATTTCTGAAACTGCTATTCACAGTTGGTAAAGAAAATGTGATATCAGCATCAGTGCTGAACTTAGGAATAATATATCTCAAATGTGAGTCTGTGCTTTTAGGGAACATAATGGGGTTATTTTATGCTTCATCACTTCGTGTTTTAAGAATATTCTCTATTTGAAGTCTAGCATGAGTATCAAATAGAATATGATTTTTTGTCAGTTTAACGTATGTGCAAAATGAATGCATGATTTAAACGAGACATGAAATTATATTTCCAGTTATAGCTCTACATAAAGATTTCTAATGCCAAAAAAATGAGGAACATGAAACTTTCAAAATAATATAGCTCATCTGTGAGCCCCCTTATCCAATACTGTTAAGATTTGTAGTTTTACCCCAACATAAATTTATGATTCCGTAATTTTTATTCATTATCAGGATACCCTTGCAATGATATAGTTTCTTTACTATGTGTGACATTCTCACGTTTACATCTTTAGGCAAGGTTAATTTTCAGTAAAAAAAAAAAAAAAAAAAGATAAGAAAGTGAAAATTGAACATGTAAATAAGATAGTTAAACCTACTTTAAATTTACTTCTTACTTTTATTCTTATTTACATTCCATTTTGTTTCATATTATGGCTATCAGAGTCCACACGCCTTCAAAATATTATACCATACAGCAACATAATTCCATTCACTCTTAGATACATCTCTAACAAAGTTCACGATTTGACTAAAGAGTACAATACGAAGACCTTCTCTTGAAAATTATTTTCTGAAGAATACATTTATAAAGATATTGTGGGGCAGGTGTTCGTTTCAATGAATGAATAATTACCTTATTATATTCAACCCTATATAAGTAATAGCACATTTGGATGGCATTTATGATTTTTACATTCATCTTTGTAACTACTTTCCTTGATCGATAAAGTCTATTAGTCCACAAAATTCCATTGTCATCTTTCTGTCATCTGTGGTTCGTGGCTGTTGCAACATTTCACAAATCATAAGCAATGTCAGCACTGCACCCAGCTTCATTTCAGCTGCCACATCCCTGACTGACACTTGTGACAGTGACTTAAAGCTTTTCCTTAATTACTAATACAAAAATCCTCTGACTTGTGTGGAAGGATTTGGTTTGCAAAAATGGACAATAGAAAGTCATTCTAAATCTATAAGTAGAGGAATGACGTAAAGTCTGTGCCAAGCCCAGGATGCTATATCAAGGGGTGTGGGATGGAGGCTGTCAAGTGATAAACCCCAAGGAGGGCAATCATGGCTCAGAATATAGATTCTGAATGGGATTGTGAAAGAGGTGCAGAAGCTGCTGTCATACAATCAAGAGCACACTCAAGATTCGAGTTGAAGCCTTCCAATCTAGACTGTGTGTTCTTAATCTCTAGAACTAAAAGCGATTTTGACCATTTAACCTATGTTTACTAGTACTTTTGTATAATTTATGTCTGCTCGTATTCATGGGTGTACATATTCCTCATTGATATTCTGGCTGGTCTGTCAACCCGTGAAGATCTGAGACGGCTTCTTTTGTGTACAAATGAACTAAAATGTCTTAGCAAGGATGGAAGATTACTGGGGCAAGAATTACATGATAAACTCCGAATTGATTATATTCTAGGTTGCTGATCAATAGAGAGAAGAATAGAGGTTGCTCTGGAGAAGAGATGTGAGTTTTATTTTGGGTGAAAACAAAACTAAGCTAATTTAAAAGAATAAACAACAAACAAACACAAAAACGAGTTGTGTGAACCTTAGTGTGTGAATGTACTAGGCTTTATTTTGGTTAGTCATTAAGTAATAACCAAATTTGTTAAATAGTTAAAGTGTTCAATGAAATAATAAACAGTGAAATATTATGTGAAAGGGAGTTCACAGGATGCAGGAGCACAGAATTTTCTTGAAGGGTTCATAGTAAATGTTCCACATTTTCTTTTGTATATGATTCAAGGAGTCTTAGAAAGCGCTCCACATGCCCAAGTATGGAAATACAAGCTAATCAGAACATTTTAAAGATGTATAAATTGTGCTGGAAGGTCAACATACTACCTACAGAATCCACAGAAACAGTGCTTAGCAGGGAAGGCTTATTTTAAATGATTAGTGCAACAAATGAAAAGTGGCATAGTAAAGAGTGGCATGGTATTTGCCAACTTTCTCTCTTGTAAAATGGCTAACATACAAGTTTATTATGGAATCTAAATAGCCTTGGGAGTCTTAAAAATGAGAAGAAAATAAGAACAAGTACAATATTTCTCTCTAGGGTTATTGTGTGTCGTACAATTATTTAAAGGTTTTTCATGACAAAAGTTTGAATGATTGCAGGAGAGGGTATGTAATGCAGGTATGACATGGTTTCACTGTGACCCCACCCAAATCTCATCTTGAATTGTAGTTCCCATAAACCCCATGTCATGGAAGGGACCCAGTGGGAGGTAATTGAATCATGGGAGCAGTGTATTAGTCTGTTTTTTATGCTGCTGATAAACACATACCTGAAACTGAGCAATTTACAAAAGAAAGAGTTTTAATGGACTTGCAGTTCCACATGGCTGAGGAGGCCTCCCAATCATGGTGGAAGGCAAGAAGGAGCAAGTCACATTTTATGGGAATGGCGGCAGGCAAAAAGAGAGCTTGTGCACAGAAACTTCCGTTTTTATTTTATTTTATTGTTAGATTATTATTTATACTTTAAGTTCTGGCTACATGTGCAGAACGTGCAGTTTTGTTACATAGGTATACACATGCCATGGTGGTTTGCTGCCCCCATCAACCCGTCACCTACACTAGGTATTTCTCCTAATGTTATCCCTCCCCTAGTCCCCTAACCCCCTACAGACCCTGGTGTGTGATGTTCCCCTCCCTATGTCCATGTGTTCTCATTTTCAGCTCCTACTTATGAGTGAGAACATGTGCTGTTTGGCTTTCTGTTACCATGATAGTTTGCTGAGCAAGATGGTTTCCAGCTTCATTCATGTCCCTCCAAAGGACATGAACTCATCATTTTTATGGCTGCATAGTATTCCATGGTGTATATGAGCCACATTTTCTTAATCCAGTCTATTATTGATGGACATTTGGGTTGATTTCAATTCTCTGCTATTGTGAATGGTGCTGCAATAAACATATGTGTGCATGTGTCTTAATAGTAAAATGATTTATAATCCTTTGCATATATACCCAGTAATGAGATTGCTGGGTCAAATGGTATTTCTAGTTCTAGATCCTTGAGGAATTGCCACACTTTCTTCCACAATGGTTGAACTAATTTACACTCCCACCAACCATGTAAAAGCATCCCTATTTCTCCACATCCTCCCCAGCATCTGTTGTTTCCTGACTTTTTAGTGATCGCCATTCTAACTGGTGTGAGATGGCATCTCATAGTGGTTTTGATTTGCATTTCTCTAATGACAGTGATAATGAACATTTTTTCATATGTCTGTTGGTTTTATAAATGTCTTCTTTTGAGAAGTGTCTGTTCATATCCTTTGCCCACTTTTTGATGAAGTTGTTTGTTTTTTTCTTGTAAATTTGTTTAAGTTCTTTGTAGATTCTCGATATTAGCCCTTTGTCAGGTGGATAGATTGCAAAAATTTTCTCCCATTCGGTAGGTTGCCTGTTCACTCTGGTGATAGTTTCTTTTGCTGTACAGAAGCTCTTTAGTTTAGTTAGATCCCATTTGTCAATTTTGGCTTTTGTTGTCATTGCTTTTGGTGTTTTAGACATGAAGTCTTTGACCATGCCTATGTCCTGAATGATATTGCCCAGGTTTTCTTCTAGGATTTTTATAGTCCTAGGTCTTAGGTTTAAGTTGTTGGTCCATCTTGAGTTGATTTTTGTATAAAGTATAAGGAAGGGGTCCAGTTTTAGTTTTCTGCATATGGCTAGTCAGTTTTCCCAACACAATTTATCAAATAAGGAATCTTTTCCCCATTGCTTGTTTGTGTCAGGTTTGTCAAAGATCAGATAATTGTAGATGTGTGGTGCTGTTTCCGAGGTCTCTGTTCTGTTCCATTGTTCTATATATCTGTTTTGGTACCAGCACCATGCTGTTTTGGTTACTGTAGCCTTGTAGTATAGTTTGAAGTCAGGTAGCGTGATGCCTCCAGCTTTGTTCTTCTTGCCCAGGATTGTCTTGGCTATGGGGGCTCTTTTTTGGTTCCATATGAAGTTTAAAGTAGTTTTTCCAATTTTGTGAAGAAAGTCAGTGATGTTTTGATGGGGATAGCATTGAATCTATCCATTATTTTGGGCAGTATGGCCATTTTCATGATATTGATTCTTCTTATCCATGATTATGGAATGTTTTTCCATTTGTTTGTGTCCTCTCTTATTTCCTTGAGCAGTGGTTTGCAGTTCTCCTTGAAGAGGTCCTTTGCATCCCTTGTAAGTTTTATTCCTAGGTATTTTATTCTCTTTGTAGCAATTGTGAATAGGAATTCACTCATTATTTGTCTCTCTGTTTGTCTGCTATTGGTGTATAAGAATGCTTGTGATTTTGCACATTGATTTTGTATTCTGAGACTTTGCTGAAGTTGCTTATCAGCTTAAGGACATTTGGGGCTGAGGCGATGGAGTTTTCTAAATATACAATCGTGTCATCTGCAAACAGAGACAATTTGATTTCCTCTCTTCCTATTTGAATATCCCGTATTTCTTTCTCTTGCCTAATTGCCCTGGCCAGAACTTCCAATACTATGTTGAATAGGAGTGATGAGAGAGGGCATCCTTGTCATGTGCTGGTTTTGAAAGGGAATGCTTCCAGTTTTTGCCCATTCAGTATGATGTTGGCTATGGGTTTGTCATAAACAGTTCTTATTATTTTGAGATATGGTCCACTGATACCTAGTTTATTGAGAGTTTTTAGCATGAAGGGGTGTTGAATTTTGTCAAAGGCCTTTTCTGCATCTATTGAGGAAATCATGTAGTTTTTGTCATTGGTTCTCTTTATGTGATGGATTATGTTTATCGATTTGCGTATGTTCAACCTGCCTTGCATCCCAGGGATAAAGCCAACTTGATCGTGGTTGGTAAGCTTTTTGATGTGTTGCTGGATTTGGTTTGACTGTATATTATTGAGGATTTTTGCATTGATGTTCATCAGGGATATTGACCTGAAATTTTCTTTTTTTGTTGTTGTGTCTCTGCCAGTTTTTGTATCAGGATGATATTATCCTCATAAAATGAGTTAGGGAGGATTCCCTCTTTTCCTATTATTTGGATTAGTTTCAGAAGGAATGGTACCAGCTTCTCTTTGTACCCCTAGTAGAATTCAGCTGTGAATTCATCAGGTCCTGGACTTTTTTTGATTGGTAGGCTATTAATTGCTGCCTCAATTTCAGAACTTGTTATTGGATTCAACTTCTTCCTTGTTTAGACTTGGGAGGGTGTATGTGTCCATGAATTTATCCATTTCTACTAGATTTTTCAGTTTATTTGCATAGAGGTGTTTATGGTGTTCTCTGATGGTAGTTTGTATTTCTGTGGGATCAGTGGTGATATTCCCTATATCATTTTTTTGTGTATATTTGATTCTTCTGTCTTGTCTTCTTTATTAGTCTGGCTAGTGTTCTATTTTGTTGATCATTTCAAAAACCAGATCCTGGATTCATTGATTTTTTGAAGGGTTTTTCATACCTCTATCTCTTTCAGTTCTGCACTGATCCTAGTTATTTCTTGTCTTCTGCTAGATTTTGCATTTGTTTGCTGTTGCTTCTCTAGTTCTTGTAATTTTGATGTTAGGGTGTCAATTTTAGATCTTTCCTGCTTTCTCTTTTGGGCATTTAGTGCTATACATTTCCCTCTATTCACTGCTTTAAATGGGTCCCAGAGATTCTGGTGTGTTGTGTTTTCATTCTCACTGGTTTCAAATAACATCTTTATTTCTGCCTTCATTTCATTATTTACCCAGTAGTCATTCAGGAGCAGGTTGTTCAGTTTCCATGTAGTTGTGTGGTTTTCAGTGAGTTTCTTAATCCTGAGTTCTAATTTGATTGCACTGTGGTTTGAGGGACTGTTATGATTTCTGTTCTTTTGCATTTGCTGGGTGTTTTACTTCCAATTATGTGGTCAGTTTTAGAATAAGTGCAATGAGGTGCTAAGAAGAATGTATATTTTGTTGATTTGGAGTGGAGAGCTCTGTAGATGTCTCTTAGATCCACTTGGTCCAGAACTGAGTTCAAGTCCTGAATACCCTTATTAATATTCTGTCTCATTGATCTGTTGGTTTAAAGTACATTTTATCAGAGATTAGGATTGCAACTCCTGTTTTATTTTGCTTTTCATTTGCTTGGTAAATAATCCTGCATCCCTTTATTGTGAGCCTATGTGTCTTTGCACATGAGATAGTCTCCTGAATACAGCACACTGATGGGTCTTGACTCTTTGTTCAATTTGTCAGTCTTTGTCTTTTAATTGGGGCATTTAGCCCGTTTCCACTTAAGGTTAATATTGTTATGTGTGAATTTGATCCTGTCATTATGATGCTAGCTGGTTGTTTTGCCCATTGGTAGACATAATTTCTTCATAGTGTTGAAGTTCTTTACAATTTGGTATGTTTTTGCAGTGGCTGGTACTGGTTGTTCCTTTCCATGTTTAGTGCTTCCTTCAGGAGCTCTTCTAAGGCAGGCCTGGCAGTGACAAAAATCTCTCAGCATTTGCTTGTCTGTAAAAGATTTTATTTCTCCTTCTCTTATGAAGCTTAATTTGGCTAAATATGAAATTCTGGGTTGAAAATTCTTTTCTTTAAGGATGTTGAATATTGTCCCCCACTCTCTTCTGGCTTGTAGGGTTTCTGCAGAGAGATCCGCTGTTAGTTTGATGGGCTTCCTTTTGTGGATAACCCGACCTTTCTTTCTGACTGCTCTTAACATTTTTTCCTTTATTTCAACCTTGGTGAATCTGATGATTATGTGTCTTGGGGTTGCTCTTTTCAAGGAGTATCTTTGTGGTGTTCTCTGTATTTGCCGAATTTGAAGGTTGGCCTGTCTTGCTAAGTTGGGGATGTTCTCCAGGAGTGTTTTCCAACTTGGTTCCATTCTCCTCCTTATTTTCAGGTACACCAATCAAACGTAGATTTGGTCTTTTCACATAGGCCCGTATTTCTTGGAGGCTTTGTTTGTTCCTTTTTTATTCTTTCTTCTCTAATCTTGTCTTCTGTTTTTATTTCATTAGTTTGATCTTCAATCACTGATATCCTTTCTTCTGCTTGATGAACTCGGCTATCGAAACTTGTGTATGCTTCATGAAGTTCTTGTGCTGTGTTTTTCAGCTTCCTCAGGTCATTTATTTTCTTCTCTACACTGGTTATTCTAGGTAGCAATTCGTCTAACTGTTTTTCAAGGTTCTTAGCTTCCTTGCATTGAGTTAGAACATGCTCCTTTAGCTCAGAGGAGTTTATTATTACTCACCTTCTGAAGCCTACTTCTGGCAGTTTGTCAAACTCATTCACTGTCCAGTTTTGTTCCCGTGCTGGCAAGGAGTTGTGATCCTTTGGAGGAGATGAGTCATTCTGGGTTTTGGAATTTTCAGCCTTTTTGTGCTGGTTTCTCCCCAACTTTGTTGATTTATCTACCATCGGTTTTGATGTTGGTGACCTTTGGATGTGGTCTTTGAGTGTATGTGCTATTCCTTTCTGTTTGTTAGTTCTCCTTCTACCAGTCAGGCCCCTCTGCTGGAGTTTACTGGAGGTCCACTCCAGACCCTCTTTGCCTGGGTATCACCAGCGGAGGCTGCAGAACAGCAAAGATTGCTGCCTGATTTTTCCTCTAGAAGCTTCGTCCCAGAGGGGCACCTGCCAGATGCGAGCCAGAGATCTCCTGTATGAGGTGCCTGTTGGCCTCTACTGACAGGTGTCTCCCAGTCAGGATACACGAGGGTCAGGGACCCACTTAAGGAGGCAGTCTGACCCTTAGCAGAACTTGAACACTGTGCTGGGAGGTCCGCTGCTCTCTTCATCGCTGTCAGGCAGGGACGTGTAAGTCAGGTGAAGCTGTGCCCCCAGCCACCCCTTCCCCCAGGTACTCTGTCCCAGGGAGATGGGGGTTTTATCTATACGTGCCTGAGTGAGGCTGCTGCCTTTTTTCAGAGATGCACTGCCCAGAGGAGAGAAATCTGGCAGTCTGGCCACAGCAGCCTTGCTGAGCTGCAGTGGACTCCACCCAGTTTGAACTTCTTACCAATATCTTTCACAATAAATGAATGATGTCACCATTATTATCATCATCATCATCATCATCATCATTGTCATGACCATCATCTCCATTTACAAAAGTATGGGGTAATCAGTAAGAAATCATTAAAGATGCCTGTGGACTTAATAATAAAGTTGTTGCTATTAATACAAAGTACAGATAAGAAGGTTCAGAAATAAACTGATGAGATTCTTATATTTTTCTCTTTTCTATCATTACATTTTTTTCTAATTCTAATTTGGCAGTTATAAATTAGAAAAACATTACAATTTTGTCTTCAGAATTCTGGGTTGCCCCAGAAGTTATTAAAGATTTTTCATGCTGTTTCAATCATAAAATTAAAAGCAATTCTAGAAATGAGCTACTGCTAATTCACATAGAGATTATTATAATTAAAACTGTAGTGGAGACTAAAAGTATATTGTAGTTGTAGACTCTTCTTTAAGTAAAATAATATATGCAAATAACAATAAATAACAATACTGATAACTACAAGTGTGTGTTTCCATAATCACTTTTGATTTATAAAACTTTTACCAATACAAATTTAAATCCAAGATTTGCAAGTATATCCTATTCATTTCTTCTTTTTAAAAAAGGAAACACTATCTCTATACATAATTCTTAATTCATTTATTTTATAATCAAGCCTTCATTTATTTTACAATAATTTAAAGTGAAATTTTATTATACCAAACTTTATATTATAAATCATTTTATTATCACACCTTGCTTCTTCCAATCACACTTTTTAACTTCAGCATTTATTTAATCGTTCAATCCAAAATGATTGAAGTAGCAGAAGATATACACTATGAGGCAGAGGAATAAAGACAAATGTCCACAAAACATCACTTTGCATCAACATGCTTAAACATGGATAGCTTCAAACGGAATTTGACCAAACTCCAAACATGTCATAAATGTCTTAAAATGTATTTCCCTATAAGATGATATATAGAAAATACTTTTAAAAGTTGTGAGAATTAAATGAGATCCTTGGTTCAATGAGCGTATGGGAATCTTGCTGGAATGCAAAGCCCTGGTGTGCAACTGGAGTCATCTTGTAACTAAAGGGGTCATTCCTATACAGTAACTCAGGGAATTGCTCACTCAAACAGTAGATAATGGTATTTCCTGTTCTTCCTGTGAGTTGGAAGATTCTAAACAACTGTATTGTAAGAGTCTCACTGCTTTAGGTGAGGCCAACGTGATTATTTCACTAAGGATTACACTATTTCTCTAGTGAGTGAAGCTCTCTTTTTTGTTTGAGAAAATACAGCAGAAGGGTCTGCCTTATACAGTTTTCTCTTGCAACACTGAAAAGCCTATTAGTATTTACTGTTTACTGAGGTGAACATTGTTTAAATTTGCATTAGACAATCCATTTAAGAAACAACTAAATGCTGATGATTACAATGTCTGCATTACATTAAAACTGTTAATTTGTGGCAGTAATAATTTAGGATTTTAATTATAAGCCTGAAAAGCAGATTTAGAAAATGCAGCTGGCACGACTAATGTTAATTTGTCCTTTAGCATTTATTGAAAGCAATATATCCAATGTAATTATAGTGCATGTCAAATAACCCACTATTTTATTTTTTAAATGTGTGATTCCTTAATTTGCTTGATTAAGATGACTTGCCATCTGTTAAAATTTTTGTTGTGTCGTTTTTGGTGGGTTTTACATACTTATCAACAATAAGACTTTATCTACAACATTTTTTATTGATTCAATGATCATTTTCCTGATGCTTATCCATTAAGTTTCTCACTGTGTTGTTCATCATCATTTTCTCTATACTTATTGCATCAAGGGTCATGTAATGTCTACTTCACTAAATGCTGCAAACGTTGTTGGGAATCAGATGTGTGCTATCATAACAGACATGAAATTAATGCCAAGCATACAGTCCTTGGGTTCTTTTTCATTGAAACTAGTACAATCTACTAAGAAATTTTACCTCTGTGATAAGATGACTGGTTCTAGCCATATTAGCCTTGTATAAATCTCTCAATGTTTTCATTTCTTCTTCATAATATTCTAAAAACATTGTTAACGCAATGTGTATTCAACTTTATGAGAGTGCATTTTTAATATCTTTGGCTGGAGATTCAATAGAATCTATGGATATAATTGAACATTTATGGATATAATTGAACTGAAAATCTCATTAAAACCTAAATATGTCTTTCATATAACTTGTATGAACCCTTTCATTCTAATTTTCACTGATTAAATTTTAGAATAACTGACAAGATTATAAATATAGTCTCTTCTTTATTTCAACCACAATGTGAACATATCCTAACAAATTTAAAAGAGTAAGCTTTAAAGAGTATCAAAGGCATTTATGAAATCTGTGCTTTCCAATTTTATTTGTTTTCACTCACAAAGTTTTTATTGACAGTAATTCCTATTAAATTTCAGTGTCAAACAATTTTCATGGTTACACCTCCTACCTCACTTACAAAATAATATTTGACAGCAGCATAGTATTAATATTTTTACTTTAACTGGGAGAATTTGTAAGTATTTTACATTGTTTGCAGTGAATTTTAACAACATTTTATTAGTCAACAGGGTCATACAATATTGGATATTCTATGAAAAAATTATTTAAAACCAATAGCTATGATTTAGAACTGTTTAAAATCAACTTATATTTGGAGATAATTATTTTACAAAAATATTAACATATGTTTTTGATAACTACATTATAAAAATTTAAAAAAGAACTTGGTACCAGGTGAAGTAAATCTTTTTTCAATCAAATTAGTTTATATTATAGAAAGCAGGACTATCCAAGTATGCTAGTAATTCTCAGTTGAGCTGTCATTCAAATCACCCTTTTCAAAATGTGTTCTAGGAAATTTTGTTTTGGAGTTAGCCTAGAAATATTGTCAGCCTATTATTTACTCTAAAACAATTATGCAACCATTTATATAAAGCAACATGAGAACTGCTGTACATGACAAGACAACATTTAAATTGTTCTCAAAACATCAGTGTCACATATGCCTCTTTCAAACACCTAAGAATAATCCTCCGTTTAGTCAGACCCATGTAAAACTAAGAGAATATTCACAATAGATTTTAAGATGTGTTGCTACTAACTTACTATAAGGAGAGAGCCTAGAGTTTGCATGTTTTAAACTAGGTTTAGAATTTTTTCCTGAGGATTCAGGTAGGTTGATTAAATACAGTTAGACTTTTCCTTTACTCAACAAGTATTTGACTAAACACACGTGCACATATGTACATGCACAGATATATTTTTCTTTTATTGGATCACTTAGGATTAGAATAATAATAACACTGATAATAGTAATCATAGCAATCATTTGTCATATATAATACTCTTCCATGTCCTATAGAGAAGTTATGGTATTGGTTGATTCATGAAGATTATTTTCAGTGATGGCAATAATCTTTCAAGATAGTTATTATTAGCTCCATTTTAAAAATCAAGAATATAGAGCTTAAGGAGATTACAGCATTCACCTGTATCAAAGTACTAGAGATCATGTCTGCTTAGTTTTAAATTCCACATTTTCTCTATTCCCATAGATTTTAGAGAAGTATGATAAACATATTCATAGTATGAGATTTTAGCTAGTTCTCAAGGCCATGCTTTCTGACTTCAATGAGGATGAATTTCAATCACTCATGTGACTACACCAAATAACAAATTGTTGATCACAGACACAAAGATAAATTTTGCTATATTTCTAAAAATAAAGAAATCACTGTTTACAATCTATCTTCATGTTCAATGCTATTGTAAGAACCAAAAACAAAAGCAAAAAATCCTCTAAGACAAAAATATTAAGATGTATAGTACTTCATCTCTTGAAACACAATTATGCACACTTGAAAATGCCTGTCTAGGTAAATTTAGGGTCCATGATTTTAAAGTAGAA
Source organism: Piliocolobus tephrosceles (assembly GCF_002776525.5). Taxonomy (NCBI): domain Eukaryota; kingdom Metazoa; phylum Chordata; class Mammalia; order Primates; family Cercopithecidae; genus Piliocolobus; species Piliocolobus tephrosceles. The sequence continues at coordinate 9,899,628 of NC_045455.1, read as the reverse complement.
ATTATACTCTCATCAGCACACATATACACACACACACACACACACACACCCCATATGTGGAGTTTGATCTCATACCCCCAAACCAAAAATTTTTATTGACTATTTTAAGTTCACTAAAGCATATTAGAATCCCGCTGCAATATTATTATTATAATAAATTATCCCTTGTTTGTATATAAATCCATTATGAGAAGGTGGTGTTGATGATTAGAACACATTTGCCTTTAAAAAAACAAGACTATTAGAAGTTCTATTATATTCTCTCATGCAAATAACTTTCAAAGTTTGGATATTAAATAGAGGCATTTCCAGGCAAAGATCAACTCCTTGAAAATTATTGTAGGAGGCACTTTAAAGGAAAAAATATGTTTGGCGCAGGAAATTGCATTTAACTAAAAGCATTTTTTAAAATGGGTATTAACAAATTAGCTGGGAATGAATGCATCATTCCCATCTCATGCTCTCAAGCACTTAATGCGGATAGACCTACAAATCACATTATCATCACTTTCCATACCTTCATCAAATGTCATAGCAACAGCTGCCCTAGTAGCTCTGAGTATGCCTTAGGCTAAGGGAGACATCTGTTTGCTGACAACTTCAGATCAAATGACAAATGGGAGACAGAAATGTCTGTGCATGGTAAGGTCGGAGGCCTTACCTATTTGTTAGATTCAGTTGTAATAGGGATTTTCTTCTTTTGATAGACAGGGAAATGACTAACATAATATCAGTTAGTGATAATACTAATTCTTCTTCAATCAAAATTAAGTATGGTTACAAAAGGAAAATTATTGTTGTTTTGTGATGGACAGGCATTAGTTGACACACTTTTTTTCTTTTTCTTTTTTTTGGTTTGTGTTGACAGTCATCATATTTTAAAAATAACCACAGATGTTTCTTTTAGTCTGATCAAAATGAAATTAGAGACTATAGGTTCCATTTCTTTTGAATTCTAAAGAGAGTGGCCTTTTAACTTAAGGTTTACTTATTTAAAATATGAATTTAGTTCTTTCAAACTAAGAAAAAAGTCTATTTACATAGTTTACAGTTACTGAATGTGAATGCCCATTTTTTAAATGAAAATAACCAATGTAAATAGCAAGTAATTCCATATTTTAGTCACTTTTAATCCTTTTTTAAATTCCGGTGAGAGTTTAGTTTCTGTATGAAATCACCTGGAAGATATATTGTGCTATTCTTTCTCATATTGTTTCCTCCCAAAATGACAGACAGATACTGTGTGAAGGAAAAGTTCTCAATGCTCAAAGAAAGAGGCCTGAAGCCTTTCCACAGAGTTTTGATTCTGTTAGGTTTTATCAAGCCTGCTTGAAATGCCATCCTTTTGTGAGAGAGTCTTGGTGATAAAGAAAGATGACATAGATTCCTCATACAGACATCTTTTATCGTTGGCAATTCCTGCCTTATTTTTGTAATATGTTTTGGTTAGTTTATGCTTCATTTTCACATGATCCTATGTTGCTCCTTTTAGTCTTAGTTTTTCTTAAGTCTAATGTAGTCAATATTATAGAATGATTTACTGGTCCTGTTAAATGATTCATTTTGAAATCTACAAAATTCTAATATGTTTATGTGCAGATTAACTTGTCAATTAGATATACATGTAAATTTAGCTTTTTACTTTTCTTTTTGATTTCAATGTTTATCTATTTATCCAGTTCATAAAATTGCTAATGTACAGGGAAAATGCCTAAGGCAAACAACTTTTTAAAATGCAGTGAAGAAAATTGTTCCCTGTATTTCTTCCTTTTTATCTATTCTCTTATGAACAATTCTTATCTCATTTTTTTCACTTTTTACTCACTTTATTATTTTAAGTTGTCTTGCTTTGTAGTTTATTCAATACATGACAAACTTACTTCTCACTAATAAGGTAATATTAAATTTTGAAGTTTAGTTCAAAATCAATCTGATGCAAAAATCTTTGATAGATTAATATTGCTTCATTTGGCATATATTTATTTAGTTTCTGTATTTTCTTACTGCAATACTAGTATCTCAGACTAGAAATACAAGTGGGGACTAAGTCTATACTTCAGAATACAAAAATCTAAGAATTAAATATTTGAACACTATACATATGTTTTGTGAGAGTGCAATAATATGGTAAACATAAAATAGTGGTCAAAGCAAATTTATTTTAGATGGTTTTAAGAAGGAGTCATTTGTGCTCAGTCTTGTTAATTTTATTATTATGTTTATGATTCACCTTACTCTCTTTCACTTTATATATTCTGTTTTAAAAATGACATTAAAGCATTTGAAGTGCTTTTGTTTTTTTTACCTCTCTTTATTTGGATGTCCTAAAAGTTACTTCAATTGTTTTCCCAACAGCAAGAAATTAATATAGAATTAGATGCTAAAACTAGACACAGTCATTAAAATCACTAAATTGTGAAGCATGGGATAAAATGTAAAAGGCCAGAGGCTTACTGACTTATTGAAAATATAGTAAAATCCTTAACTTCTTTTATTTGAAAACAAGACTTTCTTAAGTCTACCTATAATTTACTAGTTTATTTTAAGAGCCACATTATTTTTAGTTTTCTAATGTGTAGTAAACTAACACATTATCTTTTTTCACACGAAACGCCTATTCTGTTCTAGTAGTTAGCTTTCGAATTAAATTTCAGAATTTAACATTATCTTAAATATATTTCAATGTTATTAATTTAGGCACATTATTAAATAATTTAATGAGAAACATGATATGAAGTACCTAAGTTATCCACTCATAAACTTTACAAGATATATTTAATTAAATTGATGAAATACATTCTTTAGGATACAAGATCTAATTACAAAAAGATATGAACTACATTTCAGATAAAAAGATTATACCGTCTCCAAGTTATCCATATATTTAGTAAATTCACAATTAAATTATAAATGTAAAATAAATTTCTGATAAAAGATTTAAATGTTTTTAAAAGAGAAAAGTTAAAAATAAAGAAATGATGAAGATCATTTTTCCTCTCAGATATGGACACTACCATGCAATTATAGTAACTGATGTAGGATGGCAGTCATTCGGGACTATAGAAATTTAGGATTAAAAGAGGCTTATATTTTAGAAACAATTGATTTTCTATGCAAAGGATGCATTTCAAAGCAATGCGATAATATTTTGTTTAGTAATTCGTGATGGGATGATTGCTCTTTTGAAAGAATTGAAAATAAATCTTACTAGTGCAGAATGTAAGAGCAAAAACTCTGGAGTCAAACTTCCTAAGTTCTGATTCCATACCTTCCAATTACTGGTCAAATCGAGACTTTCATTTATGCTAGAAATTGCAAAAACATTAATTCATTGACATTCATCAGGCCGCAGTCAAGTCTAGCCTTTTGGAGTTAAAACACCTCTTGTTCCCAGGTTGCTTATGGATGATCTATGAGTCCTAAGGCAGGAAGCAAGAAGAGTAATGCACAAAATTGAAGCAACATGCTGTCAAGTTGTACCTGAAGGAAGCAGAATGTGGTTGGTTCAGCAGTGGATGGAGTGACAGTTGAGACCAAGAAGATTTGAAAAGGCATACATGAAGTGTATGATACAATCAATATTCAGTATTCATTCAAACCAAGAATGGCAAAAAGGAAGAGACACAGAACAACAATTCAAACAAAATAATAAAATGGTAGTAAATGATTAGATGTAAATTTAAACTGCAATATATCAGTAATTGATGTTTTTGCAGATATTGTTATGTGTCTTGTTTTTACTGAGTCTGACAATGTACACTGTTCACAAATGCCCTACTGAACAGTGTACATTGTCAGACTCAATAAAAACAAGACACACAACAATAACCTCGCCACTTAAAAGAGACACATATTCAATATAAGAATACAGAGTGTGTTGAATCATAAGAACAGAAAAATTTTAACATACAAACAAAGTGTTATATCTATATTAAATTACAACAAGTATAATTTAGGGTAAAAGCCATTATTAGCAATATAGGGGTATTTTATAATGGTAAAATGTCAACTTGACAGCAATATGTAACTATATAAATGGCATATCCATAGTAATACAGACTCAAATAATGCACAAAAAAAACTATTGCAAAGAGAAACAGACAAGTCTGTATTTATAGTGAGGCATTTTAACACACCAACTGAGTAAATGCTTATCTAATCAAGTTAAAAATCATAAGATCATCAGACATTTGAATGATACTGTTAAAACATTGGAACTAAATGGCATAAACAGATTCTTTTACCTACTCAGAGACAGGCAGTTTTCAGGATGATCTGGATCATTTTACAAAATTGACTACATGCTGGTCCCTCCAGAAAATCTTGCCCTGGAGGGAAGGAGGAGAGGTAGAGACTTCCTTCTCTGGAATCATTAGTAGCATTTCAATCTCTTCTTTCCATTTTTAAATGGCCTGTGTCACCTTTAAACACATCTTTATGACTTTGTCAGGGGTTGTCGCCTACAAAAAATCTTGATATTTTATCTATGTGCAATCAGAAATATATATTTGCAAATATTAATTAGAATCAAATGGAAAATATTAAAATGTCATTAAGCCTATTAATAGAAATAGAAAAGCTATCCAAATAAAAATATCTTCATTTGAAACAATCTTCACATTCTTTAAAACAGTGATGTTTGCCAACAAATCGAAGTCCTTTGCTAGCTGATTATCTCCTCACAAGGGATTTTCATATCTTCACAAAGATAGAAATGGACCTTTTTATTTTTCAGAATCATAATTTAAAAAGTGTAGTTATACATATATAGATGAGAAATGTAAACTCCTGAAACTTATATATTTTTAAAAACTAAATGAGAATAAGCAAAAGATGGAATATATTATGATAATATTGTAGATAAACTGAAAATTACTATATTCTAATCTTCAGTAAATATTTTCAGAGTAGAAATTACTCCAAAATGGCGCACACTACATCTCCACTCTCCATGTTCGAGAAGATGTTTATTCATTGATTTATCATAGATATTTTCTTTGATTTAAAAAAATTAGAAATGTAAAATATTAGAACAAAAGCAAGAAAGGCATTTTCCTCTCTTTCAGTTTTATTTGCACAAGGTCTAAATCTCGAATAGCAGCAAATGCTTGATTCCTTTTCTCCCTGTTCGTAGTTACCCATCTTGGTTTAGCGTTGAAAAGATGAATATCTGATTTCATATTTTGATTCTGGAGCAAGGTCCTTAAATATTTAACAATAAATTTGGTATCAAATATCATTACTTTTTAGTGTAAGTATGTATTTTAAAATTTTACACAAAGTGGTACATATAATTAAGTTATTTCTGTGGACATTTTCTATATTACCTTTAATCAAACAAAGCAAGTCTTCCTGTTCCAGTTTAAGATGTCACCTTGCCTTTGCCAATTACAAAAATATCTGTAGTAGCACAAAATCTGCAATGCAAATCACTGGCACCCCTCAAAATAGTAAAGTAAAATCAATATCAGATTTCTAGATCATTTTCTTCTAACTATAATGCTTGCAAGGCTGTATTAATACAAAAAAAAAAAAAAAGGAACTTCCTCGTAAATCAAGGAGATTGTGCACTCCACTTCCACGCTTAACTTCCGGTCAGCACAGTAACTATCTGGGTTTGGGAGCAAACTTAAATTATTCCGGAAACTTTGTTGTTCTTCCACTGTGACTATTGTTTACTAAGTAAAATTTCCAAAACTAAAGTCACAATTTCTTAAACGCATGCATGCAGACAGACACAAACTCATTTACCTAACTTAAAACAAACAATAAAATGAATGGAAAAGACGTCATTAAGTGAATAAAATAGGATTTTTTTTTTTAAGTTGCAAGACAACATTTTGAGAATAAATAAAAGAAAATAGTAATAGAAATCCAACAGCATGGAAAAACAAAATAATAGAAATACAAAAATAAAATTTAAAAGGAACATGCCTGGAATACACAGTTAGGGAAGCAATAAAGAAAGTATAATAAAGATACAAACAAGATGTAATGAAATAAGAAAGAAATGATTCAATTAGTAAAGAATCAGTGTAATAGACCCAGAGCTGAAATTGTAGTTTCTTAATTAAGAAAAAAAAAAAAAAGAGAGAGAGAGAGAAAAAATTGAGATGAAATAATCAAAACTGTAAGTCCAGGGAATTTCTTGAAACTGAAAAAAAAAAAAAAAATGAGTTTCCTGACTGTTAGGGTCACCTACTTTCCAAACAATGAAGGAAAATTAGAGCTGCAAGAAGGGCCACTTTTTCAAATTTCAGTTTACCAGGAGCTGGAAGATAATCTTAAAGACTTCCAAGGAACTCGTTAACATAACTATCCATGTCTTAAACTCAATTCTGGAGACTAGAGAGGATTAAAGAAAAGGTATTACTGTAGAGAAAAGAAATTCCCAACCTCAGTTCTATATATAACTAATTCAGTAGAAGCCTAAAATAAAAGCAATTTCATACATGGCACTTTCTCAAAACCATTACCTTTATTTTTGACATAATCTCCATAAAAAAAAAAAAAAAAAAAAACACATGAAACAGGAAGACAGGAAAGATCCATTTGACAGAGTACTTGACATAGGAGAGAGAAAAAAATACTCATGTGTCTGAAAGTATTCAAATGGGGAGTGTTAGGAGATGAATTAATTTAAAAAGTGAGTAAGAGTAAAATAGTTTAAAATTAGACCCTGAGGAACTCCTGGGAAGACAAAGCAACACAAGGAACAAGCAATGTTAGGTACTGCGTAACTTTCCTCAGGGGGATGTGTGCCTCCACATAATTATGTAAACACTTACATTGTTAAAACGAAATTCGGAGAACTAGTTTGAGTAAAGGGGAAAAGAAAGTGTGTTATTCATGTCAGAGTTGGAAATATGTGATAGGGTGAAATTCTCAGTTTCCTAATTGGAAATCATTAACTCATAACCGAAACCTGAAAATTCAAGAACTAACAACATAATCGATGTTGAGATCTGGAATTTGGTACCTGATGAACGATTAGAAAATTATTAAAAGCGATTTCTTCTGGGTGATGCTACAAGATGGAAGAAGAAAGGACAGAAGGCTCTCCATAATCAGGTGGACACTGATTTTTTAAGTGGTATGCCTATACACCTTTAAAAAATGACTCAATTTAAAAGAAAATTAAGAGATCCTAATAGCAAATTTAAAGAAAATTTAGTAAAATATTCAATTGTGTAAAGATACAGAAAATATTGGTTTTCTACGTGACAGCAAAGATGAATTAAGGGATGGGGATAAAACTCATCTCAATAACACCAACATTAAAATAAAACATAATTCATATATTTAGAAATATCATTACAGAAATATGTTGAACTTGTATTAAAAGCCTCTCCTCAAAGGTAGTATGAAGGATTATGTAAACTTAATTTGGAAATACAAAAAAATTAAGAATGTATAGTGCTGTTCTTTAATTCTAACTGTAATGGATTAATATTTTGATCCTGATTGTGATACTATAGCTTTCATTGCTAGAGAGAAATCATACACACACCACACAAAAATAAGAAACTGAAAAGAATTATAACAGCAAGCCACAATTATAAGAGTGAACACTTATAACTGGAAACATAATAGATTTTGTTTTGGTTAACACTACCTTATGTTTGATCAATTCTGTAATTTTTTGTGTAAGATATTGGAAATCATGGGAAAACTAAACCAGTTTTTATTACAGCAATTTGTTCTGATCTGCTCTTTTTTCCATTGTGTTGATATCAACTGTGCAATTAAAGATAAGCTTGAGATAGTTTTTATTTCTCTTTCATGAACTAAAAATTACCCTAGTATAAAGAGTGTCTCGATTTAATGAACAAGAATAAGCAAGAGTACATCTTTAGTGCAAGCCAATAGGAAAGAATGCTGGAAGTTTTAGCTAAAGAAATAATTTAAAATACAGTTGTCATCAAAATGCCATTGCCTCAGTTTGATTTACAGTTTCTTATTGATTTGAAAAACCTGTTTATTTTTTCATTTGTTTTCCTCTTGGGGATTGTATGTGAATATTCATAATTTTTACAGTCAATGGCCAGAAAAATTATGACATTTCTTTGTGTGAGGTAGAAGTATAAGCTATTTACTGATTTGTGGCTTCTTACCTCTGCATTCATTTCTTAATATGTGGATTGCTTGATCCATCTGAAATTACTTTCCATATATATGATTTCTATTACCTTGCATAATGTGGCCATCACAAAATGTCATTTCAGATGATAGAGTCATGAGTTAGTTACTGAAATAAATATACATGCACTTATGAGGGACATAAATAATGGATTTTCCAATACAAATTTGAATGCTAGCAGTAGAATCCTCAGACATTTTTATTTGTAGCCTCTTTCTTTTATTGTGTTCTAGAAGGTAAATATATCAGAAAATGTTTGGTACACTACAGATATCAGTCTTAAAATATCATGTAACTTGAGCCATTCTAACATCAAACAAATCACATAACAAAATGGATCATTTTTCAAATATGCTTTACTGTTTCTCCTTCCCTGGCCATTTGATTTGATTCATTTTGACAGTTATCGATTAGCCACTGCATGTAAGGTATCGTGTTAAGGACTATATGGGGTACCCATAGATCAACTAGGTCCAGTTTGTGGCTTCTAATAGCTAATAGCACAGTAGGTGACAACTATGAACACAAACACAACTACAATAAGAAAGGTTCAGATTAAGTTGGTGAAGAACTACAAAACACAATGAGAAAACAGTAAAAAGATCACTTCATACCAGAGGATATGGGCAAGCTTTTGCAGTTGTGGTTGGGGCTGGAGTCTTTCAAAATTCATAAGATGTTATAAAATTTTGGAGTCGGTGATACCAGATGATCAAGCAGATGGAGTGTAAATAACTAGTCATGGAGATTGATATTTTTTGGAGAGTTATAAGAAAACAAAGTGTCTAATGCAGTGGCCACTAGCCACACACGGATATTGAGCACTTGAGATATAGGATGGTACCATGCTGAAATGATACTACTCAGGATAGTAAGGTAAATAAAATACAGAAAATTTAAAAGTACACATATTTGAATTCTGGGATGGCCACTGAAGAGCACTATGGACTTGATAACTCATTTAACCTGTATAAACTTAATTTAATTCTTCCATAGAATGGGGACATTTATCCCAACGTGAAATAGTTGGTGAAAGAATGGATACTTTTTTTCTTTTTCACTTGTAAAATAGACTGCATGTGAAGTATTGAACACAGTAATAGTACCATGGAAAATAGTCAATCAACCGAAGCTAGTATTGTAATCACTTTCAAGGTAAGTGACTTGCCCAAGGCAAGAGCTAATGAATTGACAAAGCAAAGAAACCCTAATGGCAGTCATCATTGGACCTCAGGTACACTCTTAGATCACCTCCTGAATTTTCTCAGTATGTCCAATAGTTTTTGAAATAATGGAACATTGGCCTTGCCCATTCCCATTCCATACTTTTTCCCTTTCTTTCTTTCTTTGTTTTTTTGGAAATGGATTCTCACTCACTCTGCTTCCCAGGCTGGAGTGTAGTGGAGTGATCTCGGATCATTGCAACCTTCACCTCCCAGGTTCAAGCAATTCTCCTGCCTCAGTTTCCCCAGTAGTTGAGATTATAGGCATGCACCACCACTCCTGGCTAATTTTGTTGTTGTTGTTGTTGAGATGTGGTTTCACAGTGTTGACCAGGCTGGTCCCAAACTCCTACCTTAAGTAATCCGCCTGCCTCAGCCTCCCAGACTGCTGGATTACAGGCGTGAGTCACCGCACCTGGCCCATTTCCCTACTTTAATCTGTCCTTCCTCGGGTGTACCACCTAGATGCCTGATTTCATGATGGTAATACCTCAGTGTTAAGAACTGGTTAAAATTTGGGTGGGGTGGAGGTGGAGGAAATGCAGTCTTTCACATACAAGACTTCTGGGCCCTTCTACTCTGAAATCGTTTTACCATAAACGGGCTATTGCTTCTAAGGATGAGACATGGTAATTAGATTTCTTAAGATAAAAAAAAAGTGAAAAATACTGACTATTGACTTCATGAACAATGTATGTAAACCCGCAAAAGTTCTCATGCAAAAGATTTATGGCAAGCCACTTTTAGCCTCTAGTTTAGAAAAGTATGTATTTTATAAGCTCTTGCTTCCATTTGTATCCTACATTAAATGACCCTCAGTACAATATATCAAGATTTATGCATGTATGTATATATTTAAATGATAAAGTTATTTTTGTACTTTTCAATTAAAATTCTACATTTTAATACAATTGTGTTATAACTGTGGAGGTGACAGAGGGAAGTTCTGTACACCTATCAACCATTAGATCATTTGCCCTATTTTCCTTGTTAATATTTTTTTCCACAATAAATGTTTTAGTAGCAATGCCCGTCTTATTTGGGACATAATGTGTAACCAATACCAAAGATCGTTGACTATTCCTTGACAGTTTTAGTTTATCAGTATGGTATAATTAAACCTCAGTTCCCCAAATCAAATATTAATATTGTAGAAGGCTTTTATTCCATAGCCAATTTTTTTCCTTCTTGAGTGACATACTTCTTTGAAAGTAACCTCTAAGTACCTATAACGAGGGGGCCGTGTTGAGCTGTAAAGATTATATAACTATTGAGTGGAAGTGATAATACGCTCTTAATAATCCCATTCATCGAGGCAAAGTATACTAAGCCTGAAACTATTCATGTAAAATGTTCACAGGCTGAGGCTGCAGGATTCCTTCTAGCCTGGCAAATGCATTCTCTTTCTACTAGTGAGCGGGTAAATTGAGTTGCACAGGGCGAACCATGGGCAGTAGGATCTGATGCTTCCATTTCTCCCCAGAAGCCTGCGTGCATTATTTCAGAAATCTGCCTCTGGATGTCATGAGTGAAGGAGAACTGCTGTAGGCTGTTTACTGGAGGTTTGAACTCTGTCTAATAAACTCTTCCTAGCTGACAATGCTGTTCTCATTTGCCCTGTCATGAGGTAGCTGTAAGAAAATTTTCAAGGGCCTCAAGCAGGCAGGTAGCAAGTGGCTGCTCAAGATTAATTTCCATTGGCAAGCCCTCTGCTGCAGCCTTAGTCTGAATACCAATAACGCAGGATTAAAGAACAAAAGCAAGAAAAGTTCACCCCAGAGGTGAAAGAAAGGTGAATTGTGCAAATATGGACATCGAAGGTGTTCAAACAGACACATTGTTTCCATGTTGTGAGACCTTAAAGCACTCCGAAGTTCCAAGAAAGCTGTGGATTGGTCAGATTGCTCACTTTTGCCCCCTCAAAACAAGATTGTCCTGAACTTACAGGAAATGTACTCAAAATTAGTAAGATTTAAGACAGTCTTCCAAATACCTGACTCATTTACAGATAATCAGGGCAATTCCAAAGGATTTTATGTGTTTTAAACCCTAGAAATGCAAATATCCAGGAAAGGGGTAGCACTAAACAGAGCTGGCATATATGCCTCAGTGCAGGTGTACATCTCACTGTCTCCTGAAGTCAGGGCCTTAGAGGATCGTAGAAATAGCAGGTACCCTGACAGCAGGGTCTGGAAGCCACAGGAAGAGCAAAGAGCAGAATCCATACTTACACCTCAAGATGAGCAGAACAGAACATAACCGTTTTGCTATGCGCTCATCACCTTCTTCACCAAACTGCATCGCTGTTACTTCTCCACTAACCTCAGGACATACCAATTCTTCTAAAATGCTTAGCTCTCTCAAGCTTCCGTGTCTTTCCAAATAATGCTGTTTTCCTTCTATGCATTTCTTCCTTCTCTACCATATTTGACTTGACTAACATCTAGCAGAGATGTCAACCTGTTCTAGTCAGTTTTTGCTGCTGTAACAGAATACCACAGACTGAGTCATTAACAAAGAAGAAGAATTGATTTCTCATGGTTGTGGAGGCTGGAAAGTCCAAGATGAAGGCACTGGCGAATCTGGTGTGTGGTAAGGGCTGCGCTCTGCTGCCAAGATGGTGCTTTGATGCTGCGTTTTCAAGATGGGAGGAACGCTGTGTCCTTGCATGGCAGAAAAGAGTGGAAGAGAACAAGCCACTCTTTCAAGAATTTTTTATAGCAGCAGTAATTTATTCACCAGGGTGGAGCCCTTATGATCTCACCTGCCATTGGTCCCCACCTCCCAACACTTGCACTAGGGATTAAGTTTCCAACACATGAATTTTACGGAACACATTCAGACTGTAGCCCAACCCCTCCGGGAAAACCTTTCTGACCTCTGCTACCACTGACTCCAGACTAGGCTTGGTATCCATCCTTGCTTCCTGGCATCATGTACATATCACCATTACAGAATTGACCACAGTGTCCAAAATGTCCTTCTTCACATGGCTGTCTCTGCTCAGACATTGCCTACTCATAAAGGTTAAACACTCAAGTTCAAAATTCTTTCTTCATGTCAGAGCACAGAACCACAGATATAGTAAATGTTCAGAAAACATGTAGTGAAAAGAAGAACTTTAAAACAATACTGAATATGCTCTTTCCTGGTAACCTCTAATCATGTATTTGAATAAAATCAACATGTACATAGATATAAACACACACATATACATATATACATAAATATGTTGAACATTTACCATTTTGAAATGGTGTATTAGTTTCTAAGCATTGTTCTTAACAAAATGGAAACAAGTGTTTTCTGTCAAGTAAAGACTACAAAAGAAGTGGTTGATATCAGAATGGCGTACATATGTAGAGAACAAATAAACATATATACCCCGACATCCAAAACAATCACAAAATAGCTCTTTGTGCAGGAATATATGAATCACACGGTGTCGGTCCTTAAATGGCACTGCATTGGCGGGGAAATGTCGTGACATACACTTTGTATAACAAAGGAAAATAAGCTATGAGCTCAAGTTTAGGTCTCTGATTTTAGTTCTTCACAAATCTACTCACCTTCTGTTTCTAATTTGCTTTAGCTCATCTCTTTATTCAGTTTCCATTTGAGCTGCTCTTCTCTCAACACAGATCCATATGGTGCTGCCTCTAAGAAAGCCTCGGTAACTTAGAGCAGCCAAGTGGCTTCCCTCCCAGACTCTGTAGTCCACTCCATGGCTCTTGTATTCTCACCAGATGCTGACTCTTAGCTTTAAGAGGGTTGCCGAGAGGCAAACTCGTCAACTATTGCCTTATGCAACAACTGGCCATCTGTCTTGCCATTGCTTTAAGAGGCTAGAGCTTCAGTTTCCAGACATTTCAGATTCACAACATGCACCTTCAATAAATGTTTCAAAGATGTTTAGATTAACGACATTCTGCCAAATGATGTTTACTAAGGTTATTTTGAGATTTAGTGACAAAATCACAAAACAAAGGAAAAAACATTGATGCTGTCATTCATGCATGCATGTAGCAAATTTATATCTATGAATTCTTCATAGGGGCAGCACATAATATATGTTTACAAATATGGACACAAAATCAGTATACATATGACTACTACTGGCTATCTGGTTCGATATAGAAGGTTTTGGTGTAAAACAATAGTTTCCACTTGTGTATAAGAATTTTTTAAAGTTGCAAGATATGGCCTTAGACATATTTTGAGAGAAGCAGTGTGTATATTGTTTGGAAACACATTAAAATATAAACTAACTCCAAAGGTGTAGGGAGCCACCATGGTACATGTATGCCTATGTGGCAAACCTGCATGTTCTGCAAAAGTATTCCAGAGCTTAAGGTGAAATAAATTTTTTAAAAATCCCGTTTCATGAACCACTACAATTCTTCCAGTCAGGAGTTTGAAATAGGCAGATTCATGGTTTGAAATGACTGAGATGGTGAAAATGGGCATAGAGCTTAACTCTATTAGTTGCTTCTATGCAAATATGACTTAAGTACCATTTTGTTCGTTTTATGGATGAGAAAACTGAAGTGTGTAAGTAGAAAATCACCTGACTAAAGTCATAAACTTATCGAGGAAATAATAGGCTCTGAATCAGATCTGACACAAATCCCAAATTTCTTTCTTTTTAAGAAAAAAAAAAAAAAGGCTTTATTTCAAATATTTGATATCCAGTCAACTGCTAATATTTAAAGTGTAAAATTTGTTGTTTTAATACTAGTAATCATTTGTAAAACCATGATCAAAATCAGGAGCAGACTGATTGCTCCCAAAACTGTGTCATAATCCTTTTAGCAGTTTTGTCCCACTCTCTCACCACCACACCTCATCGCCAGGCAACCACTCAACTGCTTTATTTCCCTAAACACTAATGTGTGTGTTTTAATATAAATGGACTCATTTATAAATGATTAATATAAATGGACTCATACAGGAATTGCACTTTCTTGCCTAACATATTTCAAGGGCATTCGTAATTTGAGAATCATCCATGCTGTAGTAAGTATGAATTGTTTATTCTTTTCATATTGCTGTGTAATGTTCTATTGTATAGTTATACCAAGTTTGTTTACTTATTCATCCTGCTGATGGACATTTAAGTGACTTACAGTTTTTGGCTATTATAAGTAAAGGTTTTGTAAACATGAGTTTATTTGGCTTTTTGCAAATGTATTCTTATTTTTGTCTTCCTGAATTATCCAGGAGTGGAGTTGATATAATGGTAGGCAAATGTTTACATTTTCATAAACTGCCAAACTGGTTTCCAAAGTGATTGTATCATTTCACATATTTTTCAGCTGTATATGAATGTTCCTGTTCCTTGAAATTCTCACCAACACTCAGAATGGCCAGTTTTTAAAAGTCAGTCATTATAGGAGGTGTCTATTTGTATTATGCTGCAGTTATAATTTGCATTTTCCTAATATCCAATAGTGCTAAATATTTTATTTAATAAAATATCCATATGCTTATTTGCCATCATTATTTTTTCTGTGAAATAACTTTTCAAACTTTTGCTCACTCGTTTTGTTTAATATTATAGAATTTTTAAAATGCTTTATATAACTTGGATACAAGTCATTTTCAAATATGTGATTTGCACCCTGTTATAGTGGCTTCCTACAAATTTTTATGTTGTGTTATCATTTTGATTAAGCTCCAAATTCTTTAAAATTTCCCTATAATTTCTTTATTGTCTCATGGGTTATTTAGAAGTGTGTTATTTATGGAGATTTTCGAGTGATCTTTCTGTTTGATTATAATTTAATTCCATTGTGGTTGGAAACATGCTTTGTATGACTTGAAACTTTTTAAACATTTGGTGTGCCTTAGTAAATGTTCCACGTACAATAAAAATTGTATATTTTCTACTGTTGTTTGATAAGATTGTTCTAAAATATCACTTTAGTGACACTGGTTGATAATCTTATTCAAATCTTCTGTATCCCTACTGATTTTCTGTCATTCTATAAATTATTTAGGGTGGGATATGAAAATATTTAACTATAATTGCAGATTTGTCCCTGCCTTCTGGCAGTTCCATCCATTTATACTTTATGTATTTTGAAGTTCTGTTATTAGATGCATAAAGTTTTAAAATTGTTATGTCCTCTTGATTAATTGTGACCTTTTTCATTATAAAATGCCTTGCTTTACCATGATGATATTTTTCGTTCATTCTCAAAACTGTTTTATGTGATATTAACATAGCCACTCCAGTTTTCTTTTGACTAGTGTTAGCATCATATCTTTTTACTTCTGCTTACTTTTCAGCTATTTTTCCCTTCATGTTAAAAGTGACTTTCTCATAGGAAACTTATAATGAGGTCATAATTTGCTTCCAATCCAACAATTTATTGCTTTTGCTAATGGTATTTAGACAATTATCATGTAATGTGATCATCAATCTGGTTCACCCTAGGTCCATCATTTGTTCTCTATTTGTCTTTCTTTTTTTCTGCCTTCTTTTAAACTATTTCTTATGATGCAACTTTATGTCCTTTATTGGACTTTAGCTCTACGTCTTTGTTTCATGATTTTAGTGGCTGTTTCAGGGTTTATAGTGCACAGTTTTAAGCTATCACAACTGACCTTCAGGTGATATGCCACTTCATGTTTAGCACACGTTTGTTCATCTCTAGAATATTCCATGTCTCTTCTCCTGAAAAGTGTACTATTATAGTTCCACATTTTCTTCTATCTATTTCATAAATGCCACATTACCTTGCAATTACTTTTGTTAATATAGTAAACTTTCTTGTAAAGAAATTTAAATTTTAGAAAATCTTAAGTATTTACCCAAGTAGCTATTCCTTTGGTCCCAGATGAGGTTGAGATGACTGAATCATCTGCCTCAATGAAAATATTTAGGGGTATAGCAGGAAAACTCAAAGATGAATAATACTTAATTTCATATTAAAATTAATGCAAAATATCCATGATGAACCCAATATCAACCCTTAAAATAAAATCGAGATGTGACTGTGCATGGCCAGGGCCCTGCAACTCAGGCAGCGCAGAGGCACAACAAAGCAAACACAGGTCTCACTTGCAATTCTGCAGACAAGGCTTGCTCTGTCATTTGGGAAGATGACAAGTTGTTTCTGCTATATACAGAGACAATTCATAGCATGGACTGGTAAAAGAAAAGGTTTATTTCTTAACAAATACATTATGTATATTATTTAAAGTATAATTAAGAGAACTTTAAGTAATTCAAATTTCATGCATTAATTTTTAAAATTTATCATTCATGAGATTTAATAAAATATCAAATTTTTTCTGAAAAAAAATTTTTAATCAGCAAAATAAGCTTATCAGGAATATGCATGCTTATTTACCTAAGACTGTGATAAATAGTTGGCTGTTACTCACTTCTTTATATTTAAAAACACATTTTTCACTATTTTTTAACCAAATGTGTCTGGAAACACAGTGTATAGTTTCATGTCATTTTTAATGACAGTTTTTACAGTTTTACGTAAATTTTACATATGCCTTCTTGTTATGTATTATAATTTATATGAAATAAGTTAATTGATATAAATTAATTATTTATTGTATGGTATTTTTACATTAATTAAATATGCATCATTAAAGTGTATATATTTTAAGTTTAATCAAAGATTGTAGACAATAATAGCATCTAGAAAGCCAAGTCATTCAAAGTTTATAGGAAGAAGGAATATGGGTATAAAAAAGCATCTGAGTTATAAAGATAACTAAAATGCTTGGCCAGAAAAGCACAGTATCTCATCATTTTGATGAAACTGATCTTAACATAAATGAGTCTCTAGGATTGATGTTATTAAAACAAAATAATCAAATTCAGAGTTAACTAAATAATTTTGAGGTCCAATAAAAAATCAATAAAGTAGAAATTAGAAATTGTAGAAACCAATTAATAGGTAGGTGATCAAGAAAATAAGAAGATGCAGTTTGAAATGTTAGTACTATACTAAGATGACCACCAATAGCTTGTTTAAAATTAAACATTGTGATAGAATATGGACATATACAAGAAAAAGATACAATTCCACAAAAAATATTTCATATAATATCTGAATATTTTTAAAAGATAGTTCAGAAAAATGATCTAATCGTGAGTTGATTCATAGGAACAGGCTTATTTATTCCAAAGAAGACTTGACTTTATTTGTTTTCTGTAAACACTTTCTTGCCTACATAAAACAGAATAAAATATTTGCAAGTTTAAAAAAAAGGAGGAAATTCTAAATGTTGGAAAAAATTTAAAGAGAATTTGTGCCTGTACAAATTCATAATTCATTTTCACACTTTTATAAAATGTTTTTAGAAACATTGAAACTGTTTAATAACACTTTGCAGAAAGTAATAAAATTAGGGATACAGAAATGACCGAATGTTCTGTGAAAATTTAAATACTATGTTTTGTGCACAAAATACCATATCATTTATAGCAAATAGACTATATAGCTTAAAGTAACATGTCTCTTGATAGTTTGAATTGTGTGGGGAAAGTTAGTAGAAGTCTACAAAGAAAAAAAAACTGACTACATATAAGTTTCATGATTAATAAAACACCATCACTTTCTGTGAAACAAATGAGAAAGTAACTTTGAAGGCACATTTGACAAATATAAAGTGTTAGCAAGAGACAAATATATTACCTGAATTAGAAAATAAATAAAAATAAAAAGTAAACAAATTGGAAAAGTTCAAATTACCAGATTTAAAAGTAATAAATTACCAGATCTAAGAGTATTAAATATTAGGGAGAAATCACAAATGAAATAGAAATTACAAGGATTATACATACCGTAAGCTCACAATGGATAAATGGATAAATGAAAAAAAAAAACATGTTTTTTAAGATTTGGAATTTTTAACAAAGGAATTGTTATTTTATGTGAATACCTCTCAAAAAGTCAGTCCTCACCTTGGTTTTTAAGTAATTTTATTACTTAATTAGAAATTTTTACTGAAATGATTATTAGTTGTAAACAGTCTGCAATATCAAAATTTGCCCTTTAGAAATCTTCATTGTGTCTGCCTTTTAAAACTAATTTATAAACTTTACTTAGTGCAATCTTATTCAAATTTTGAAGTATCCTTAATTTTTTTTTAAATTTTGAATTATCCTTAAGCTTAATGCAACTTCTATTACAACTTCTTAATACAACTTCTATTACAATGTGATTCACATTGACATCCTGTAATAGAAGTTGCATTAAGCTTAAGGTAATTAAAATTTATTTAATGTCTTTATTTGGTTAAGATAAATTGACAGTGCAATTTTGTCATTTGTAAATGAGATAATCAGAGCAGTACTTTTTTGGAAGCTTTATTGAGTGCTTATTTATATATAAAACACCTACATATATTTACTACATACAACTTGATGAGTTTGGACATATGCATACACTCATGAAAACACCACCACAATCAAGGGAATAAGGAAAACATGATGGATGACTTTGCTTCAATTAAAGCCACAAAAGTAAAGTCATAGTTAATTCTGTATTGAGTATAAATAAATGAAATACACACTGATACATTAATTCACTTTTCCATTTTTTAATACTTTTCAACCACTTCAGTGCTAGGAAAACTACTATTGTAAAATACGTTAAAAATATGCATTATGGGGACAAAATTTTACCTTTTGCCTCAGGCTTCAATATGGCTTAGCATGGCATTGATATTTTTAATCCATCTTTCTAATTGGTATCATTTTCCTTCTGCTTCCAGGTGTGTCTTTGAAAACTTCTGGTAGCATGAATCAGATGGTGATGGATTATTTCAGCTTTCATATGACATTAAAACTCTTAATTTCATCTGGGGTTTGCCACGTAGTATTTTTGCAGGGTATAGAATTCTAGGTTGATAGTTTTTTCTTTCAGTGCTTTATATATGGCGCTCCACTCATGTGTTGTTTGCAATTTTTTTCCAAAGAGAAATCTGTTATCATTACAAGTTTTGTTCTTCTGTATATGTTCCCCTTCTTCCTGCTCTGGTTGCTTTTTATGTTTTTTCTTTTTGAGTAATCTGTCTATGATGTGGCTGAAAGTACTTTTCTTCATGTTTCTTGTGCAGAGTTTTCATCAAGTTGCTTAGATCTGTGGGTTTATAGCTTGCAACAGATGTGGAAATGTTTTAGTCATTAAGTTTTTGAATAGTTTTCCCATTCTTTCTCTCCTCTTTTTGAAGACTCATATTACTAGTATATTAGGCCACTTGAAATGATCCCACTGTTTGTTGATGCTTGATTTTATCTCTTTTCCTTTTTCCATTTTTATTTTACTGCAATATCATCAAGTTCACTTACCTTTTCTTCTCCCATGTCAAACCTTTACAATATATTTTTATCTCATACAACACAACTTTCCATTTGTTTAGTTTGCGTTTGTGTTGTTTTTATAACTTCTGTGTCTCTACTTAACTTTTTGAACATATGGAATACAGTTACAATAGCTGTTTTAATGTACTTGTCTGCTAACAATAACATCTTTGGCAGCTCAGGGTTGATTTAGAATGATTTTTTTTTCCATTTATGGATTAAATGTTCCTTTTCCTTTACTTGCTGGGAATTTATGATTGGGTGCCAGATATTGTAAATTGTATATTGTCAGGTGCTGCATATTTTGTATTCTTATAAATATTTTTAGCCTTTGTTTTGGGACACAGCTAAACTACAAATAAACAGTTTTATCTGTTTGGTTCTTGCTTTTGAAATTATTTAAGTAGAAATAGTGCAGTATTATAAGACTAAGTAGAGCCCACTATCGAGGCAAACTCCTCTATGCACTTTCCCCAATGTCCCATGAAACATGAGGTTTTCCAGTCTACCTGGAGGGAACAGGGACTATTGTGTGCCCAATATAAATGATAGGCACCTTTCTTTCTAATCATTTTGGATGGTTCTTTTACTCCTCCTAGCATGTGTTTATTAGCTCTCAGTTACATACACAAAAGGGATTTCTGTAGATCTCTAGTCTTACTCCTCACAGCTCTCTCCTGCCCAGTACTTTGTCCTGTGAAGTCTAGTCACCTTGGTTTCTGACTCTTAGCTCCATCTCCTCCACTCAGGGAGTTTTCTGGACTGATTCTTGGCTCAGTTCCTCTAAGCCATGGCCTGGAGCTTATCAAGGTATAAGCTAGAGTTATTGTATAACTCACCTTATTTGTGTTCTACTTCTTGGGGATCATTGTTCTTCGCTGTTTGAAGCTCAGGGTCTTGAAAACTGTTCTGTATGTATGCCATCTGTTTTGGGTGTTGTTCATATATCAAATGTAAGGGTAAATCCAGTTCCTTCTCCTCCATCTTAACTGTAAGTGGAATCCTAAGCTAAATATTATTTTATCACAAATATTAAAACAATAACAAAAACGAACAACAACAAAAGAAATGGTATTAATAAACTACACCAAAAATTGTATTGACTACTACTGGGTGGTGTCATTAAAGACTGGGGGAGACAGGATTTTCTTGTATATTGTACGTTACACTGTATTTTTTTCCTTTGAAACTTATATGCAATTAAAACAGACATGTAGACCAATAGCACGGAATAGAGAACCCTGAAATAAATCCACATATATACAGCCAAACAATTTTTGACAAAGATATCAGGAACATTCATTAGGAGAAGGACGGGCTCCTCAATAAATGGAAAACTGGGTATCCTTAAGCAGAAGAATAAAATTATATCCCTCTATTTTACCATATGCAAAAAAAAAAAAAAAAAAAAACTCAAAATGAATTATAGACTTAAGTCTAAAACCCAAAACTATAAAACTACTGGAAGAAAACAAAGGCGAAATGCTTTAGGACATTACACTGGTAAAATATTTTATGAATGAGACCTCAAAAGCATAAGAAGCAAAAACACAAATCGATAAATGGGATTATATCAAACAAAATATCTTTCTGCATAACAAAAGAAATAATCAATAGTAAAAAAGGCAATCTCTAAAATAGGACAAAGTGTTTGCAAACTATTCATCTCACAAGGAATTAATATGAAGAGTTTACAAGGAATTTAGATAATTCAACAGAAAAACAACAACAACAACAACAAAATGTCCCACAGCATTTCAGCTTGGGTGACAGAGATCCTGTCTCTAGTATATATATATGTGTGTGTGTTTTGTGTATGTGTGTGTGTGTATACATGGTGCACATAAACACAATCAAACAGCACATAATTCAGAGGAGGATGTCTATAAGATTTTCAGGTAAAACCTCATTTATTTAAATAAAAGGTACATTTTATACGTCTGCAGATATTAATGGGGTGTAGTGCCATCTTATCATTATTTTACTTTGCATCATCCTAATGAATAATGATGATGAACATATTTTCATTTCTTATTTGCCATCTGTATATTCTTTTTGTTGAAGAATCTGTTCAAGTCTTTTGCTTATTTGTAACTAGGTTGCTGATTTTTAAAATGTTGAGCACTAAAATGTTTTTAAAAAATAAATTCTGAATTAAAATTCTTTCTAGATATGTGATTTGCAAATATTATCTTTAAGTCTATAGCTTACCTCTTTATTGTTCTGACTTTCTAACAACAAAATACTTTTTCTATTCTCCAATTTGTCTTTCTTTGGGGAGATTTGCTTGTTGTTTTCTATTAATGAACTATTTGCATAACCACATTTGATGAATTATTTTCTTTTTTTTTACAAGCTTTACATTTGCGTGTTTTACATCTACATTTATAATAGATTACTAGTTAATTTTCATATATGGTGTGAGGTTCATTTTTAAAAATATGTGAATATCCAATTTTTCCAACAACATTTGTTGAAAGGCTATTCATTCCTCGTTAAATTACTTTTTCACCTCAGTTTACACTGAATTTGTAACATATGTGTGGATATCAGGACTCTCTCTACAGCTCTTTTGTTAAATTTGCAATACCGTATTATATTGTCTTGACTGCTGTAGCCTTCTAGTAAGTCTTAAAATTGTATTGCATGATTTTCTTTTACTTTTCTTTTGTTGTTGTTGAGACAAAATATCACTAGATCGCCTGTCACCCAGGTTGAAATGCAGGGGTGCAATCATGGCTCACTGTAGCCTTGACTTCCTAGGCTCAAACAATCTTCCCATCTCAGCCTCATGAACAGCTGAGGCCACAGTCATGCACCACCATGCCTAGATATTCCTTCCTTCCTTCCTTCCTTCCTTCCTTCCTTCCTTCCTTCCTTC